>NC_055658.1:7535727-7851560 GCF_017976325.1 Chelmon rostratus
GCAAAATAACATCTCTAAAAGCAGGTTCTCGTGGATAAAAGTGTGCTACATAAACAGAATTATTCTAGGCTTACTTTAAGTTGCTAAGATATTGCTTTGGTATATGCTAGTGTTTAAAGACATTAATGCTCATTTAGCCTTCCTGTGACACTGTAAAATGATAGCTTTCTGGTAAAAAAAGCAGAAACAAACAGGGAATATTAATGCACCAGAATTTGGACCTAACAAGTTAGTTATCAGCTCAGGCTCGAGGCATCCATCAATCAGTCCCTGTCAGAAGGTCTCTGAGGTGAACGGACACAAGGTCAGTTAGAGTCACAGCTGGATGTTTGATGAAGTATCTCCTCGCTCCGCCCCGCCTTCTGTCTGTCTGTCTGCCTGTCTGTCTGTCTGTCTCTGTCTCCATCCCGGCAGAGTCGTCAGGGTGGTTAATAATTGAACATGTGCCGGGAAGAGAGATGGAGGGAAAAAAACAGCCTTTTCAAAGTGCTTCTCTCCGTCTCTCATGCCCTCTCTCTCTCTCTCTCTATTTTTGTCTGCTATGTCTGGTACACAGTTGCACTTTAAAATATTTAAGTCAACATTTTACATTTTTGCCATTTGGCTGCTGCTGTAATCCAGAGCTCCTTACGACTGCAGAATTCAGTTCTCAGATCAGCATTACAGGCAACAACAGGAGGCTTTACGTTCAAGAGAAAAGCAAGTGAACGAAGCAGGAATCCCCCGTGTTTTAGCTGGGACAAGAAACGGTTCCTCTGATGATTTTACCAGCCAAACATGATGTATTTAAATTGATATGAACTGACAAGATAAAAGAAAACTTCAATCGAGTCTGTTTGCTTCCACTTTCTTGACACAGTGCGTTGATTTATTGAGGTCATTAACAACTGCTCCATTTTAGAAAATGGATATAAAGTTTGAAAATGGCAACAAACCAAGACTTATCATACACACTGCCATCACTTCATGCCTACTTGTCAACAGCGTTGCCGTGGTTGTGTTGTCAGTGGCGGCAGTATTGATTGATGTTAAATTGAAGTACTTTCCATTAAAAAAAAAACCCCGGTGCTCTTCATGTACTGAAATGAAACATGTTGCAGCACATTTACAAACTGAACTAAAAACTGTGACATCTCACACAGTCAATAACATTCAGACCTGTGTTCTTACACAATCTGTCTTCTTTTCCTGTCGATCCTCACTACATTCATCGTCCAGTGTCTTGTTCCGCTGTGTTATTGATCAGCTGTTTATCGCTAATGTCTTTGCAGTGGAGCTGCTTCCTCTTGACACACATACAGCACGGCAGCACCTTCTCATTTCCTCTTATATTGACTGTGACCACACTGTCATTGTCGCCATCACTCATTCTCATCAGAATGATGACCTACATTCTCTCAACAATTTATCTTTTAAACAACTTCTATTTGTTTGCTTTAACAACATATTTTGAACATAACTCTTATTTTTAATTAATCATCGTCAATGAATTTACTGTACACAACTTCTCTTTTGGGTGTTGTTTGTGGTGCTGCTTAGCCTCCAGGATGTACATTCCCTCAATCTCTGTCACTACTTTCTATGACACTCCCACTTAGAGTTGGGCTTTGGCTGGTAAACCATACATGTACCTCACTGGACACTCTTTCCACATTCGTTTAGTTGAAGTTTAGCACAGATTTCATGCTTGCTGGACTGACATCTGATCAATTTTACTGCAAACAAATCAGATTCATTTGCTGCTTGAAATAGGCTTTGTCCCAAATCCATACTATCCATACTATCCTAAATCTGAGCAGGTTCTGAGTATGCAATATATTCACACTGGACAAGTGACAAAAGTATACTCAATACAGTCAGTATACATAATCAAAACCCTCTGAGCTGCTGATAGACACTATTCTCTCACAGTGCAATGCACAAAGGATGAACGAGGAGCTCCAGGAAACATTTTGATGTCCATATGAGAAATTTAATTAGCAGTGACATTCCAAAGTCACCTGTTAATATAAAATGTATTTTGATGTTGTTTTATACTAACTGCCATAACAGTATACTAAGATGTTTATTATTTAGTACATACTGTATAGAATAAGTAGTATGGATTTGAGACAAAGCAAAAGAGTCAGCCAAGCTTGCAGCTCAGTGAGGCTGTACTTAAAGTGTTCAATGCTAACATCAACATGCTCAAAATGACAATGCTAACACACTGATGCTTAGTAGGTATAATGTTTACCAAGCTCACTATCGTAGTTAGGTATGCTAAGATTTGCTAATCATCACTAAGCACAGAGTAGACCTGAGGCTGAATGTAGTAAGTGTTGCAGGTATTTTGTCATAGTAACCCGACATAACCCAGTAAGTTAGCACACAGAGGACAGCAATGGCAGAGAGGCATCAAGGAATTCAGTGTGTAAAACCACAATATTTTCACATCTAACTCTATGAATTAAGGGTTTATGTTGACCAAACCAGAGCTGGCTGGACCAGTGGAAAGACACCTGTATATATACATATATATATATATAAATATTGGAACATTTTAACTTATCGACCAGCCCTTGTGTGTATAACAGCAAACCACAGCCACAGCATCTGCTCACTCTAAACACTTGCATTTGCACAGAACATACAAGAAGTAAAATTCTGTTGCTTTACTTAATGATCCTGATGTCTTAGTTTGTGAGTTACCATGACAAAACCCAATGGTGTGCTCATATTAGCTCAGCTAGCTCCTCTCGGCAACAGCTGGGCTTTGGAATACAGATACACAACACTACACTGTCTCATTAACCTCAGCTCTGAGAGGAACCTCCAGATTTTTACTTGTAACATCACTTAATTTAGATCCACAGGAAGACTCATTTTCCAGGTATCTCACTTTTTCCAGCCTTCATGTTTGCTCATTACCTTTGCACACATGGTGCTATCAGCTGTGGTTACTGGGAGATTCACAGATTTACAAAAATTGAAATGGCTCAAAAGCAAAACACTAAACAGGCAGATCTGCATCGCTATCTTTTCGCTGGTGACAATGTTTTTTGTTTTTTTTAAGTTTAATATTGTTCTATTTCCAAGCAGTTTTTTGAATGTTTCACATCACACATGTTTGTAACTAAAACAATTCATCTCTCCGTCAGTCTTTTTTTCTCCCCTCCTCCTCTGTTCCTCCATCCCACTCTGGAAATCACTTCCTTTTTAACATGCTCAACATGTTTCATAGACAGACACACACACACACGCTACAGTCGAGCGGACAGGACACAAGGTCCAGCCGTCCCCCATCCCCCACCTGCGGCCCTGCTGGCTGTCACTCATCTTAACTGACGGCTGCTGTGAGGCCTGAACTGCCAGGCTCAGCCTGTGGAGAGATTAAAGTCAGCGGGGAAAGAGGATTTACTCTCCACTGTTTTCTCTCCTCTCTCTCACACACTCTCTCCTCTAACTCTTTCTCCTCTCACTCGCTTTCTTTGTTTCACTTCATCCCCTTTCCACTCCCTCTCTGTCTATGAATGTATACAGTAGATGTCCAGGAAAAAGAGTGGGGGAGCAAATATTACCTGACATTTAGGTATCCATTTACATAGAAATAAATGTCTCATCTGTAGCTGACTGATATAACACAACAATTCAGTTTCAAGCTGAATACTTCACGACTGGTGTCATTTTGGGAGTTTCCCAGGTCCGATCATCTGGCTCACAGCAGGGCTGGATAGTACGCATGAAAAGCCATTATGGCTGAAATCTTGTCACCTGCATCAACGGGATAACGACAAAGGACAAAAGCCTCATAGTAGTCACAAGTGATGTCTAGAAATGCAGAACAAAAACACCACAGCAATGAGCGCATCTCATCAAAGACAAAATGAGCAACAAATTCAAGTGTGTTGGAGAACATTGACTTAGATGGAGACATTAAAAGGGCACCAGTGAATTATTGATCAGAATATTAATAGCATCAATCCTAAAAGCTGTTAAAGGGAAATTTGCAAACAGTATGAGAGGAGGTTCGCAAAGAGCCAGGATGTGACGTTAATGAGCAAAACAAGTAAGAACCTGAACACAGCAGCATATTCACTATTTGTTGTGAGAAAAAGAAGATGGAAATTGTTGTTGTGTTTTGTAATTGGACCAAATCCCCATCTGTCTCGCTGAACAGTGGACTCCTACGTCTGTCATTCTTTCTACATTTCTTTTTTCCTTGATTTGTTTCTATGGACGTTGTTGTCTGTCTCTGTTTACCTCCCACCTTGTCAGTCACATCCATCATCACATCTTTTCATTCCTACAAAGCCATCAGCACACGGGCGGCCAGCTCATGTCAAGCTATGGAGATGATTTGAAGTAGGTGAGTTTGCTTGATAGCGTGTGTACGAAGTAGAACAGAGCAGCGTACAGTTTTGGCACAAAGCTCCAGAAGGGGACTGGATTAGCACTGTCATAGCCTGACATGATTAACACACAGCTACACAGCCCCAGTCGTGGAGGAATCCAACAACAAGCTATTTCAGGCAACAAAGGAAAATCCTGTCAAAGCATACAAATGGAAAATTCCACTCTGAAAACACAGAAACCCAGAGGAAAGTACAGCACGCCTTTGTGTGAACAACACTGTAAGAGCTGTCAGTTATGAACGAGCCATGTGGGGAAGACAGTGTCAGTGTTACTGTGGAAGCATTTCACCTGTTAGTCAGAACAAAGTTTGCAATTTGTACAGTATTATGAATTCACTACATACTGATATGACTGATAGATGGACACAAAACTGCAGTTTTCAGTCATATACAGTAAAATGAATAATGATGTAAATCCAGGGTGATATTGTGCATACTGGTAATAATACTAATCCAAATTTAACCCAGATTTAACCACAATAATCAAAGATTAAGGCAATTACAGCCAAAGATAGTTCAGAAGAACACACTTCTGTCTCCCTTATGAGCAGTAGGCGATTTGAGGGGGGGGGGTTGTTTAGCTGAATATGTTAGTCTAGTCTGCCTGACTCACTGACCCTTTATCTGACTGTGGTTTGTGCAAGGTAGAATCCATGGCCCCGACCACAGATCTGAAATATCATTAGCCTCACTGTGCTGTGTATTGATTAATCCACAGTGCTATCCATGGTCCTGAAGTGGCAGACAGATTTGTAATTGCGCCTTTTTCAAGTGGCAAGTAGCCTGTTGAGTTGCATGAAATTTAAAGGTGTGTTTACTTCTTACATTAACACACTATTATAAAAGGCCAATTGCAGTAGGGAGAGAAAGAGGAATACTGGCTAAAATAGAATTGTAGAATCAGAAATTAACAGTTAGGGTAAAGGCATCCTGCAAAAATACCTTTTGGGAGATATACATGGATATGTGTGTTAACTGGTGGTGTGTGGGCAGGGGGGTGTGCCCTTTGCGCCCTCACCTCTCTTAAAAGTTAAAAAATCACCAACTGCTTACAAAGCACATGCAAACAAACAAACATTGTCACATTTGAACCTTTTCTGTTTATGCATGTAACGGTAGTATGAATCCAGTCCAGTATACAGCGGACTTTAATCAGGTTCTAGCATTTTGCACTGAAATGCAGCACTTATCTGCCATCGATCCACCACAGTCTCTCCCACAACAACAGTAAATTTACACAGATCATCTACCATAGAAAGTATCTGCAGCCTGGATGAAGGATAAATGCATAGTAGGGTCTTCCACTGCATGCAGGACTAATTCAGGAGAGATGCAGCATAAAAAAAAAACAAAGTCACACTTTTTTTGCATCCCTCACTGTAGCAGACTGTCAGGCTGCAGTGATAAACTGTCTCGACTCTGAACTGGATAGACTGCTATCAATCAAGCGCCATGTTCGGTTGAGATAAACAATGTTTGTGAAGGAAGTAGGACATCAGGAGACACTGGTTGTACTGAAACTCACAGTCAGGGAAACCAGGTCAGCTTGTCAGTTGCTCAGTTGTATGTTTCTCAGAGGTTTATAGAAGCACTAACCTAAATCTGGGGGATTTTTAGGATAGCTGCGCACTTTTCCCTCTATTTCATGCATTTGTTTTTGTGGATTAGTTAGAGAGGCAGTGGGAAATGAGACAGTGGGCTCATTTTGACTGAAAATTAGCATTGCTATTTCTGTAAAGCTCCTATTCATTGTATAATTGTAAAGCCACTTGTGTAGAACTGAACGGCACAGAAGTGAACCCTGGGCAGCTAGTCGGTTTCTGGAGGGGCAAAGATTTGACCCAACAGGACGAACATATACAAAGGAGCCATCATGGAAAGCTGGGAAAGATTTCAAAACAGTGAGATTTCTCTTTTGCTTTCATTTATGCACATCCCTTCCCTCAGCACTGTTGCACAAACACACTGAAAGTAAGAGAGGTCTCTTACTCCCTCTCTCCCTCCTTTATTTGCAAAAGACTTAATCATGACTGCAGCTTGAAACGTAATAATAATCTCAGTAATTATAACACAGACATCCAATGCTTGCTTTCTCTCTTCTGTCCATTTAAAGTGAAGGAGACTGTAAACCCACTGTGTCACACACAACAGTGTGCGTGCATGCGTGCTTGCGTGCATGTGTGCATGTGTGTGTTCTGTAAAGGTCAGCGCATCTCCACTCTCGAAAAGTGAAAACATCACACAGGGAGAACTGGTTCAAGGACAAGAAGGAGAGCAGCAGCAGGGCAGACAGGGGTGTGTGTTTGTGTGTGCGAGAGTGGGAGGGTCCAACATCTTACCACATCAAAGAAGAACAATGTTTCATTATTCACAGGATAAAACCAGGTCAACATTACTAATGCAACAGCTGTGTGTGTGTGTGTCTGTGTGACAGCCGGAGTACGCACAGCACACACAGTGTGTGTGCTCACATGTGTGTTTCAGGACATACATCCGTCTGTACGTGTGTACATGTGTGTATGTGTGGTCTAGGGTTTGTTGATTGTCTGTCCCATTCAGCCCTCTATTCTTATTGCGGCAGTTGGTCTCAGTTTGTGCCAGATCACATTATTCATTTCCATACTTTTTTTCTGACTTCATGTTTCTAATAATACAAATGTGACCATCTGGGGTCCCAACCTGGTTTAACAGAAGAAGTGCACTTGAAAAGTCCCTTAGAGATAAAGCCAAATGGTTCCAAAGATGCATGCTTACATAACAAAACTGCAAATTGTTCTGTAGTTCCAAACAGATGTAATTTTGTAAGTTGAGAATAGTTTAATAAAAACCAATCATATCATGTAATGACTAAGTCTGGTCAACAAACCAGTCCTCACTAGAACTGATGGCGTTGTCTTAATCATACCTTCACCTGCTAGCAGGGAGAGCAGGGTCCAAGGCCCCAACATAACTCCAGAAGCGCACCATCAGCATCTTATCAACGCTAAATTTGCCTGCTCTGGAGATCATAGAATATATTTGAGCACAATGAAGTGAGGGGAATAACAAAAAGGTCTCAGTGTACACTGTGCTGAAAGTTGGAAGCTCACACATACGCACACACCCGCACACAAACACCCAAATACACACAAGCAGTTGTGTAACCCTGCAGATCCAGCTCCTACCCTGCAAAAACAATTATCCTGGCATCAGAGAGGCTCTTAAGATGGAGAGGCTGGTACCCATCAATCACACACAAAACTACATGTAATAACACAAACGCGCTTACATGTTCTATATCCACTGATGCCTTGTCAGTTGATTTGAACCTGCCTGGTCAGCACCTGATGACACTTCATGTATAAGATCAACCCCCTCCGACAACCATCATGTTATATTAGGTACATGCACACAACAGTGACGGTTCAGGATTGTTGCAGTATATCACTTTCTGCAGCTCATGTTTGTCTGTCTTCATGCCCTGCCACGTATCTCTCACATCATTATTTTAGGGTCTCAGAGATTAACTGTTCCATCTATACATTCAGTATTCACACAGTGACCAAGTTTAATTTCTAGAAATTATGTTTATATTATGTTTTATGTATATAGAGTTATGAACAGGGTTAATGGTTTCTGAGTGAAGGAAATGCTACATTTATGTATCATGCTGGAGTAGCAGGGAGGTAGGAAGGGTGGATGGCGGGGCGGTTATAAATGGTAATAACGGAAATAAACACATTGTGTCTGACTTTTTTCTGTATTAAACCATCTGTATCGGCCATCTTATTGGATATTTTTGCAGATATGGTAATTAACAACATCTCTTCCTCATGTTAATAGGTAATAATCTGGTTGCTGTTACTTTCCCTTCAAAACATATTTGCTGTGGCAAATTGGTTGTATATTAAGGTCATTTCTAGGTGCTGGGGTAGTTTGATCTATGATGAACAGCACTGTTTCCATCTAGCAAAACTGAATTTAAACAGGACATTTGACTCCAAGGCAAATGAAAGTAGTGTTTGACACAACAGGTGTGACTTGGACCGAATGGGGCTGGAACACTGAGACTCTGACATTTACTCAACTGCTGCTTCTGGCGGTGGTTGTTTGTTGTGTTGCACATCAAGGACTTGAAGCTAACGCAGAAATGATTAATTTGTCTATTACTAAAATAGAACATTTATTATTAGTCTACTGACAGCAAAATGTATTGGCTCATATACAACATTTCCATTACCATTAGGCAAAATGTTTGTTTTTAGTGCAGTTTTTCACAGTCACACACACACACACACACACACACACACACACACACATACATGCATACATACTGTACCTCCCTGCTGACCTATGAGCAGTAAACACATGCCAAGATGTGACGGCCACAGAGCATGATGGGAGCCTGAGGGCTAAACTATTCAGACAGTACACCCACCACTTCATGCCTGACTGCTAATATACCATACATATACCAACAACCACACACACATACACACACAAAGGCAACTGGCACATCCTCGCTAGTGTTTACTAATGCAACTTCATATAATGTTAGAATGAAAATCAAACTGCATGTTATAGAGTAAGATGGCTTTAACTACATATCATCAACGTATAAAAATGTTCTATCTTAAGATCTTTTCTGAAACTTTCATTTGAGCAAAATGTATTTGAGGCAGAGCAAGGACTTATTTCATTACTTCACATTCAATTCCTGGAGTCTTCAGTCACACATCAAAAAGCTAAAACTAGGTTTCCACCCACACTAAAAAGTACTCTTAAATTCAAAGTATTCAAAACTGCAGGACGGATTTCAGATGTTCAGAGAACAGCTTCATCATCAAGCCTCCTGATTTCCATCCAGGTTGACCACAATGGTGGAATGTGAATAGTACAAGGTTGAAAAGCCCATACAGCGCTGGTTTTCTGCCCACAGCAACGCCTGCCGTGACAATATGGCCTCGACGAATTAAAACATTCCCTATGGAGAGACAGGAAGGACCCACAGAGAGAAATCTGCTGTGGAAAATTACTGAGGAAATCGGGAGGGTAAATACCTGAGCATGTAATTTATGTGCTTTTTTCCAGTGAAACGCCACCAAAATGGACATCTTAGATGTTATCATCGCAAAGGCAATTGCCTATAATTTGCCACAACTTTGAAGTTCCTATATTTTTCATAATCACAGACCCTCATTTTTTTTCACTTAACTTTCCCACATCATGATCATTCCACAGAGTAACTGCATGCAGCTGCCACTTAACGACTGAGGAAAGAGGTACAGGTGTAAAAATATACCATTTAAGATGTCCGGCTCTGGTTTTAACACCTTTGCTGTAACAGTGGATTACGAGACCCAAATGACAAGAGGTTCCCAGGCATTTTTGTTTCAGCTGAGCAGGGATGACGGAGCAGATTGCATTTCTGACATTTCCTCGTTATATAATCCAAGAGAAGGCGGACAGAGCGCTATGGTAGGGGGGCTAGGATTGAGACAGGCAGATTAACCAGAGACATGGACTGAAGGAAGACAGACACAAGCAGAGGTGGAGTGGTCAGTCAGAAAGGACAGAATATACACATTAAACTCGACATTTAAACTGTTTTAGAAACTGCATCAGATGGATAATTACACTAAATCTTGTTGCAAAATGATGCATTTAGCATCTGCAGCCACCTACAGACATCTTCCCAAATTCTGCTGTCAACTTTTACTGAACGTCAACATCTTCACAAGAAATCAGGCAGACAGACTGATGTGCAGGCACACAGATATGCAGGCAGGGAAACATGGTGGTGTGGGATGTGCAGGAGATTCAAAGCAATCATCTGTGGCCTGCAGGGATAATCACCGCAAAGCCCCACTGTCCCATTCACTGAGGATAAAACCCACTGGATTAATCTGTAGGCCTACAGAATACACACACACACACACAGAGATGCCTCACAACACTTACATAACACATGGACCACTCTCCCTCGCGCGCTCTTTTACTTTGCCTGCCACATACATGCTTTCCCTTTGCTTTCACTTTGGCATTCACAGCCTCTCTCACTTCTGCTCGCACTAACACACACAAAACCTAGAGAGTACACACATACACACTCCACCACCCCCTCCTTTCCACCGTTTCTTCTCCTCTCTCCTCCCGCTTGCACACATTTAAATGGACACCTGTCAACATGCTACTTTGTAAATGCTGTTCTTTTACATACTGACAGGTACGTATAATACGGTACATATACACGACACACACACGCGTACACACAAATAATAAGGACAATTCCTGTGAGGAATTCAAGTAAGAGAGGGGTCGATGAGCTTCCCTGCAGGGTGTAGCTACTGAACCACAGGAATCAGGTTACTTCAGATGCGCCATCTCATCCTGATCAATAAGAGGGAAAAATATCACAATTTCAAACATATGAAATGATCTCGCATGTCGATGGAGTACCAGGATCAGATTACAGAGGTGTGTCTGTCTCTGTTTCTGTGAAGGGAACAAATCAGGGCTGCAGGGCAGGAAATTGGTCCACCATAAAGCTTGATTTTTTTTAAAGGTGCCCTGTGGAGTTTCCTTGTAAACAACATCAAAACACATTATGTGCAACCTTGATGTCTAACAAATATGTTGAATGCATTTAATTCCTCATAAAACATTTGCACACGTTAAAAAAGAAAAAAACGTGTGCAAATGTCAAACAAAATCGGGACCACTTGTAAAAGCATTGCTCCATAGCACAGCTAGCCTCAAACACTCCACAGGGTACCTTCATGTCAAATTACATTTCCAGAGATAAGACAAAGTCATTGTTTTCCAAGTGACAAGCAAGGCTCTAGTTTTGGCTCTGAGTTGACTTTGGAGTTAAGTCCCAAATCTTAGATTTTATGTGCAGCGTCTAACAGAAATGGAGAATTGACTCACTGCAAACTTTTTCTAGCATCTTTCTCTTCTTCACACGTGGAGAAGATATCACGTCGTTCCAAGTCAAAAGGTTAAAATCTAAAGTCATGGTCACTGGTTTCAAAGTCAGATGACGATGATGACAACGACGATGTTAATGTCAAGTCAAATCTAAAACCAAGTCAGCGCCGCTGTAAGTAGCACCGATGATTTAACTATGAATACAGTGTGTGGGTGAGCCCAAAACAACCCGCAGGGCTTCTAAAAACAGCTGCCCCTGCTAGAAAAGATGGAATTAACTAAAGATGACAAACTGTCACATTTGTTAGTCAAGTCTATTATGTTAAAAGATGTGCCACTCAAACATTAACAGGTTTGAAGAGTGCACTTCCAAAACAAATCTGTATATAAAAATCCCACAGGATAAAAAAAAGGCAGCAGTTGCCAAGAACGGTCTGCAAAAGCCATCTCCCTGCTCAGTTTATTGCTGAAAGCTAATAAGTGAGCAACATGCAGTGAAAATTAGATTGTGATCACAGTGCATTCTTGGATGCTACTGTTTTTCTGCCATCTGGCATTTTTTATAGCAGATTACATTGAAATTCAACAAGGAGAGCGGCACAAAAAGAACAAGATGAATACATTTAACTGTGACTGTTTGAAAGGGACCAGAGAAAAAGTGTGTTACTGTGTGTGTGTGTGCACACGCCTGTGTGTTTCCGACAGATGTAGCAGTACCAGACCGGAGGCTGGTGGTAATTTCTCACTTTTCTGTGGGCAGGGTGATGGATTTTCTCACTGATTATTTGGGTTCATGTTTACCAGAACATTTCAGCTGCTTCACTATACAGATAATCAGTGAGAAACACCTGTTTCACCTGCGGCCTGAACAAACTAACAGCACCAGCTCACCGAAACACCAGGTTTAATGACACTCCAAGCACGTTTTCCCCAATTTGCCAGCTAGATAAAGTGCCAGAGTTCACATTGTACTGACTGAATTTAATTAACAGTTCAATGCTGATTTAATTGATATTTGTAGTTTAATTCATCCACAAAATCCTTTTTATTAAACTGGAGCAGAAACATAAAACATTTATTGTTATCCTAACTGATATATGTTTACTCTCAGTTACAAATAACACCAGACTGCCAAACAAAGATGAGATGCAGGTCATTAATTACATGATTTAACTTCAGCTCCACGGCAAAGCCCAAAGGCAGGCCATCATTCACACATTTACAACAGTTTCTTCTAACTCCTAAAACAAGGCTCACTTCACAACATTATTAGTTCACACAGTCACAAGAAAAGCTTTATTTGCTGGTTTCACAGCGTACGGATATTTTGTGAAATGGGCCTTTATCAACCTTTTTCAGCAGAAATGCTGCGCTTCACTGAGTCATAGCTGTAACTCTTTGTTCCTGTGTCCCCACATGGAGACACGGGAAGCAAACTGCTGCCAAACTCTGGGTGTGCCAAACAACAACAGCACTTTGGCCTTCCTGCTCTCCCTCAACATGGACAGACAGTATTAAGTGTATCCATTAATGACTCCATGTGCTTTATTAGGTCAGAGACACTAGAGTGAATAGTCATGGATGCGGGAAGGGGCCCATGGAGAATGCCTGTGCACACAGGGTCTAGAATTCTGTGTTACACCCCTGAAGACAACAAATGATTACACCTTTGGGCAAAACTCAGAGACCGTGCAGAACAATGTCCATCTGAATTGTCATCCACATGAAGCCTGCCAATATGTGACAACACAGAGGAAATCATCTCATTGTTTCCAGTGCAGATCCACTTGTATGGCGTCTTTTCAAACGTGCCAGTATCTGCCTTGTTGCACAGCCAGATAAACTTCTGCACAGCACCGTGTCTTTTCCTCCAGCCTTGGAGGGATATCTGAATATTTCAGCTCTCGTTCGATAACTTGCACTGCTTTTGTCCGCTCGGGCTCATCCGGAGTGAACCACACGGGGCTCCGGAGCTGTCCGCGGTGCTGAACGCCACTCATCCTGCAGGAGGCTTCAAACCCGCGGTCAGAAAGACGAGAAACGGCTTCACCCAGGCTGCTTCATCCGCTACTTTAATCCTGACAACAAACAGCCACTTTAATCTCGTAAGGTGTTTAGGGCGCGAGCTGCCGTCCGAACAGTGGTTTGATGCACAAAAACGCCACGAAGTTGCATCTTTTCAGCGTGAATCTGCACTGAGAGACTACAGCAACACCACAGGAACAGATCTGACTTCACGGGCTTTGTTAAACCGCTCAGTGTTGTAAAAAAAAAACAACACATAAACAACAACTATAACGAACATCTTCATGTTGCTGGAGAAAACTTTCACAAGGCAGCACTCTGTGATAAACAGCCTTCAACAGCCCAACTTTAAAGCCGCTTATTTAGCTATAAGTATTTACTTATTCTATTTTTTAAACAGTGGACACAACTGAGTTAAAGAAACAAACAAAAAACTAGTCCTACCTACCTGGTTTCGCTTCTTCGGCTCTTCTTCTTCTTCGTCTTCTTTTTATTTTGCTGTGTTTGTCGGGACTCGGGATGAAAATGTCGGTCCGTGCCGCCGCTCCACTCAACGGGACTGTCCCCGGTGGAAACACACCGCCCTCCTCCACTCCGACCGCAAAGCGTCACGCATTGACAAACCACACACTTCCTGTCAATGTTTTACAAAATAAAAACCTCGGCAAAGACGCCTTCTTGTTGAGTTGAACTGAACTTTTTTAACCCTTTAAGGGAGTTTCGTTCACCGCTGCAGCAGGACAGAAGGGATATTGTGGCGAGCGATGCCTCCATGTTGACTTTCTTCGGACCCTCAACTGCTCGGTTTCTAACTGCAGCGTTTCCCGCCAGAAACTCTTTCAGGAAGCGAACCGACTCAACACCTTCTCGGATATATTTTTGAACAGCTAACCAACACATCTGAATTTGCCAAGAAACTGAAAACTAAGACTAAACGAAAACACATCAAGAGCTCTCAAACATCCAGGGATAGGACTATTCTCTCACTGTCCCTCAACAACAGCAGTCCCCTAAAGACAGTTCCGTGCTGAGTCCGTGTTTTTAATTGATTAATGAAAGATGAACAGAAATTGCTGCCCTAATGTATTTATGTGATCATCTATTTCTAATTTAATGACGAAATGACGATGGAAATTTTACGTATTATTGGCAAGTAATTTAGAGCTTATAGATGGACCATTACAATGGACTATATGCAATAAAATCATTAATTTCAGGTATTATTATTGTCATTATCATATATAAAAATTTTGTATATGATAATTTCTTTAAACGTTTTTTCATTCACGTTTGCGCCATTTAAATCTTTTGGTCTCTTTTAATTTGACGGTATCCTCACCTAACTTCCTTCCTCACTGTGCTGAGTTTGATGGTGCTCACAAAATGGCCGCGCCCTCTGACGTTGGAGGGAGTGGACAAAAGGTTGTTTTGTTGTGATTTTTTTCATTTTATTGAAAGAAGTTCTAACATGCATCTGTAGAACATGACATTAGTGCTTTACAATACAGCGAGAAAATTACTTCCAAATACTTAGAAGATCATAAGAAAAACTTCAATTGAGAAGTAAAATTAGCAAACGCAAATTATGACAAAAGTGGGTCAAGTGGTTTTAATTGATTTTTAGTATTGGTATGTCACAAGGATTTAGAAAAGCTTCAGAAACAGCGACTTAAAAAAAATTTGGATTTGTGTTATGCCGGTGGAATCAAATAGTTCACAACAGATAACCCGTTTGTCCTGCATAAGAAAATCCCAAAGCAAAGATGCAGTTTAAAGGTTTAAATAAAGGTCTGATGGCTGATGGCATTTTAAAAGACGTGAGGTTGGAATATGTGCCACCATCGTTGTCTTCTCTTTTAATTCATCTCATTCTAACCCGGTGCCGTAACATTTTATTTGCATGGATTCTGTTAAGAGCCGAACCTCTAACAACTGAAAATAAGAAAAAACAAGACATATTTGAGCAGTAGTAACCTCTGCTCTGTTACCTTAAATGCACCACAGGATCCCACACCACACTCCATGTCGGTCCATGGTATGTCCACTGTATCCCACTAGCATGCAGCCCAGTGTGCGCAGACATACGTGCACATTCTGTTCATGTGCACAGTTCCCTGACAGAAAGGCTCTTTGAGATTCTCCTCAGTGATAAAGCCTGGTACCCCTGGAGTCCTTGACTTTGCATAATCATATACATGATACCGTTTTTGATTTTTTTGTAACGCCACAAGGCACAAGATGTGAACACTGAATATGACCAAAAATACATCTCACATCCGCTGGGTGCTTTTGTCAGGCTCTCATCACTTCACTTCACTTCGGCTTTTCTTCTTCCTGCTTACCCCTCTCCAGTTTTCTTATCATTGGTTCGTTGGAAAACCAACATTTCACAGAGCGTTTTTTTTGGTTTTACAGCAGAACATCCGGTTAGCCCTTCAGGTCTGATAAGAAACAGAGGACCTGACCTTTACAGGAGATGGATCTGCCTTTTCCACCCGGGGTTCAGATCATTACGAGCCCAAAGAAGAAACCATTTCAGACCTCCTTTCCAAATTGATGATCCAACAGCAATGAGCCTGAGCACAATGAATCTCATTGGACTGCCATTGATTGCAGCAGACTGATTCCTCACCTCGGGTGTTGTGCTTTCAAAATGACTTAGTGAATTAATGCACCACACAGTACATCCAGATATTAACGTGAGCGCAGTTTCACTCATGTGTTACACAGAAGGGATCTGAAAAGGTTCGACAAGACTCTTTTGAATAAATGCTGTCAGGATGTTTCAGAGAAGGGGGCTTTAGGACGGGGGATGGAACAGGTGACGACACTCTGCCCTGCCTGACTCAACACAGGAAATTGCTGCTGTGTTGCATCATGTATCCAAATTCCACACAGTGTCTCCTGATATGGCCTCCACTCAGAGTTACACACAGTTCAGCACAGCATGAAGAGAATAAATGCTTCAGTTTCTTATTCCTCTTGAGTGCTTATGAAGCACAACAATCCATACAGTCCCAAATCCTTTTAATGATTATTAAAAGCTTGCAGTTAATAAGTTCAACAGCATATTTAGCTTGCATTAAAAATATGATGGGTTTTTTTGCTGCCACAGTCAGGTTTCAGATCTTGTGTTGACTGGAGTCCTCTCTGCACTGACTCCCAGCCAGGGGTGCTTGTGCCCCAGAGGATGGTGTGGATCAGCTCCTTTGAATAAACAGAAATATGACTTGATTTAAATGTGCATTACCACATAGTGAGTCCGCCGTAACACCTCGTGTTGGACTTGTGAGTGCATGAACGCTAATTAGCAAGCCAGCAGAGATGCAAGCAAGGTGGAAGTGGACAGCTGGACCAATGAGGGAACAGTAGTGACAGGTAACCTGAGGGAAGAAGAGTTACACTACTGAAAAGTAACAGAAAAAGAACAGAAAGCAATAAATAAATGCTTGAAACACACAGCTAAAAGTAGCCTAATGGATTAATAGCCAAAAGTAATGGATACGTGCTAAACTGGCTAAAATCAATGGCTAAGAGGTTGGAATAGTGAACCAAGTGTGATGGAAGTGGAACTGATAGCCAAAGTAATATATGACCATTAAAATGATGAAATTAGCTGAAAGAGTCAAATGTGTCACCTGCACTCACATAGTCAGCTGGTGCAGATGCTTTTTTTTTTTTATAGTTGACTTACGTTGCTTCCTGTTGAACAATACAAGCTCGATCATGTCTTCCCCCGGGTGACGTGAGCTGTTGTTACTGCCGTGTCGGGTGCAGACCTCCACTGTGTCCGTGTTTTTATATGAACATGCAGCATGTGTGTTATTTCATACGTGCAGTCAGCAGAGATGTGATAGTCCCAGAGGGAGGGCAGAGAGCTGAAGCACCAGCCTAGAAGACCATCACAGTCTGACACTCGTCTCAACGCCATCGATCCTGGTAATGGAGCTGCCACGACCCTCCTCTCCACAAAACTCTGCTGCCACTTGCAGACACAGTGTTTAGGCTTTAAGAGGTCGGTCGTTTTCCGAACAGCTTCAGTGATCAGGAAGGATGTGAGCTTTGTTGATTTACCTTTAGAAAAGATGCATTGATACACATTTAACACAATTCTTTGGCACCACCGGACATCTGTGTCAGGCCAGAAATTCGACTTTAAATCTGCCTTCTTTTGTTGCATAGTTTTACCGTTTAGGATGACAGAGGATTTGAAAATGAATGCAAAGCTTTAAATAAGGCTCACAAAATATCTCTGCAAGAGTATCTCACTGTCGTTGGACTGTGACCAAGCAGGACCAGGGCCGCTGTCGGAGCACTGGGTTTTCTTTTGCACTAGTTTGCTGTTTTGCATCTGTGCCTGAGAAGATTCACAGATATCAAAGGATGTTCCAGATCTGGGCTCATCGGCGGCTGGAGGCAGTGACCCTTACACCGGCTTTGGAAATAATGTCTTAAGTCTCTTTCTTTGCCCTTCTGACTGGGCCGGAAACAAATTTCATAAAATTTGGACCACTTTTGTTGCCGTAATTTTGACTTTCCTTTTCGTTTGAAATGTCCCAACAATGTTGTCAAGCTCTTGACCCTTTAGGGTTATTGTGTAGTTGTGCTTTAGGGTCCATTTGAATGAATATTGTAGTTGCTCAAACCAGACGAGGTTATTTGTGGCCGCTGCAGGTAAGAACTGCACATGTAGCCACATGCAACATCCTCACAACAGCAGTGTGAACAACCTTTGACTCAGAGTTTGGTCCAGTTTAAACTCTGGTTTGCATTACTTTAAGTGTTCGCTGTGTTATTTATAACTGGAAGACTTTTCTCTTTCTCCACTAGCGTGTTTTTGAAATGTATATGAACAGGACTTCTGACGTCATGCACTGTCACGCTGCACTGATCCACCGTTATTGTCACGACACTAAATAGCGTCACGTCATCATGTGGCTCAGCCTGCAGCAGGACTACAGTTACCTTCATGTACAGTTGCAGTTTCAGCAGTTAACAGTTGCTGGATTGAGTTGTTTTTTTGTTTTTTTTTTAATCTCATGGTTTTAGCCAATGAACAGAGAGATTACCGAGAAAAATAGAGACTGTATTCAGTACATGCACTGCAAAAAAAAAAAAAAAAAAAAAAACCTGGTTGCTGGTTATATTTCTCTCCACCAGCCAGCCTTACTTATTTGAACCCTTCGGTGATATTGTGGGTTTTGTGTGACAGTGAGAGGTCAGGCTATCCCGCCACAGGAGGGAGTTGTGGTGTATGATGTGGACTCACATGAGCACGCCTCTGAACGGGGATCCTTTCAACAAGTTTCTTTAATTTCAGTCAGAATAATCCAGTTGTTCTGAATCCTGTTCTTGACATATTTGTTTATCACCATACAGCAGCTACAGCAGATGGGGTACTAATACTTGTTGTGCAGAAGGTCATGTGACCAGCACAGCTGACCACATCTGCACACACTGGTGGGTTTTTTTTTTTTTTACTGTGAAATGTGAAAGCGGAGCACAAAAGAAGAAGGACCTCCAGCATCATTCAATGGAGCTGTGATGCTGTTTCACATCACAACATCACAAACCTTCTTTTAAACTCAGTTCTTCACGCCATCATACGTTAATATTCATTCCATCTGTGCAATATTATCATATTTTTACTGTGCTTATTATTTTTACTTCATCAGGTTTCACCGTCACAAAGGGACTCGTCTTCACTCGTCTTCATCTACCTGACAGCAGGCCTTCCATGAGTCTCAACATGAGTGCTGTGTGTGAGGATGACTCAGATGAAACTCAGAAGTTTCTATTCTTAATTCTGTGCTGTACCTGAGAAGCTGAAGTTTTACGGGCCGTTTCACTGCTGCGACAGGCCTGCTGGGGCAGGGGGGCGAGTCTGAGAGCTCCACAGTGGGCTGACTCTGAGAGGGACGGAGCAGACGGTGAGGTTAGTCACACAGCACAAACACCGTCCAAGATAGTTCAGCATACCAGGTCAAGTTTGACTCTTTTGACCGGCGTCTTGGACTCAGGAGTGCCAGGTCTCTTCGTGCCCTGTGAGCTCGCACTGGGAGTGAGACGCCTGTCGAGGACTCATCAGACCTGGTGCCTTTAGTCCCCGGAGGATGTGTCTCAACTTTCAGCTTCCTTGCTGATGTTTCCTTGTTGGCAATTCCTTTAATGTTACAGTACAAGGAAAATTTTATTTTATTGTAACGATCTTGATTTAAAGGACCAAACCTATGTTGGCTGTGGAAAAGACCAAAACACAAGAGAGATTTATTCAAAGAGGAAATATAATAAAAGCAACAGAAAGAACAGAAACTCCAGACTGACCCAGAAACAACGAACTGAAGTCAGACAGCACACATGAACAGCTTAACAACACATTAAAATCTCCAACAATCACCTGAACAAGCTTCAGTCCAGAGTTTGAATTAATGACAACAAACAACAAAAACCTGGTCTGTGCATCCATAAAACAATCAGCTTTCAGATATTCCATTTAAGTACTAATTAAAGTGCAATACTGCTTGTTGAGGGTTCAAAGGCTAAACACATCTCAGCAAACTTCTGTTCAAATTTTCATTTAATAACAGATATTAAAAAGTCAGTCTGCATCATCATTAAAAACTGCAATTCAACAATTAGTTCAAGTACAAATTTAAGTGAGGGACATATAATAAAAAATCTAATAACAGCAAATATAAAAAATATTTGTTGGCACATTCAAGAATTCATGTCTGGTACAAAACACATTAATTTACACAACCAAACCACATCAGTTACGTTATTCAATGAACAAAGAGTCCAAAGAGCCTTAAGGAGCTAACAAAAATCACAAAATCAACTTAAATACTACAATGTGCAAAAACAAGCGGATTTAAGCAACACAGTTCAGGTCATTCAATTGAGCCGCAGTGACATACAAGCTGCCACAGTCCTGACATGCTCCTCCAGAAAAAAAAAGTCATGCAAAACAATGTGTTATCTCTGCAGCAACATGTTTTCAGTGCCATATTTGTAGTTCCTTTGGAACAGCAACACAGATGAAAAAGATGTCTCACCATTCATTCACAGGTCTCTGTGAGCCTCTCCTTATCGAGTGACTCCTGTCTTTTGATTGCAGTCTCTCCTCAAATAAAACATTAAGAGCTTTTTCAAATATTGTCATTTCTCTGAAGCACAGCATGTTCTGTCCCTTCCACTTGTGCTCTACCACTTGCATTGACTTCATTCACTGAATACTATACTATTACTACTCATACTATGCTTGTATTCTTTCTGTTGTTGTATTCTTTTATTTTGTGAAGCACTTTGTGTTGCATTTTAAATGGATGAAAAGTGCTATTTAAATTGATTGATTGATTGAAGATGCTGCTGTTTAACTGTTTACAGTTCCAGTTATAACCAACCTAAGCAAGATGGCTCAACAGGTGCCTAACATCCATCACACTGAGCCACACAAAACACAGAAAAGTCAAATCAAAGTCCTGCCCCTCCAAACTGTATTATGGAAAAAGATGTGACAAAGCTCAAAGCCGTCTTCAAATACACCACCTGACCTCAGATACTCAGTGAGTTTAGTGGTCTGGATCAGCTCAGCCTCTTCAGGTAGATCCTCACTGATGGGAGCAGTGATCTGGGAACACTTGGGGGAATGTCTGGGGTTCAAGGAGCTTGGCTCTCTGTTTGACCGTAAAGGGACATTGGCTTGTTAACACATTAGTCCTGCAACAGTCACGACACAAGAAGTATATGCAGGTACGGCCATATCAAGACACCTTGGGAGGACTTGAGCCTCCCATTGTGCTCAGAAATCTGAAATAAATTGTGTCAACTTAGTACATGACTCCAATCATCAGGTCTGTATCAATACCAGTCGAAACATGAACAAAAGGCAAGTTCAAGGAGGACTGTGAGTTGCAGATGACCTGTACCGACCATTTACCAGCTTTACTTTCCCTATATCTTTAAAAAGCAAGAGAAAACACACTTACTAAGACATGTTAGTGACAGTTTAGCGCTTTTCTGTTTGGAAAGAGAAAATAAAGACACGTGACTTTATGTTAAAACAATTAATCCTTTGTCAGGTGACCAGAACAGGTCCACCATACAAACAAATAATGTGTCCATGTCGTGTTTACAGCTTGTTTCCACTGCCCCCGAGTGGCCACAAATATAACTGCAGGCTTAACGGAAGTATAAAGCCACAGTGTAGATTTCTATATGATACGATGAATTTATCTATTCTGACGTGAACGTTTCCCACCAGGTATGATTGTATACTGAAACATGAGTGTCAACTAAACATGTGTGATCACACTGATGGTGTCACATACCATAGATAGCTGGAGGAATAGATGAACTGTGTTAAGCAAAGCTCTCCTGGCAAGCTTGTCTCAGGGCTATTTGACACAACACCTTCCTGTTGCCAGGATATGTGTTAGGTCTGTGTCCCACATGCAGGGAAGCCAAAGAGCTTGACTGTCCTGACCTACTAACATGAACCACTACATGCTGATTGCCAGAACGACAGCAGCAATGTCAGCAGAGACTGCTAATCTCTAAAAACATGCATCTGTATACGAATAGAGATTCAGTCGGCAAGGGACAAGATTTTGTTATCTGACACGTTCTGGTTCCCATTCATGGCCTGAGCCTGGGCTCGGGTCGCATGAAGTAAACAGGCCTTGTGGAGAGCACAAGAGGCAAAACACATTGGCCGAAATGCAATCTGAGGACCCATCAAATCATTTTTTAAAATCTGAGCTCATGTGCAGGTATCTGTTCATATAGATGAGACCAAATGTCGAGTTGTTGAGTTTGTAACTCAAACCAAATATTGGCCGCTGCCCTCAGAGGCTGAAGGGTTGTCTGACAACACTGATGGGTTCTGAGGTTGAGACGGTACTTACTCCAAACATTCACACGTTGCCTGCTGTGAACCGGACGGAGGGGACTTGGAGAGAAGTGGAGGTGTTAAGCTGCTGCGACCTGTGTTAAGCATTTATGTCACCATCTCAAAACAGTCCTGCGTTGTTTTACAGGCACACACGCCCACTCTGACTGTCTTCAATGGGAAAAAAAGACACACAATCACTGAGAGTCAAACATCAGTCAACATTTACTGCCAAACGCAACACAGTCAAAACAAACGATAAATTAGAATTGCACAACGAAGTAATGAACATTAACACTGAACTGTCAACTCGACAACAGAATCACACAGTGCCTCCGAGGTGTGCAAACCTGACTTCCTACAGACGATGACATAAGCCTTTGACTTCACACTGAGTCTGCAGGTGTTGGTGGTGTTGCAGGTGTGCAGTTGTTGCAACAATTTGATCAATTTGGGTTTCAGCCCATTTTAAGTTGATGTGATGATAAAAACATTCATTATATGAACTTACATTTGACTCGAGTGTCTTTGTTCAAAGACACATGGCAACTGTTGAAGAGTTAATGTGGCAGCTTCTCCTTCACCTGCTGCTGAAAATAACACACGTCACACACGTCTTTAAATTACAACCCTCCACATTTTCTTCAGTAATCAGTAAAACAAACTGCACTACAAATGTTAATACCTCAAATATGACTCCACAATCAACAGGAGGAGTCTGCTGCAATGAACGTCTGTGTGAGAAATGACTGATGCCACAAAAAACCAAACAGTGCTTGTTCTTAAAAAGTGCCCATTTGTGAGTAGTTTCTTCAGGTCTAATACTGTTAGTTTCTAGACAGAGCTAGCTGCATGAGGACATATGTGCACTGTTAACACAAAGCATTATCATTTTGATCCCCACCACACACAGAGGAATACAATCTTCCCAGCTGATCAGACTCAGGAACATCACGTAGGTTTGAGTCTTTGACTGCTAAACGCTGCTGAACGAGCTTTCTGTCCATCACTGGAGCCACCAAACATCCACGCTGTGGCTCTTAGTATTGTCAGTCAAGCACAGAGCTGGTGCACTCCGACCTTCAAGATCCACGCAGACTAGAAGCCGTCCTCTGTCACCTTCTGGAAACCACTCAACAGCTCCTGAGCAAATGCGTACAGGGACGAAGAAAACATCATCCCTGGAGGTCAAAGGTCCGCAGGCAGTGACTGGAGCAGCAATAGGCCACGAAACTCACAGTCGTCCTTCAGAGGAAAGAAGTGAGGAGAAAGCATGTTAAGCTGCCATCTAGTTGACACAACTCAGCACTAGCTCTGTAGGCAGTCCTGGAGGGGATGGAGGTGTGTTTGTTCTGACCTGCGGTGCACTCCTGCCAGTGCGGTGTCACGGAGGGGGAAGAGTTTGGGGTAGATGATGGTGAACATGGCTTGACTGCAGCGGTGGCAGTGTCCAAGGGGGAACTGCAGCAGGTCCAGCAGGCTCTTTGGGAGGCTGATGGGAGGCAGCAAGCTGAAGTCTAAAAACAAGAGAATGATGAGTCAGTTTTATTCCATTTTGTAATTCCTAAACTAAATTAAGAAACAAAATATTATATATATATATACACATATATATATATACACACACATATACATATATACACACACACACATATATATACATACATACATATATACGTGTGTGTGTATATATATATACACACACACACACATATACATATATACACACACACATACATATATACATATATACACATACACACACACACACACACACACACACACACACACACACACACACACACACACACACATATATATGTATATATACACGGTTAATGAAATGATGCCCAATTCTCTCAAAAAACTGAGATAAATTAGATAATCTACTGAATCTACTGGTCGTAAGAATTTGGCCGTAAGTGCAAGCACAGCACTTATTACTGTGACATAGAGGTTCAGTTCAACAGTTACTCAGTTTCTAATAAAATTGGTTGATTAATCTGCTATTGGCTTTTTCTGCTCCAAACGGTTGTTTATAACAGCCTTTAATAATCCACTATCGATCAACCCCTATCATAAACAAATAAAAAACAAAACATAAGAAAGTTAAGTGTAGTATATGTCTAAGTGAAGTGCTCACCTGCTGGCCGGTGGTGGTACATGCGGTGCAGGGTTCTCATGGCGAGCTCCTCCAGTGGAACCACGTTATCCGTCTCTGAGCCCACCACGTTCACTTCAGCCGGAAGCCCGACCAGAGCCTCACTCAGCGCCTCACCCGCCACCTTACCCAGGTCGCTCTCCAACACCTGGGCTGACACACCGCACCTGTACCAGAGCAACACACGCAGATACAGTTCCTCGATGTATTTTCTTAATCTCATACAGAACGTTATGTAACTCCACTCCTTCTGCAGTTTCGTATGGTTAAACTACTTCATACTACTCTGTATCGAATGGAGGTGAACTGATCCAAGTCAAATGAAATGAGTACAACTTCAGCTGTCCTAAACTGTTTGAAAGTGATCTGTCTGGTGAGCTGCATTACTCGCTGCAGCCGATGACCTTGTTATACAAGTAGGAGGGAAGGCCTTTTAGGTCCACGTTGTTGTCCACAAACACAAACTGCAGCTCCCGTGATCTGCCCAGATCTGAAACACACACACAGACGTTAACACCACCTAGCTAATAATATCTACATCGCTATGGCAACACAAAGGGGGTATACTGACCGAGTGGTAGGAAGGTCAGCCGGTTGGCGGCCATGGAGAGCTGGTTGAGGCGGTGGAGACAGCAGAGTTGTCGGGGAACGTGGCTCAATAGGTTTTGGTCCGCTGTCAGATTTTGCAGGGAAATGCAGCGGTGCAGCTGATCTGGAAGAGACGTCAGCTGGTTCATCGACACGTCCAGAGACTCCAGTTCCTGCAGATCGCCGATCTCTGAAGGCGTCACACAGACAGACATGAGAGAGAGGCTGAAACAGTCTGTGCAGATCAGATCTTTAACATTTCAAAAACTAATCGACAAAAAAGATCTCACATTAAAAACGGCACAAAATCTAACTCAGCAGACGCTTTTGTACTGGGATTGTTTGGAACTTCAGTGTTGGTTGACTAAATCCTTTATTTTAACTGCAGACTAACAGCAGCATTATTTTTCATGTTATCTAACATTTCCTAACAGTCCAGAAACAAGAAAGAACACTTGGATATTTATGCTGGGAACTGTGAGCCTCTCAGTATCACATTCACCTTTTCTAATGTTTTCTGTGGTCACTAACTTACAGCAAGTGAGAGGATTCAGTCACTATTTCCAAAGGAATAAATGCAGACAGACTGTTGGTGTGATAACACCTTTGACCTTTTGTCACAAAATTACAAATGCACATTTCTAAGCTGCGCTTGAAATGGCAATGAAACTTTCCTGGGACATCGAGAACCACGACAAAGAATAAGAAAACTCAAAAGATCTGAAGAAGGCAAACAGATCTGTGTGTTAAACCTGCCATGAGTCGCCTGTGGCTAGACAAACATACAAACAGCTTACATTTTTGTTTTCCACAATTAACAGCAATGTTTCTTAATCATTTACAAGGTTAAAAAAACCTTATGAAAATGGTAAATTAAACAATAGCTGTGTTTATTAATCCTCCAGAATAATATGAAAGTAGACAAAAACCTGGATTTTATCTTTGGATACTGTATAATACTGAGTTTTCCCGACTGTCTCGATAACACACAGGAAATAACCCTGTCAGTGCTGTTCTACAACACAGAGAAGCTGTTTTCTGTCTCTTTGTTGCCAGTTCAGTTGAGTAACTCTGTCGCCCTCTGCTGGCAAACATAATACTCACAACTCAACTCGACTTCACACCTGACTGTGGGAAATGTAATTGGATATAAATTGTTAATTAAATTTCATCCTTTAAATGAATTATAAAATGAGACTGGTGCAGGTGAGCTGCGTGGGGCACAGACACATTTCCTGGATACAGAAACTCACAGTATAAATATGTTTAAATGTATATATTTCGTTTTATCTTTACCCTCTACTATATGCACTTTACCTGACTCTAAACACCTTAAATGGCTTCATCTCAACACATTCATGATGGCTCTGATGCTTTATTACAGAGGTCCCAAAGAACCATTACTTCATTTCAACTGTTCAGCTATTTCTTAAAAGCTTGAGTGATAAAATAAACCCAAAGAGCTCTGTGTAAAATAACAAGCCAGACGGTGGCTGTGTTTTACCTGGAGGAAGGCATTTCAGCTGGTTATTGGACAGTCTCAAGTGCCGTAGAGACCGCAGTCGGCCAATCTCCGGACAGAGGAGCTGGAGGGCGTTATTGCTCAGGTCCAGTGACTGCAGTCGGGCCAGATTTCCAATAGCTTGGGATCAAACCAGAGTCAAAAAATAACCTTCAGAGGGACTTCATCTCCACATTTTTCTGGTTTCAATTCTTTTGCTTTCTGCTTTACTGCAGGTCTTACTAAGGTCCCATGTATACCATATTAAGTCATGTCAGTATTATTAAATTGTGTGTTATGTGTGATCTCATCTCTAATTTCATTGTGGCTGTTGGTTTGCTTGTTTAGTGTCATTTAATGTTTTTTCTTTAACATGAACACTCCCTTGTTCAATCTCAACAGGATCAGCTGCTCCTTGTCACATTTAATATTGTTGAATCACTTTGGATCTGTGTTTTACTAATGAACTAAAAGCATTTGTCAAGTGGAACAATCATGCACAGGCATTTGATGACAATGACTTGGACCACAAAGACTTTCTCAAAGTTGGGCAGCAATGGATTTGAATGCTGTTAAATGAAAGCTAAGTGATAGAAAGAAATCACTGTAGACACTGGCACATTGTTATTACATAAAGCAGGACCTACCTTCAGGAATAATGACTATGTTGTTTGAGTGCAAATACCTTAAAAGGAAAAAAAAAAACAAAAACAAATTCACTCAACAATTCATTGACAAATGAAACAGTGTGAAGCCTTTTATTTTCATGTCAGTGAAGTCCTGGAGTCTGTCTGAATGTGGCAAGCCGTAGGATTAGTGGTACAAAAAAACTAAAATTAGCTGAATACTCACAGTTCAATTAGATTTGGGAGCTTCTGAGCAAGATTATCAGGCTGAGACAGAGAGAGAAACAGAAATAATGAGTAAATCTCACTGGGAGTAAACTTGTGAAATTTCCCTGCTCACTGTTCTCTTTTGTGGAACGGACAGACCTAAAATGTGTATAAGTGTGTTGACCCATGTTCTGTCAGGTATTTATGTTTGCATCAAGTCTATCGGTGATGTCTGACACCGCAAAATCACCGTAAATACCAGTGTAGTGAGTGAATTCCTCTTCATGTACAGTCTTTCCAGAAACTGCAGGCCTTCGTCCTTCAGCAGCTCTACGGGGAAATGGTTCAGGTTTCTGTAGTTAAGAAACAGGCTTTTATGGCGCTCCTGCTTGGCCATGAAAATAGTCTCATAGAGTTCAGTTGCCATTTCTGAGGAAACCTCTCCTCCCCGGTGAAGGAGACTTGGCAGTGGCACCTTCTTCTCTGGCATTACTGTTACCTGATAGAATAACACGAGAACAGAGATATTGAGAAACACCACTGTTTGTTTGACTGTTAGGATCAATAGAACCAAAGGTAAGTTTTATGCCTCTGCAACATATATGACTCTAGTTAAAGGTGCACAGGCTTTACATACAGCCGATGCATGTTAGTTCATTTAAAGTTTGAGACAGACTATGTTTCTGTAGGAGGCAACGGCTGCTTTGACAGGCCACTCGTGGCTAAATTACCGCAATTAATAGTAGGTTAAGTTATCCGGCACGTTTGACACTGACGACGCGGAGCAGCTACTGTGTTAGAGACACGACATAATGCAGAAAGACACTGTAGCCTGTGGCTTGCTTTATGTTAGCGATAACTTAACGCTACTTCAGTTCACTTGTCTAGCTGACATTACGCTCGCCTGTCAGTCTTAGCATCATTAGCATGCTAGCTAAGTGGCTGTTATTAGCACATCACTATCGATAATAGGCCGCTCAAAAAACCGTTATTTACCTTAACTGTGCCTCATCATTTTATTCTAAAATTATGTCTCACATATGGTCATGGCCCTCTACGTGCAAAATTTGCGTTTGTGAAAGCACACTAGCTAACGCTTCGTTGTTGAACTGAGAGTTATCTACCGTAAACAACGTAAGACGTCACTGTATCAGGTCAACGGTCACGCTAATCTTCTTCTCCTTCTGAATTTACTGCAGACAGGACGCTGCTGGTATATTGCTGCTGCCACCTGCTGGTACATCGTTAAACTGCATGAGAAATGACATCCTTCAAGCATTGTTTAAAGTTGTACTTACTCAAGTAGTGAAGTACTAGACGTGAAACTTTGAGGTAACTGAACTTTAGTATATCCTACTTCTACTCCACTACACTTCAGATTGAAATATCTTATTTTCTTAACTGCAGCCACAGTGGAGTAAAACTGCATTTATCCCACTGTAGTGTAGCCAAGACCAGTCCTCCATCATCACTCCAATCTGTTGTGGATTCAGTTTTATTCTAGCTGTACGGCTACTGTACTGTGCTGCTAATGATAGAGTCTGAGACAATCCTTGTGCCACAGACCCAGCGCTCTCAACTGAGGAGTGAAATATTAAAAAAATTGTCTTGTTGTACCTGCTCCACCATTAAACAATTTAGAAAAAGTAAGCACTTTTTGGATGAGAAACGCTGGATGAATCAGGCAAAATGTGAGACCCTTCACTAGCATTGTTTATTATGTGGCAGCACCACTGTGGCAGTTGGAGCACACATGATACACACTTCCAAACAAAGACAAGCAGTGAAAAAGTTTGCATACATTTTTATTCATCTTAAATCTTGTGTAGAAAAAAAGAATCAGAGAAACAGACATTCTCTTTTCCTTCAGCCAATATTTTTTCCCAGTACTCAGAATATATCGGTGACGGGAAAAATTCTTACAACAGCATGTACAAAAGAAAAATGAAACCTCATTCTAACAGATCATTTCAATAGAAACGCAAGAGTTGGAAGGCTATGAATAATTTACACACATCAAAATCTTGATAACGAATTGGCCATCAATGTGACAAAAGGGAAAAAAAAAAGATTCATGTTCGCTCTGTGAGGTGTTCCAGTGGTAAGAGTGAGGCAAAAATCAGACCACAAACACTGAAAGACCATCCTGATCTCATCACGTCAGCGTAAGCTGACACTGGACCGCCACGCTGATCAGGCAGCTGTGGTCCGACTCATAACCAGAATCCAATCACTGACACTCCCGGCCCGAAACTACAAACCTGCCTTGTTAGGGGAGGAAGAAGATTCACAAAAAAAAAAAAGGAAGAAAGATAAGGATGTTTTTTACTGGGATTATGATCACCATGGCAATAAGTCTAGGCAAAAGGAACAATGTCAAAGTCCTGTAATGGCAGTAACGACCTGAACGGCATTCTGTCAACCACCACACGAAGAGGAAGTCACATATGGAGCGTCATTAATGAGCTCCACTGTTACCAGAGGTGTTACCACAGGAGCCAGTGCAGATCACTGGTCAGCTCTAAGGTCACAAACACCTTCCATGACACCATATGCTGTCTACCTATGATTGACTTCCTCATACGCCTTCTTATCATTTTCATTGTACCAAAAACTAGAAGCAGTAAGTATTTACAAAATGCCATAAATGTGTGATGTGTTTAAAGTCAACCAGTGCAGATTGTGCCAAACCAGACGCACAGATCCCCAGAAAAAAATCCATACTTTATTTAAACAGCCAAAAACGGCTGACACAATGTCCCATAATGCCCCTCTGTACCTTGCGCATGGACTGTATGTCGTAAAGGACTGAAGGGTCACAATGAAAACATTAAAAAGCGGTCAACTTGCAGTCCTCTGCCTCTAATTCCATCCCTTCTGCGTCACAATGTTTAAAGAAGATATAGTAACGGCGTGTTTTTCAGACACATGCCGAAAGCAGAAAAAAAGACAAAACGTTTCAGTCAGTAACTCACTTCCTGCTTAGAGACCGCCTGGCACCTCTAATAATGATCCAAAGACAATGTAAGAGTAAGAGTTTCTTTCCCAGTTGACCCTTCTGGCAGTCCCAGTTTGTGTCTCTCATGTATCACCATTATATTCCCAGAGCTAAGCACGTGAACAACAACTTTACCAACACTGAACGCTGCTCTGGAGGCATTTCTAAATCCTCAAGGTCTCGTCTATCCACACATCAAAATGTGTCTACAGGCAATTTTGTGACCCAAAATTATGTTTTATAATCAGCTACTTTTGTCTACATATATGTTCTATTGTGTTACTTTATGTTTCCAAATAGAATAGAGCATTACTACTTCCCTTGTGATGTACACAACAGGCAAGGGGATGTCATTTCCATCTGCCTGGACAGGAAAACATAGTCCCAATTTGGGTAAATGGGTTAAAAATATTTTTTTGCTGGTGGTTAGAGGAGGCTTCAGAACAGCAGTCAGTGTTGTTAAAGGACCTTGATGTTAAAAAAAAGAGGAAAAAAAGATGCATAGTGATGTGACTGGAATGTAATGTGGATACATGAGAGGCACAAACGGGGGCTGGACATCAGGCTGTAGGCTGGGGGAGCCTGAATAATGTGCTATCATCTGCAGGATAGAGAGAAGTGTTTGCCAGCATTAACCTGGTTTCCATCACTCATCAAGCTACTGTGGAGCCCTCCTCACCCCTCCAGGATGGTTTGGTTTGTGGTTTGAATTTGACCATATTAACAGCACTCAGTAAGGTCGTCGCAACAGCCGGACAACTGAGATGAGATGTTTTCTTTTTCTGTACATGTAAATAGATCGAAAAGAAAAGAAAATGTGAGGTAGATGGATGATTGAAGAGAAAACAAAACCTTCCCCTAAGAAGGGCAAAAGAACATCAAAATATCAGAAGGAAAAAAAAGACTTGTGGGGAATTTGTACAGTGATTTACACTTGATAAAAAAAAGAACATAAATAACCAAGGAACATCTGGGCTGGGAATGGATACATCTATTGAAATATCTACCCCAGCTGTCCTCTCTGATCGTACTCGTCTTCATATCTCAGCGTGATGCGTTTCTTCCTTGAACCTGAAGCAGTCGGTTCGACACTCGGCTGTTCAGCACTGGGATCTCCAGTTAACGGTTAGTCCCCGATTTAGATTTAGTATTTTAATAAAAGAACACGTTTGGAAGAAGAGAAGAGCCTCTTATGAATCCTTTTAGTGTCGTCCTCGGTCGTGAGTGTTAAAAAAGAAAACCAGCACTCTCAGTGCTGTAGGATAATTCCACTGATTTCTCAACCCAATTTAACTTCAGCAATAATCTACAAACATGTTAATATGTTGGAAAAAGATGAACAATGTGGGTTACTCCAGCAGCATACACAAAACCACCCTTGATTCAAGAGAGAAGTTGATCAGCTGAAAGTGAAATTATCCTACAGACAGGTTTTTGCACTTTGCCTTCAGGAAAATAAGACGTGAAAACTCTGCTGCTGCATTAAATAAATTCTATTTTTGCATTCGCTTTGTACCTTGAACCCAGTGTCATTACACAGCAAAAACACATGGAAACCTGAACCTGGCAATATTCATGAAAAGGTTATCAGACAAGTCAGAAATAGAAGTGGATTCATCAACAAATAATACAGAATTAAAACTATGCTAACAACATTAGCAGGCTAACAGCACTTGGAAGCTCAGACACCAGGCTTTCATGTTCACCCTGAAGAGCACATCTCCTGTCTGCAGTGGAAACAATGGCAAACATTTAATGACTTCATGTGAGCAGCCCCCACACCCCCCAAAAAAAGGATTAACAATCATTAAATGATCGGAGCAAAGGAAAAAAACGCTTTTTGTCTTTACACAACTGACTGGAAGTATAAGGAAAAGTATCTTTACGCTCCAACTTAATTCACTAACTGACTATTATTTATTGATGTATTCAATTACATTTTGACCTGTCTATTAACCTTTGGACACATTTTGTCAGTATTGGGGCTCCATACAGGAAGTGCAAAGCCCCATCCAAGACTGGAGAACCCCGCTCTGGTTTCAGACTGTTAGAAACACTGCTCCTGTCTAATGATCAAAGAAAATGAAATAACAAAGTCAGAGGGACAGAGAATCAAACAGAGGTTCACACACACACACACGCACGCACGCACGCACACATTCACGCACACACCAGGCTGTATGTCTCAAGATATGACACCACAAATGAAGAAGAAGAAACAAAATAAAGGAAAGTAGAAAAGGATTTCACTTTTCTTTTTGACCTGAGATTTAGTTGGGACTCAGCAGGGACGCCTGACCTTTGACCTCTGACGCTGCCTTCAGACGGGGTTCGTGTTTACGGCGTTCACGAGAAGAGTCCATAAGAACGCCACAGTCTTGCGGTATTCGCGACCTCGGAAGTGGAAATTTTCAAAGCGTTCATGAGTTGTGATGTGTTTGCTGATGCTTTTAGAAGGAGGCCATTGAAGTGAGTTTTTTGGTGGATTGTGAGTTCATATATTGTAATTTTAGCCTTCAAGAGTGCAAGACTTCCCATGTGGTAACGGCAAGCTCACGAGCTCCACTCGAAGGCAGCGCGAGTATGAGTACATACCCTCGAGGACAGAGGTGGAGGCGTCCTGAGAGAACACGAGAACATCGACGGTTATTGGTACCATCGCTGTCCTGTAGTCAGATGGGAGGGGAAGTCACCGGTGTTTCACAACACAAGGCAAATTGTCGTACCTTTACGCAAACACAGAAACGAAACCAGCTCAGATACACTTCACACAATTACAAGCATTAAAAAAAATGGACTGTAGTGGAAACGTTCGCAGATCCAACCTGAAGGAGTTTTTTCTCTTTTTATATATAGATATTAACTATATTACAACCACAAGAGAAATAAGGAATAGCAGCTTCTTTCTGTACATGACGAATGTCTCCAACCGTATAAAAGTTAGAAAAGTGACACAAACAACTGGTGCATACATAAATGCTCTGCCCACGTAGAGATGTTGTAAATGTTGGAGACTAACGACTAGTCTAAAAAAATACCTGTCTGTATACAACAACGAGGACGCCTCTGAACTCGGAGCACACCCCGACTGAGAGACGCCACAGAGATAGTGTTCATATTTGTCTTCCTCTTTATGCTCTTCCCTCCGCAGTCCTTGCTTCGAGGATTTTTTTTTTTTTTTGCTTCTTTATTGACTGGTTTTGGTGTTTAAACCGACACGGAACAGCACTTTGTGAGAGGATGTGGCTCAATTTCAGACAAACGCATGTAGCCAAGGTCCACAACTTCAATTTGACAGAGCACAGAGGCCGCAGGTATCAAACAGAAACAGCGGAGCAGTGAAGGACTGGAGAGGGAAGTTAATATCCCTTTGATCACAGATTTTAAGAACGATGTGGTAGCAGATCAAAGTGCTTTTTTTTTTGTTGCTTGCTTGGAGAATTACAGGGCAAGACTGCAGAAGAGAGAATTTGTCAAAAAGTACAGTTTTGGCAAACAAATTTGGCAGAATTGACTTTTCTCCCTCTGGTTGTTTGCTTCAGCGGATTGGCTGTTGACCCGGCATTACGCTGACACCCAGCCTGCGGAGCAACGAGACTACTGTACGAACGGCGGAGAGCCTGACCTCTCTGAAGTACTTTTTCATTAGATATGCTTAACAGTTCACCATAATGCCCGCCCAAAAGCGACCAAAGCGCCGGTCATTTATAAAGGCCTACACATTTTGTTTTCCCATTTGGAAATACATATAAAAAAGTAACAAACAACAATTTATAAAATAAGTTCAGCCATAAGGAGAGAGATCGCCCCCAAATTATTTTTTTTTCTTTCTGATTTTTTTTCCATTTTTGGTCTTCCCACTCAGCAGCAAGGGCAGTGTCACGTCTGACAGCCTGCTGGTAGAAACCAAAACTAGAATAATATGAAAAAGTGTGTGGAGGTACAGCAGAACATGGACTAAGTGACAGTTTTCTCCACCTTCCTGTGAGTCTTTACTCCTCGCTGAGTGGCCACACCCAGCTGGTGGACATGGATTTGCTGTGATTTAAAAAAAAAAAAAGAAAGAAAGAAAGAAAGAAGGAGAAGAAGAGGTCGCACCCACTGAGACCTCAGGTTCTGCAGAGCAGCAGGTGGCAGGGTTTGCAGTCTGGTGGGTGTGTCTGTCCAGTCAGCAGGCGGAGGACTGCGGGAGCGGCATGGCACGTTCGTTTTTGCGTCCTCCGTTCATGTGCGCGTACGGCGGCAGTTCGTCTAAAGACGGCCGCACCGTGACCCCTGACCCCGCGGCGAGGCTCGCCCCCGACAGCCCATTGGCCGCCTGCTGGCCGGAGGGCTGCTTGTCCATGGCGGCGGTCGACGTGCAGGGAGAAGACGGGGAGCTGGGGGCGAGCGAGGGGGCGGGGGGAGCCTCTGAGCTTGGGGAGGGAGGGGTCTGTTGGGGGACTGGTGTTTGCTGTGGCTGTGTGGAAGAAGGGGGGTCCAGAGGGACGTCGTTCATGTTGTCCAGCTTGTCCAGGTGGAGCTGTGGCGCGTCGGCCGGCTTGTTGTCGGCGCTGTAGAAGAAACTAACCTCTCTGAAAGATGGCTCCAGCTCATCCTTTATGCTGCTGATGATCTCCACAAAGGATGGACGCATCTTAGGATTGTACTGCCAGCACATTCGCATCAGCTCGAACCTACACACACACAAACACACACACACACACACAAGTGTGTTCAGTCTGCATCAACAACATGTCCTCCTGCAGTAACGACTCTATCCAGAGGAACTGCACCTTCCTACTAACAAGCCAATATTTACTTTTGCCAAATGTTTGCTTTCTGTTGCTAAAACGGCTGTGTGTAACCCCCCTGCTTCTTGTTTATCGAGCACAGAGCCGATGCTGCTTTCACCAGGGTCCAGCAGCTGCCACAGCCATCCATCAATCCTGGATCTGACGAGCCTGTCACACCAAGATGGCTACCTGCATGTTACCTCAAATGCAGCAAATGTGTTGCTTTGCAGATCTGTTATGGTCTCGGTTTCTACAGTTCCCGCAAAGTGACGAAGCGTGGGATTTGTGATCTGAACCAAATATTATGTTTCATGTGTGACTGAATCCTTCATTTTTATGTGCTTGTATAATAATGCGAGCTGATCATCTGAATAATTCTTGGTTGTTTCATAAGATTACTAACTACAGTTAGTTTTTAATTGTTGGACAGCAGGCAAGATTAAATTTTAGGAAATCGACTTATTGCTTGCTTAGAGTTAGATGAGAGGCCAGCCAGGTAGCTTAGTTCAGCACAAAGACTGGAAACGGGGAAAAGCTAGTGTTGCTAAGCTAAGCTAGCGGCTGCTGGCCGCAGCAGCACAGTTTGGCTACGAGTATGAGAGTTGCATCAATCTTCTCATCTGACGCTGCCTCCGTGTGTTGTGGTTAGTGGCCAAATTTGTCTGTCGTGCATACGACTCTTCTGATGTGGGTTCATACTCGGGCTGTTTCATTTTAAGAACAAACGCATCAGAGCACACAGTGACAAACAGACTGTCCGTGAGGGAAATCAGCAGTGTGGTATGGCAATCACAATCCCCCCAACACGGAAGCAGCAGCACTGCTTCAGTGTTTGTGTGAATAAACAGTCGGCACTTGTGATTTAACTGGTACGATAGAGGAAAACATGGCAGACAGGCGGACACTGACGTGTCAAGAGACATGTGTGAAATGTGCTGGTCGTGTGTGTGTCGGTGTCTTACAGCATGTCAGGACAGTTCTGCGGTTTCTCCAGCAGTCCCCCCTCCATGACAAAACGTAGCACCTGCTCATTGGACAGACCTTGGTAGGGCTGTTCTGCCAAAGTGGCAATCTCCCATAACACAACCCCGAACGACCTACACAGAGGGAGAGAGGGAGGGGATGGAGTCAGTGTGTCTTCCATCATTACCATCATACATTGTTTGGAAGCAGTAAACACAGGAAATTAAGCCATCGTGTGTGTGTCTGTGTGTGTTTGTGTGTGTCTGTGTGTGTCTGTGCCAGCTTACCAGACATCAGAGTTGGTGGTGAAGACTCCGTCCTTCAGAGACTCGGGTGACATCCAGCGGACGGGGAGCAAACCCTTACCACCTTTGCGGTAATAATCTGTCTCGTAGATGTCTCTGGTCATGCCAAAGTCTACACAAACACACGCACACACACACAGAGGAAGTGAAGCATTGACTTTACATTTATGAAAAACAAAGCATTTGATAAAGATGGTTCTGTTTTCAAAAGCTGAACCAAAGTTATTGTGCAAATGTCTTCAGACTCCTTGTTGTTGTGTTTTGTGGGTTCACATATTCCACAGGAGGGCGCTCTTCACTGAGATTACAGGCTGAGACATATTACTACAGGAACCATAATCACTTACAGATCACTCTCTTCCAGTGTTACAGTTGTCTAGATGATAGTCTAGACCTTTTCACACTCAACAAGGTTGCACATGAAATATGGGTTAGACCCTCTTCGCTGATAAAACATAAATCTGGAGACAGGATGTTTACTTGCATCAGAGTTCAGCTTTTGATCTGTGGATGAAAACATGTTGACATGACCCTGATGGTCGTACAGTAAGTTGATAATTTGGCCTTTCCACTTAATGGCCAACCCCCTTCTGTTACACATCTGACCGTGACCTGTGACCTCATTACGGTCCTTTACCTCCTATCTTTACAGTGAAGTCCTCTGCCACCATGCAGTTCCTGGCTGCCAGATCTCTGTGGACAAACTTGTTGGCGTTGAGGTAAGCCATGCCGTCGGCGATCTGCCCGGCCATCTGAAGCATCTTCTTCAGAGGAGGGAGCGACAGGCTCGACCACTGCTGCTGGAGACACACAGACAGACAGATGGGAGAGAGTAAGTCCTCAGAAGAACAAGGTGTTTCCGCCATTACATTCAGAACAAGCATATACTTACAAAAAATCAATGAAGTTGATGAGGTAAAAAGCTAAATATATTGTGTTTGAACTGTCAATTTAGTCAAAAAAGGATAAGCATTTCGTCACATTCTATTTTGTTGTTGTTTTACACAGCGTCCAACTTTCTTGGAATTGGGGTTGTGCAGTTATCTCATCTAACAGCCTGCTCTTATTCTGAAATAAAGGCAACTTCAGTAGACAGTTGAAACCATGATCATCACACATATGACTGGCTGAGTGTTGATCATATGATTGCAGTTATATGAGGTAGGCATGTTGAGAGGCTTCCCAGCATGCACTGGGGCATGATTGATGGAGATGAGCCTGATTTTGTTTGTGCTCTGCACTGTTTTTAATGTTGTTCTTGTTGTTTTGTCCTATATTCTGCTCCACTGTTTCCATACTTGTCATACAATTAGTTGTCATGGACGTTGTAAGTTAATGTCTCTTTTTGAGGACACCCATTTATTTGGTTGTGCTGTGTATCGTATATAAGTATTTACCTCTTTATTGTGAAAATTACATTGTGATAATTACACCAACAGTAAAGGTTTATAAATGGAGATTCACTGTAAAATGTCTTGGTCGTGATCCAGCTGACTGTGACTACGGCAGCACACTTGCAGGTTTGAGTTTAAGGACCTGTTGCTCAGACAACAGCTGGACGTAACTATGAAGTCAGCATTGAAGGACTGTGAAATCCAGACTTGTGTGTGAAATCAGGCCAACTCAGTTATCCACGTCCACAGAGCGGGGGACAGAGCCGGAGCAGGTTATAGGTCAACCAGTACCTCTTTAGGTCGGAGGGAGCGTAAGTAGCTCTTCAGGTCTCCTCGAGTCATCAGCTCCATGATGACCAGGGTGGGTTGGCCCTGAGAAACCACTCCCAGGAGACGAACCTGCATCAAGCACAGCACGCCACATCACCATGACATGAGAACTGACTCACGCTGACTTGTTGTTTTATGAAGCATGTGTACAAACTGAGCAGAGCCCTGTACTGCCCTGTGTGATCTTAATGTGTGCGTACATACCACGTGGTGACAGTTGAACTCCTTCATGACAGATGCTTCATTGAGAAACTCTATCCTCTCCCTCATGCTGGCTGACTCGTTGACAGTCTTAATGGCGACACGGGTCTCTGGTTCATCTTTGACCACGCCCTTAGCCAAGCCTTCGTACACCATGCCGAAGGACCCCTGGCCGAGCTCACGACTCAAGGAGATCTTCTCCCGTGCCACCTCCCACTCATCTGGTACATACACTGCACACATAGAGTGAGATGTTAATAAAGACCCTGCATTGGTGCTTCCAGTTATTCTGACAACAACAATCGAACCGTGCGCTACATTTCTCACATGCACACGTCACTCACTCTCTGCAGCGCTGAAGTACTCTGGGTTGACTGAGGCGTACAGGACTCCATTTCCAAGCCGGTCACTGTTCCTGACAACAGCAAAAAAAAAAAATAAAAGTATTTAGAGACATACAAAAACACTTGCACATACCTTCACTCACACTCACACCACATGCATGCCTGCTTTTGGGATCTGCATGGTGTACAAACACACATATGACCGTTTAAGCTTCCAGAAAATATTGGCAAAATACAATACGGAAACATTTCTGTTTGAAAGGCTGGTGGGGTTGGAAAATTCAGAACATTGATTTAAGACAAAATGAAAGGAACAGGAAACTATGTCAGCATGTCAGGAGTTGTTCATTTCCCGCATAAAGTAATTTCTTTATAATATAATCTAATATATGTTTCTGTTCGTCATCGTAAGTTTTCTTCAAGGTGAATATTTGGACACAAACATGACCTAAATATGACATTGCACAACTGCAAAAACAAGACAAACAAGACTTATTATTTGCCACTTAGTTTGATGGACGATAATTGGAAGAAGCTTTTTGCCTTACTCTCTGCGTTGGTTGGAGTGGTTTGTGATTGAACACGGATGTTACTGTGAGCACATCGACCATTAGCAACTGCTTGAAACATTTAAGAGAAGAAAATGTCCAGCCGTCCTCACCAGGTGTGTTTTCCTAACACGGTTTCCTGGTTTGCTGGTTTCCCGGTTTGCTGGTTTGACTTGGCTAGGTTTCTCAGGTTATTTTAGATTCCTGCTAAATGATATCTAATGCTTGTTTTTTAGTCCTGTGCCCCACACACATAACTACAGCACACACAAGCACACACCTTTTCCTGTTGAGGACCACCAGCATTGTGGCTAAAAGGCAGATGAAGAGGATGACGGCGATAGGAACGAAGATCATAGCGTAGAGGACGTTTTCATATCCTGTTGGATCAAACACTTGTTATAATAAACTGTTACGTAATTATTACACTTAATTCCACTTGTGTGCTGTTGGAAAATAGGTGTAGCGATACAAAGTAGAGGACTGATGCAGTCTGATCATGCACGGCGGTGTGTGTGTGTGTGTCTTACGCTCAGCCACATAGAGATCCAGGGGGTGTGTCCAGGAGCCGTTGCCAGCCAGTGACGTGGCTCTCACTCTCACGGAGTAGTTTCCTGGACTGAGGTTGGACAGCCGAACACCACGCTGGGCCTGATACATCTGACCAGAGACACATTCGTGCTTCTCCGTCTGACACACAAACACACAGAGAAACGAAAGCATGTTCGAGACTGAATCTTACAAATCTGAATCAAAAAGAGAATCCAAGACATGCTGTGTCTCATAAAGACAGGATTTACAGAGCTGTACTCGCCTCTCTTATGATTAACAAACAATAGGGTTTACAAATGTCTGGCTACTGGGTCCGTTCATTGATCAACACGTACATGTAAGGCCAATAAACAAAGAGCGGTTTCTCTGTTTGTACGGCTGCATTTCTGAGACTTCACTCCCATTTTACTGGGTGAATCTATCCTGTGTGACATGTATTTTTCTTTGAGTTGATGGACAGTGCTTGCAGGAGTCTATCATCTGTCAGACCACTATAATGTACTCACTAATACGTATGGCCACAACAACAAAACTAAAAAAAAGTGCTCATCAGATGGACACAATGAAACATACAAAAAAATAAGGACAAAAATGAAAAGCTGTTATTTATTAAGGCCAACAATTGGAGATCAGTGGTTCTTTCTCTATTCCGAAAAGCTACGAACAAGAAGGCAACACACTAATTCATCCATGAAGCAATAGTAATGTAGGGTATGCATCAGGGGGATATAGATTTTCATCATACTAAATAACAGAGAGGTCAACCAGCGTTGCACTCAGATGTGGACAGCGCAATAAATAAATAAACTGTCACAAAGGATCCTGAATAAACATGACTTTTGAATCAACCTCCTGGCTTCCTAGGTCTCCTCAGTGAGGCGGCGCGTCGATGTACAGATGTTGCCTTACCTCAGAAGCCAGTTTAAACTTGATCTCATACATGAGGATGAGCCCATTGGGGTGATGCGGCTCTGGCCAGCGCAGAAACACCCAGTCCTCATGACCCTCCCAGGTCACTGGTCCGGGTATGTCATCAGCCTTTTCTGGACAACGACATGGAGACTAGGTTACCATGGTGACCACAGAGGACTGGATGTACAACAGCCTCGTGTATCCAGCAGAAATATTTATGGCACAAATACACACAGGAAGACTGGATCAATGACACTACAGTGGTCGTCAAATATGCTAACTAGCTTGTACTATATTTGTAAACAGATCAGCTCTCCTCTAACCTGCAGGCTTGGTTCTAGAGAAGACGAACTCAGCGGCGCTGCAGCGCTGGACCTGACGATTGCAGGCGTGAATGTCGATGCGGTAAACGGTGAACGGCTGCAGGCCAGAGATCTGCAGCTCGCGCTCCGTCACAGATTGCTCCATGAACTCAAACTCTCTGTCCACCGGCTCCGCATCTGCGGTGCTGCTGTTACCGGCGGCTTGGAGAGGAGGCGCAGTGCTGCTGTTGGTGTGCAGCCGGTTGCGGCGGGAGTGAGTGGAGTTAGCTACGCCAAAGAGATCTCTACGGCGACGATCTGGTGGCCTGGAGGTGAGAGGAAGAGGGTGGAGGAGAGAGTTGGGAGAGAGAATTTTTTTAGATGAGTATGGAAACATCAAAATTCTACCCCCAAAAAATGAAAAACCTAAACACTAGCATTTGCTAGAAGTACTTTTTCCTACCACAAATGCTAGGAGAGACATCTGGAAGAAACTGGGCAAAGTAAAATGAAAACGTAACAGTAACAAAGAGACGTAGTCAAGATGTTTTGTATACAGAAGTTGATGAAGCACTGACCATCACAAGGAGGTATTGTTTCAACCTTTTGGGTTCCATCTTGAGCCCAGAGCTATTGGAAATCCTTCCTCACTCAACCTTCACTCTATGACTGATTTGGTTGTTTTCATTTCCATTTGGCCTAAATTGCAGCAGCAGAGAGGAAACTTGGTGGGCAAATTCTAAACAGAATTACTGAACGGCTAAGTCAATTATGTAGGTACTGAACTTTCACAAGCAGTTATATGCCAGCATGTGATATACCACACCCAAGTTGTTCCTGAGGCATGCATATTCAATTTCATGACATTTGGTTGAATGGATGACCTCAGTAGAAAAGACAGGTTTGCCATATGTAACAGGTTTTGTTTCATCTGAAGCTAAATGTGTGTACAAGTTGCACTTTTTGAGGTCTTTACCGATTTCATTATTTAATTATATTTCTTTCTGCATGTGTGTGTGTGTGTGTGTGTGTGTGTAGACACAAAAGCGAGACAATACAACGCAGCTGTCTGAAGTGCAAGGCAGCAGGTTGGCTCCCAAAATCAAGGAGCAGCTGAAGGAGTTAAAAGGAGGAGGGAAAACGGCGGGACTTTCACACCTCGCTGTCCTCCCCTCTGGGATCAGTAAGTTTTTTTAAGTACCAAGCACAAGTACATAATGGCCAAAAACAGAAGACACTTACTGATCTGCACTCAAGTTGCCCGGAAAATTACCCTCCGGTATTACAGAAAAACTGCACATTAATATCAGTGAGAAAGATTTTCCTTTGAGACTCATCAGCATTTCAGTTTGGACAAAAAAGCTTAAATAGGAAGTTAAATTGTGCCACGCAACACTTCAGCGCTGAGGATTCACTTACCTTGGTGTAAAAATGGAGTTGTGCAGGAAGTTTTCAAAGACTTTTCGATAGGAGGCGTCGGCAGCTTCGGCCTCCAGGTCCTCCACTGATTTGGGACAGGGGCAGCAGGGGCCCTTGTCTGGCCCGTCTGGGTCTGGCTTCGTGGGCTTGGTGTCCTCTTCCTGGTCCCCCACACCTATGGCAGCGATTCTTATTGGGATCTTCAGCTCTGGAGGAGGAAGCAGAGGATGTGTTTCATGACAGGTATACTCTAACGCAACAACTCGTGATGGAGCTAAATGTCTAAGGCGTGTCGCGTGCCTGAGAGTGTACCTTTAGAGCAGTAGTTGTGCTGATACAGCTCTCGGTCTTCAGCTTGTTGCTGCCATCTGACCAGGTAGTAAGTCTGGTTTCCATTTGGTGAGACAGGGGGCGACCAACGCACCACCAGCTGTGTAGATGAGTTAGAGTACGCTCGCACATCCTGAGGCATGGAGGGCGCTGAAAGAGAGTCAAAGAAGGAAATGATTCTGCTCTCAGAGTCACTCTGTGGCTCCTCGATACAGCAAACCTGATTTCTAAGAACTTGAGGAAACACTTTTCTCCCTCAGGCTGGATGCACAGTCTGCCAGTGCAGATGTGATTCTCTGACATCACGGCACTGCTGCGATTTTACAGTGCAGCTGGATGTATTTAAGGCAGTCTTCCATTTCATCTAATTATATTATAGTTTTTTGTAAATCAGTCTTCCTCCATCTCTTTGACTTGCAGCTGTGTTTACTAAAACAGTCTTCCTCTCCATCTCCTTACACTATGCTTGGATCTCATCCAGAAACACTATCGCACTCATCACGATACAATCCCACGTCTCTTTGAAAAACAAGCGGCAACAATTGCTCGCTTGCAATCTTGCTGACGTATGGAATGATATTTACCCGAAGGGCTGGTGCGGATGTAGACCACCTTGCTCTTGGCACTCGGCATATGTTTGTCCTCCACCATGAGCGTGATCGCCTTCACGAATACGGCATACTGCGTCCAGGGCTTCAGGCCGGACAGCAGCACTCCGGGGTCTGAGTCTTTGTCGGGCCTCAGCTCCACATCCACCATATTCCAGCTGTTGGAGCCACAGCCGTCCTGCCCCTCAAACTCTGTGATGTTTTGGTATGGCCTGGAGATTAAAGTTATATTCACATATTACTGGCGAGGCTGACTTTGAAAAACCCTGCCTTTCTCGTGTATTCATAACCGATAAACCTGGTTTATTCTTGGTTTACATACATCACTGAAACAAACCCTTCACAGAATTAGAAAACACTGACCCCAGGATTCCCCCAGGCACAGCTCTGTGACGTCACATCTGCACCACGTTTTTGTTCTGTCCTCCACGAAGCTGCAATCCTCTCTGTTTCAGAAGCGGAGCGTTTTTCCTGCCTGATTTCGTTAACTTGCTCAGATTTTGCTGATTGGTGCATTTCCCTGGCTCACGGCTTTGAGTTTGAATGGTTTCTTTTTTGTCCATTTTATCCGTGTTTCTTGTTGATGTTCAATCGGGAGTCTGCACAGGGTCTTCTATTTTGAAAATTTATGGGTTTCTCTACACTATTCCTGTGTCTGACTTCCTGTCTGGCTCGATCTGCTATATCTGTGTAGATTGACGCGTCAACAACAGACCCGGTGCGTATTCTCCAAGGAGCAGAGCAGAGAGCTGCTTCGGGGATGCTTCTGAAACGGAGATTGAACGCACCGGGAGGAACTGCATGCATTGTCCTGAATGGCAGGGATCAGCTCCATCGGAGGCATCGTGGATTGAACGCATACGGAACACACCCGGTGGAATTCAGGGGTAAGTGTGTTTCCATCTGTTTATATGCACATTAAACTTTTTTTTAAAGCTGTTAATCAGTCTGATTGTAAGGTTCCAATACATGCTGGAGAAATCAAGTTCCAGCTCCCATCACTGCTAAAATCAGTAGTACTCAGTGTGGAGGAGGAAGCAGCGACTGAAAAACTTACGCCTCCTTGTAGTAGACGATAAAGCTGATGAGGTCTCTGTAGTCGGGGGGACGGTAGCGCTGCCAGGTCAGTTTGATCCTTGTACTGCTGGTGCTGTTGGACTTGAACTTCAGGATAGTGCTGTCACCTGCAGACACAGGAATGAGGGAGTGAGAGTTAAAATCAAAGTCCAGCAATTAGTCTTGTTGACCGAGCAGTAAGTAAACACTGACGTGTGGTGCAGAACATCAGGCTCAGAGGAGGTTTTGGAAACTGATAGTAAACTAGAGCAACTCCTGCACATGCACCAGACATAGCAAGTTTTCAGACTGAAGCTCATGTGACCCTTACAGCTGGCTCGGTCGCCGTTGTTTCGGAAGTCGCTCTCGTCGAAGCGGCCCTGGATGCCCGTCTTCTCCCACATCTTGCGGATCTCGGACATGCACAGCTTCGGGTTGGCTCTGAAGAACAGCTTTCCTGCCTTGATGGTGAGGTTGTGCTGCTTCCAGTCCCAAAGATACTGGAGCTGCTGGTTGTCAAATGCCGAGAAGGCGTACATGCTACAGGGCAGAAAGAAGAACGGATGAATGAACAAGTCAACAATGTATTCTTGATTTAACCTCATTGTATAATGTTTCAGTGTTGGGTTATTGTGTGTACTGTGATTCATGCCAAGCTGAGGGCCAACATGGACAATGGCTTTTTTTCAGTGTACATGGAAAACTGCACATTGAGGATTCAAGGGTAAGTAGGACTGACTCCTATATACCTCCTAGTCCTTTTCCATAAGGGGGAGTTATGCTAACACAAAAGGGAACAGCAGAGTACTTTACTCTTGTCAGACCTCCGTGTTCATCTACTGGTTTAATGACCAGTTAGACAGTAGGGGGGTGGGTCCACACAATGGTATACAAATGACCTGGGAAATCAGGTCAACTAGGGATAGATTTTTAAGTAGGAAAAGAGGGAAGAGGGGAGTTTTTATGAGTCACTGGGTAACACCCAGACATTCAGGAATGACGGTAATGTGGGCCTTGGGACAGCAATTCCTGTGAGCTCAAGGAGAAACAGACGGAGGAGGGAGTGAAGGCCTCTCCATGACCCTGACAGAACCTTTCCTTGGACTGCTGGAAGTTATGCTGCATTCAAGGTCTCCTAAAAACCGGGGACATCTGCCTTTACCTTCAGTCAGTATATTTACTTTACCAGTAAGAAAAGAGAGGCCGAAGTGGTTTTTTTTTTCAGTGATGATATTACAGTTACCAACCCAAAACAAGTAAGCCTGTCCTACTTAAATACTTTCCAGTCTGCACCTTCACAGTCAAAATATTGTCTCCTTTTCTCTCCATCCCGCCAACATTTCAGCGATGACCTCGACGAGCCACATTAGAACACCAACACTGCACAATTACCCTAAGACGACTCTCGCAGCAGCAGTATAAAAGCAGCAGTCAAGGATATAAAGGGACACGTCTCGCAACAAAACAGAACATCTTCGGGTCAGTATTTTTTCCCGGTCCATTGACTATGGAGCTACTCTTATGGAGTACTATTCACTACAACAAATTAGCGAATACTACTGTACTCAGAGTGTGACCATACTGCACACCGCCTGTGAGCTGTCGGGGCTAAAACTGTGCGTTTGCGCCTGCAGTTAAGTGCAGAGTGTGTTCTGTGTGTGCTCCTACTCGTCCAGGAGGTCTTCTCCATCGATGTGTCTGAGGCTGCGGAGGAAGGCCAGGGAGCTCAGAGTGTGGGAATGTCTGATGTGCACATAACCGGTCACCCTCTGGATCAGACCGGTGAAACTCTCCAGCTCTGCCACCATGTTGTCTGAAAACACACACGCACACGCACACACACGCGCACACACACACACACACACACACACACACACAACCGTTATTACTTATGTATATTATTGCTGGTCTTATTAACTGTGTTCTTGTTTCTACTATGGTTGAACTTCTGGAAATGTAAATCATGCTTTTATATTTCATAAAATCTACAACTTGTGGAATTCTCTCTATTTGTTTAAGGACATTTTACTGAAAATCTCTCAGAAATAAACAGCTGTACACCTGAACTGCCTTTTCTCCTTGTAATTTCTTTCCCTTGCATTCATCTTCCTCCATCCTATCCCGACACACTCACCCTCATTCTACTATGTGTATACATGGTTTCGGAAATTCACTTCCCAGAACTAGCAGAACCTTTTCAGTGACACACAAACTTGCTTAGGACTTAAGTGTTCTGTAAACTCAAGTCAAGAGGTGCTGTGAAGAAACAGTTGACTTTTCCAAATCTGGGACAAACGCCTTATGGGGCTCCTGGTGTCATCAGTCACGTTTTCACAGTATGTTACTAAAAAACCTCTTTAAATGTCTGTAGAAAGCTGGTGGCAGAGAAATGTTAGCGTTAACTGTAGAGTTGCCGTGGCACACTGCAGCACTTACGGCCTCTGCGGATGTTGATATGCAGGTTGCCTTTGATAACGGTGCAGCCTTTGAGAGACTGAGCAGCATCCATGGAGTCGATGACCTTCTCCTCGCACACTTTATCACACAGACCGTCACAGGCTGTACATAACATACTGGAGACAGACAGAGAGAGATGGGGGGAGACAGGAGACAGTAAACGTACAGGGTTGTTTTATTGACGTACATTCATCCTCTAAACTCTTGTAGCTCTCCACTGACCTTTGGTGTTTTATTTCCGTCAGTGAAAAATTTTACATCAGTGTCTGACTGTACCAGCTAAATCATGTCTTGGAGAGATTCTAAGATGTAACTAGAAACCTATTATTTTAGCAAACAACTACGGGTTTATAATGTGATTAACGCCTAGCCCCCATGTACACGGGTATTTTTTAAAATGTGGTTTTTCCTCCTTCGTTCCGTAGAAAAAAATCTGTTTTGAAAAATCGGTGTGTATGTACAGACTTGGCAAGCATGGATGGTTGCCTCCAAACTGACTGCCTTTCATTGTAGCTGTTGAATTATACTCACAATAAAATTTTAGAACGGAAACAAGGTGGAAACTGGGTGCGCAATTGTTTGACTCCACCCAGTGGGTCCATCTGGGCCTGCGGCTCACCTGTTGGGTCTAGTGCGCGTATACCCAGAAGGGCATTCAGACATGCACTCTCCACCGTGGATGATGAAGCTGTCCAAGTTGGGGAGGTGGAATTTGGAGCATAGATCGGCGCTGATGCAGCGCCAGCCCTCGAACTTGTAGGTGCCGGGAGGGCAGTCAGCCACGCAGCGTCCTTGGTGGTAGTAATGCACGCACGCTGCACATGCTGTGTCGCTACCAGGGACTGTGCAGCTGCCCAGACACTGAGGGTGGCAGCACTCGCCGTCCGCTGTGCACGCTCGCCGCACACACTTCTCTGGGCACTCTGATGAGGAAAGAGAGGGGAAGTATTAAACGTGCAGATGCACAAAAATGCTGGCATTTTTTCCAATTAACAACAACATCCATCCAAAACTACATTACAGTATTACTCATGATCGAGATGTCTGCTATTTTGCCTCTAATCCCAGTGTGATTCTGATATACTGTATTCACATATCACTGCTACAAAAACAGCAAAATTAACACAGCAGTCTGACAGCTGGAAAGCTCACCACAAGCATTTCTTTGAAGGAATAGTTGGACATTTTGGGACATATATTTATCGTTTTCTTTTGCTGCAAGTTAGATTGGAAAGTCAATACTACTCTCATGTCCGCAGGGTAACTGTGAAGCTACTGCAAGCAGCCATTCAGCCTCATTTATTTACCTTAATGCAAAGAAAAGAAAAGGAGTCAGCTAGGCTGGGCCTGGTTCTGTCCAAAGGTAATAAAATCTGTCAACCAGGACTTCTAAAGCTCACTAATTAACATGTTTTATTTGGCATTTTACATGGATTAAGCAAACAAAATATACTGTGTTAATTAACAAGAAAGTGAATAAAGATATTTTGCAAACTGTCAAACTCCTTTAAAGGTGTCCTATAATGTTTTTTATTGCGTCACACAGACTGGAGTGTTGGTCTAGATCTGGGACACCTTCTCATCCACAGAATAAACAACATAGTTAAGTGCGGTGCATCTGCAAAATGTCACCATTGAGATTCAGTTCTAGTTTGATAATGGAGCGCAGTGTGGTGTTAGCTGGCATACGAAGGGAGCGGTGTGTTACAATACAAAACCTTTGGAACTGATTCAGGGATTGAAAAAGGCCACGACTGGCCACAATCTGATTTTACACACTGCTCAAGGCGCCAGAAACGATGCCTGCCTGAATGTCCCTGTTCCTGTGACTCCAAATCCACATCTAGCAACTGACAAACACTATTTTGCTCCGCAGAAAAGGGGCATTTCCCTATTGCAGCCTTTTTCCCCCCATCAGAGCATAACAAATGAACACAAGCAGTCAGCCCTCAGCCTGAATTAGCCTCTGGCACGACGCTACTGGCTACGGTCCCGAACAAATGATTTGCAGTTAGTGGAGAGTGACTGACAACACACACGCAGATGCACACACTAACACACACATTATGTCTCTGAACCCAGGTTGGAGCTTGTAACAGACTAAAAACAGGCACCCACAAGGAAGGCGTGCAGCCTACTTCAAATCCGACCAACAACTTTGTATACATCTTTCTTTTGTTTAAATCAACCAACTAACAAAACCACATCCAATAAACAACCTGTCAGAGCTTTTGTCTAACACAGTTGTTTGCTGGGTGGGCTGGTGTTGAGCCCAGCAGTGCTGTGTGGAGTTCATCTCTGATCCGCAGTGACAAAAGCCGCTTAATTCCAGGTTTTCCACCGAGCGCTGCTACAAATAACTTCTCCAGTTGCTGTGGTGTCTCTCTAAATACGAGCATATTGTAACTGATGACAGGGAAAGCTGATTGAGGATGGAAAACACTGGACTGACCTACGTACAGTAGACAGAAGCCACAGCTTGTAGTGACCTTTGTCAGTGCAGCTGGGGAATTAAAAATCGAGCATGACGGAGGGCAACCAAACACTAAAGCAGATCATTTCACCGACTGATACACGGCGTCACCATCACCAATAAATTAAGCATCAACCTTTAACCCTGCATCACTGACAGCAGCCCACTAGTTCAAAATGACAGTACAGACAAAACAGAGGGACGGAAGCTGATTGGTTCAAACTCTACAGAGAGAAATGATGCAGCCCTTCAAAGCAGCTTGACGGTCTGCCACAGAAACAAACACTAATTGCTATGGAAACACTTTAAATCACTGCATGAAATTATTTGTGCGTTGGTGAGCATGCCTCCTGTAAGTCATAAACAAAAAGACGGGGATATCTGAACCAGAAACAAATAGATGAACGGGAAAACTGTAATTTCGATTATGTCATTCACTTAGGTTATCCAGGGGCTGTGTTTAAACAGAAACCAAACAAAGTGAAGTTATGGGAAATGGTGTGTTGTTTATAGGATGCTGAGTGATAAAACAGCGAGGCACGTTTCGACATGTTGCCTCTGCCGTCTCTGTGAAACAAATTGAAGACAGCAGTCTAGAAGAGATGCCTACTGCAGCTCCTTGTGTTTATATGTCAGTGATTTATCCATGACTCCAGAATAAATGTTTAAGCCAGGGTATTTGCAACTTGTTCTTGTTTTATTGCTGTGTTCCGGTGCTGAAAGAGCTAGATGCTGACAGTAAGGCTCCAAAAAAAAAAAAAAAAGATGTCAAATTGGAATAGGAAGTTATTCCCTGGGCCTGAAACACAGCAGAAAGGTTCCAGCCATCTGCTTGATCTTATTCCTCTCCACCTTGGTGCTCTGTGCTTAAGGAAGAATGCTTTTGGGAGAAGCCTCATTTTGTCCATCAGCACGACATCTTATACGGATTTTTGTCAGGCACCTACCACCAACCAAGGGGTTAACACTTTATTCATACAATTTATGACCAACCCCTGCTCACTAGAAGGTATAGCAGTAAAGCTTTTGCGTTTTCGCTTAAAAATGACTGGTCGTCAAAAATAGATGCCAATTCATTTTCTGTTGATCGACATCAATCGACTAATCTCTGCAGCTCTAACACATTAGAATGAAGTTCATCTACACAGCATTTATTAACTGTGAAAGTACAAGCATTTCCACGCTTTGATCTATGTACATTTACATGTTTGTGTTCATGGAAATTACAACCTGGACTCCAAAGAAGCTGGGCTGCTGTGTAAAACAAACAGAATGTAATCGTCTGCAAACAGACTGTGTTCCTGAGCCCATGTAGTAAAATCCTTCATACAATCATGAGTTCACAAAGTGTTGAACCTCGCTCCATCCTTGCTTTTGAACCACTGAGCCTTTCCAGGATGCTCCTTTCATACCCAATCATGATACTCTCACCTGTTACCAATCCACCTGTTTACCTGTGGAATGATCCAAACAGGTGTTTTTGGAGCGTTCCACAACTTTCCCAGTCTATTGTTGCTCCTGTCCCAAGTTGTTTGAAACATGTTGCTGCATCAAATTCAGAATAAGCAGATATTTACAAAAATCAATGAAGTTGATGAAGTAAAACATTAAATACATTGTCTTTGTACTGTTTTCAATCTTATATGTCAAAATTATTAGCAATTATCTTATTTGTTTTATTTATGCTTTACACAGTGTCCCAACTTTTTTGGGATCAGGGTTGTAATGTTTGAAATTAATACTAATTTCTTTATATGTTTTACAAGCCACAAATTGCTGTTGTTGATTGTTTATCATCACACTAAATTACTGAGTTTCTACATGCTGCACTGCCTGTTTTTGACCTATATACGTATCTAATATATATATAGGTCAAAAATAGTATCAGTATAGAAACTGATAATTAAAAATACAAAACACCTTGAGCAGCGAAATCAATCCAGCACACCTGCTTCGTTAACTGGATTATTGACCACATACCAAAAATTATCATTGATCTATGCACTTTAATGAGTCTTTCATTTTTCTGCTTACAAAAGTCATTTCCTTTTCAGTGACATCTGAATTTAGAACATGGGAGATCTCTGCTGTTCCTCCCATATGACAAACCCCCCCCCCACACACACACACACAAAAAAAAAAAAGTTATCAGGCAGTGCCCATTAGATGACCTTCCAGCCCGCCTCCTGACTGACACAGAAACCAATCAGAACCTTCAGACTGTGTGGTCCCACCAACCATTCAGCAGGCTGTTTGTGCTCAGCAGGAGGGAACCAGTGCTGCATTTCTCTGGCACAGAATGTTCTTTCTCTGCTCTGAGCCCCTGCCACCCCCAGCTCCATCTCGCCCTCTGACCACTGTGATGGGGTGATGGGAGCCATGTCGGAAAGGTCTAATTTTTTATGTAGAGAGAGGAAGTTGAGGGAGAGGAAGGAGATAATCTGCGCCTGGGGTTTGGCTCAGTCTGTGGCCTCCTGAATACAACTCACTGACTGACCAATATTGGGTGAACAGTAGTGGAGGGGGTCAGTGGGTGCATACAGTGTACATCAGCATTCCACTGGACATCTGCACCATAATGGATCCCAGCTTTTACCCTCCGTACCGCACTCTCAGAGGCAGGTTGATGCAGAGCTGCACCACGAGGGGAGGAGGTGCCGAAGTAGGAGGAAGGGGAACGGGCAGAGGAGGAAAATGAGAAGAAGGAAATGTAAAGGATGGATGAGGAAGAGAGTAAACTACAGGAGGAGGAGATGTGGAGAAAAAGCAGGGGAGGAGGACATGGAGTAGGAAGGCAAAGAAGGAGGGGGTTTAAAGATGGAGATAGGAGGTGGTAGAGAAGGAGGTGGAAACCACACACACGCACACACAGTTGGCAGCACTGCCAGCCGGGGGAGCCAGACAACACAAACTAACACAAACAGACTTAAGCTGGTGGTGAAGAGGAAAGTGCAAAATGAAAAGAAGACTGAATTGAGTAGATTTAATTAAAAACCTTATGTCTTCTTCACTAGTCAGGTTTTAATATTTATGGATTTGGACACTATTATTCTTTGTCTTATTTCCATTTGATGGATAATCATACTCTAAATTTTGGAACTACAATCCCCAGAAAAAAATGAAATATAATGCTGCCACAGAGTCACTTAGTCAGCTATGGGCTACAACTTGAGCCCTGTTTTTAGCCTGTATTTGTTTACCTTTTGGCAAACTGGCACCATCAAAAGCATGCTGAATTAGCTATTAGCAGCTGCTGTTTACAATGTGCTCATCAATGTACAGACAGCTGTCACTGGATTACTTTGACAGCAAGTAAGTTCTGGAGTTCGAGGATTTCCATGATTTCTAAGTAAATTTATTTGCAATGGGCATACCCTTTCTGTTGTATCAATTTAGCTGAGCGGTGAAACTGGCAGGCAACCAATCATTTCGACTGCCTGGTGATGGATATTTGGGTCATATTCCTATACTTTGATAAGTTTGATTACACACATATATTCTGCTAATAGTTAGATTACATGCATATGCTTACATTAATGATGATCCTGATATGTTGGTTATTATGATTATGATTATGATTATTCATATTTTCTGCTGATGGATTGTGTGACTGAATAATCAATAGAAATTCTACTTCTCCTGGTTAAGTTTTTCCTTTATTATTCATAGAAGTGATTTATATGTGTGTAATCAAACTTATCAAAGTATAGGAATATGACCCAAATATCCATCACTGGTGTGTAGTGAAGTGCAGCTGGTTAACGTAAAGGGTTCCAGTAAAAGAGGCCAAAATGGCACACTGTAATATCTAACAGGCTTTGTATATTGGGTTTTTATCATTTTTATAAACCAATCTACATAGGTTATTACTTCCTGTACCCTTGCTTCAGCCTGAAAGGGGTGTTAGAAAATTAAGAAGTTAAAATTACTGCAAGTGGTGATGGAGTTGCTATGTCCACACAGTATAATGGTTCACCTTTCCCATTGTGTGATTACGCAGCACTCTGCTGCCTGTGAGATGAAGATTGCTGCTGTGGGTCAAAAAGCCAACACAGGGCTTCCAGGGAAACAGAAATATCAGCCTAGCAGGAAGGTAGGCTGGGACACCCAGTCACCAGCCAAATGACAGGACAATTGTCTGGATTGTTGTCAGTTGTCTTTTAAACTAATATATCATAGCATATAGTTTGATATATTGGTTTTATGATTTTAAATGTCTTGCTGGCTGGTAATACAATGAAGGTGGCAGGTAGACTTGTGTTTTTGTCTCTCTATCTCCTGCTTGATCAGCTGATCAACTAAGAATTAAACACCTTTCTAATTGTCAATCCTTGTTTTCAGCCCCCATCCTCTGGGTGATAGGAACAAGATGTACCAGACAGACACACAGTTGCTGTGATGATACTCCAGGCTTTAGCAGTGTATACTACTCAGCGGCACAACAATAAAGACAAAGACAAAAGGATGTCTAGACTGATGACAGTGGAGTTGATGCAAAAACACAGATAGAGATCTGTACTGGTTCTTGATTCCAACAGCACCAGTCCATCAGTTAATATTTCAAAAGAGCAGGTTCAACCCACATGGTGTAAGGACACGACAGTAACCTTTGTTTTTCATCTGATTAATAACCTCAGTCTTTGCGTGCAAAGGCTGCTAAATATAGATCCACAAAGGTCAAAATGAGACTTCTACTTTAAGACTTGGCAAACACTACTTTTGAATCACTTCATCATTTTACATGATCCATGATTTGAATGATTGGAGTATGAAGCTATGCCACTTTTTTCCCCAAATGTCTGTTTAAGAGCAGAAATGAGGTGATGAGCCAAATACTAAGGATTTGCTCTGATGAAACAGAGATTATACGAAAAAAAGATAATTAAATTAGAATAGACAGACTTGTTTCTATTCCATTGTTGTGGCTTTACAGGATTAAAAAATCTTCAAGTTCAAATATGTAGTTTGGGTTATATAAACAACTTGACTTTATTGGAGGTCAGATGGAAATGGCTTTAGTCAATATTGGGATTGTGATTTTTTTCTTCATTAATTTAGTTGCTCTGGTGACAAGGACTGGCAGGAACAGGCCCCTGGGGCTCCCTCAACTCCCTATATACTTTGGTTTTGTATTTACCAGTCCCAGTATGACAGGGTCCCCCTCAGGCTTGATCAGATAGGAGTTGATCTAGTTTTTTCTATCGATGGCCGGTAAAAACTGAGGTAACTGATGTTTCCACACTCACTTTGTTTTGTCTTTTTTGACATGTTCTTCCTGTGCCTAAGTGGGTTTCCTCCCCCGTTCCAAAGACATGCAGCTTAGGTTAATGAAGGCTCTAATTTGCCCGTAGGTGTGAATATGAGTGCATGGTTGTCTCATAGGAATAGATTGACTGGTGACCTGTACGGGGTGTTCAACCCTCGACCCTCAAGGATAATCAGGTATAGCTAATGGATAATATATTTTCAAGTCCTCCTAATGTGTTCCAGTGCTCAGGACAGTTGAATTGGGAAATGACCAACGCCAGCGCAATTTCCTCAGAGTGAACAAGAGGTTGATGATAGACAGAAAACACAACAATATTGCTGCGTTTCCATTCTCATACAAAGGATGTTCTGTTACAGTCAGACAGTCTGTTAGTGTGTAGGTTCAGACAGCGAATCTGTCCATCAGTTTGTGTGTGTGCGTGCATGTGTGTGTGTTGTCTACAGACTGATTCCCTTCAGTGGAACAAGGATCTCCATTCACTCAGTCCAGTCTCAACTCTACATGGCTGACCAGTACTGTCCTGTTCACCTCCTGAGCCTCCCAGCAGAAACTAGCCAGTCAGTTCTACTGGTGTGATACATTAGAGAGCCACAGACACGACAACCTGCGGGTCAGTCCGCCCCGACAAACAGGCTGCTCGCAGACAGCTTTTGAGCAACAGACAACAACAGAGTGAGAACACCATCAACCCTAAGAGCCATGTTTGTGTTTGGGCTGCCAAAATCAAAATTGCTACATTCAAACATAATAAGAAAGTGTGCCAGAGTTACAGGAATTCTTTTATTTAGTCTTGATGAGCCCTCTCGAGAATATTTCCACAATGCTGATTGATGAAAATGCAAACTGTTTCACATTTTGTTTGGTACAATTTTTGGAAATCTGCTTAAAACCTGTGCACCATTTGGACGGAAACAATGACTGGAAACAGGACAGAGGAGGTATAGTTTTCATTGGCTGGTGCAAAGCAATTTTTTTTTTTTTTTGGATCCCAATTACATGACTCATAGAAACAGCTTCATTGGGCCCGTCCCAATGAAATTATTAAATTAATCGTGTAGAAATTGGGTTTTCCTGTTCGAAAAGGGCTTTGCTACACTTCTTAGTGGAATCAGATATCCCAGGTATTTTAACACTGAGGCGGACACTTGAGTAAGTACAGGCGTTATTGCCATTGAGCACCAGCTGTATTGTACAAGTAAAGAGCTGTAGATTGCACAGTGTTGCTGACAGGAATATCAAAGGAAATGCTGGATTTCCTCCTCCTCCTCCTCCACAGTGTGAGGAGGCGTCCCACAGGAGATGTGTGGTCTGAAGCTTCCTGCTGATAATTACAGTCTACTCAGAGGGAACAACACTAACAGAGGTGAAGCACTCTCAGAACATCACTCCTGTTAGTGATGAAGAGATGGACATGTGTGTCCTTCTACTGCCTGTAGCCTCCTAAAATTATACCAAGATGAACTGTAGTTCCTGAGACTGTGGATCTTGTTGCCAAGTCATGTAACAGTGTAAATACAGGTCAAGAGTGTGATAGTCCAGGGAAGGGGTACTTCTGCACTTGCTTGGGGTAAACTGAAAGGTTGAAATAAGTGTCAGCAAAGGTACTTCAGTTCATCTGACAGGGTTGTGGGGGAACGGCAAAAAAAAACAACAAAAAAAAAAACCCCAAAACATTGTTCTAGAGAAAGTTCGAGTGGAAGCAACAGGAAAACTGTTTCTCAACACTGCTGTCACACAACACCTAATCAAGTCTGTTCTGGCACAAGTCAAAGTTTTGGGAAATCCATGACATATGAAAAATGGTCAAAATAGAGAGCTAAAAGATGCACAGGTCTCCTTTAAAGCAGGATTGTACAACTCTGGAAAATAATTACAGCAGTAATTTTCTCCAACTTCTGTGTTTTTTTTTTCTTTTTAAACTTTCCCCTGCTTTTTCTCCATAGTTTGGAATGTCCAGTACACTTGCACAGGCCTGGAATGAAGTCATTTTTAGGGCAAGGCCACTTTGGCCTTTCATAGATCCAAATTTATTGGGGCGTTGTGGGCAAAATGTAGGGCACCAAGAACAAAACCAACGATGCAGTGATAATGACTTTGCATGAAAACACAACAGTTTGTTAAAACCTAACCTAAACATTTGACTTGTCCACAAAATGCTGTCCGAATATGTGAATAATTCATTCTATCTATTGTTATTACCAATGTTTAAAAAATGCACATGCAGTATTTGAATTAAATGGAGGCTCCCTTCGCTCTCCAGGGTGAATATTGCACCAAACTTCCTTTAAGAAATATAACATATTGTATATATAGGTTACATAATATTAATTTCCCTGAAAACATTTAGCCTAATACATGATTAGTGCATTAGTGTTCAAAAAAGACCATTATCATATTCTCTTATTAAATAATGATTTCATATTCCGAATATCAATAAATACAGCTGAAAATGATGAATAAAAAACAAAAATGCATTCTGACAGTGGAAATGGTTCCTGTGCCTCTGAGCTGGACACAGCACACAGTATAAATAGAGAATGCAGGCTGTTATTCAAGTGCAGGTGTTTTTTGAACGGGTAACATGCTACAGAGAGAAAACACTCTAAAAAGTCTCTACAGCTGTTAAATTAATCACAAACAGACATGACGCTTCAGAGGACAGGATGCCCCATTTTTCTAAAAACATATTTTTACTTGATTCTTCTCTCCTCACATGGTTTGCTTCCATCTCTCCATGCATCCTCGATGACAGGGACTGAGATGCAAGTGAGGGAATCATGACTACAATTTAAGAGACTTGGGATGTACCCTTTGTCTTGGAGGGTGGGACAGAGAGCTTGAGGTGTCCACTAAGTTTTGTCTCACACAGAAACGGACAATTAGGCTTGAAGACTATACACCAAAAGATTCCATCCAGTCCAAAGCACTGTTCTAGTTTGATGACTATACAGAGGTAAAACTTATGGTAGGCACTTAAATCTGCTCTTTGATAACAACCAGCAACCTTTCTACAGACAACTTTACCAGCTACTTTTCTCCATTCATTCTATCCAGTCTCCTCATCTACGACACAACAGGAATGAAAAAACAAGGCTTATCAGCCATCAAACAGCACAGGTGCAAATCATCAACCTAATACGTTAAAGCATAAGAAACAACATCAGGTAGCCTAAACAAAGACAGCCGTTAACCTTGCAGAACTTGTTGGGACAAACATGTGTCAGATCAGCTGACACTACAGGATAACTGCAGACAAAAGGAATCCCTGGCATCCCCCTGCTGACTGACCTGGAAAGACAGGACAAATCAAATACTTTGGTCTCCAGAGCCTCCACAGAGGCCAGACAATAACAGGGCGGATGAGGTTTACAAGCAGCGATCGCATTGGTTGTTTCCTGATACCTACTGATCCATGATAAGATTAAGTTCCAGGACAAAGAGTGTTGTAGAAATAATGATGGCCACAATGACAGAATGCCACTTCTGAGGTCTACGTCTAGTTCAAACAACAAGACTGTTGATATCTCACCCACTGACAAAGGTGTTACCTAAATGAATAGCCGTTTTCAGTAAATAGTCATTTTAACAATTTTTACACAGGTTGATTTAACCTGCATCAGTCCAGTTTGAGACTTAAGAGTTGATTTAATAAGTGGGTTCATAAAGCTGAGCAGCCATTGTGTTGACTCCAACCACCAACTCTCCCTCATTCTCTCTCACACACACACACACACAAGGCAACGTAAATGCAGGCTACAGATTTGAAGGTTTGTTTGAGTAACACCACAGAAAACCCTCCTGTTTAAATTAAATAACAATATTAGTACTCTGCAATATAACCAAAATTTCATATTCTGATACAGGTCATTTCATATCCAAGTAATGATAACCATAATGTCACGATATAGTACACCTCCTGTTACTGAAATGAAAAAAATGTTTATATAAAATGACCACATGGAAAGAAAGGCCTATTTCTCGTTTGGTTTTCTGCTCTGTGTAAGACGTTTTATACCTAAACCATGTCCCATGTCCATGACCAAGCTCCTGGTCCTGTCTTGGCTGGTGGGAGTGCTGTTCTGCTCGCGGTCACTCTCTTCCACATTTGTTTCTGTTGCTTTCATGCAGATATCCTGCATGCATCCATGCTGTGCGGAGGATGCACTCCGTTTTCCAAATGAGGAAAAATATTGCCATAAAGAGTTTGATTTGAAACACAAGATAAATGATAATAATAGCACAACATGAAACACAGATGTTTTTCTATGTATTTTCATTTCACACAGCCCTAAGTAATACTTTGCTTTCACCGTTCAAAAGCATACCCAAAATGACATAAAGCTACTTGACAACTCCAGCTGGAGCATTCACTGCTACCAGTCTCCAGCCAGCTGATCAGTGAGAATGCCAACCGAAAAAGCACTGTTTCAGCCTGCTGCCCCTCTGATCACACCATAGATCTTAGTTGGGTGTGGTCGGGCTTGCTTAGAGGTTCAGATTCATCTCCTTCTTCATTTTAGCTCTCAGAATCTTTGCACAATGTCAAAGTAAGCTATGTTAAAGTGCAAAACATCCAGGCCTTGAATTTTGGTTGTGGTGAGTTGCCCAAGAGAGGACTGAGAGGGACTGTTGGTCATTAGCGCAGCCAACCAGGCCAGGCTGCCTCAAGGTGAATGGGAATCTTATACTCTGCCTCCTTCATCCCTTCCACCAAATTCCAGGGATATTTCTGTCTTCCCATGCCAAGCAAACACACAAACACAAAGACTCAGGAATGTAGACAACTCCTTCTGATGCATGGTGTGTGTATGTGTGTGTGTGTGTGTGTGTGTGTGTGTGTGCAAAGTGGCAGTACAGCCTCCCAGGCTATCCCACTCCCACTTCCCTCTGGATCAACACCACTCTACAGTTGGTGAGACAAGAAAAAGAATCAATGAATAAAACTTGATAAAAATTATTAACCGTTTGTTTTTCTTCTCATTACATCCCTGACAAATACCGACCATTGGTTAGTCAATTGCACATTAACGTAGAGCAAGACTCCAGAGTACACAAAACCTCCATCAGGGCCAAGGTATCTTGCTTTTTCCTTTTCTTTGTAATTCTACGGTGATAACAGCAGAGTGAAGTGATGGAAAATGAACCTTCATAGCAAAACATAAACTATTCCAACAGCCTCCAATCCACAAACAAGGAGCTCATTTCTCAGTCCCTGGTCACAGCGCATCCCATTCTGACGGTGTTAACAGAGCACAATTAAAGGCCACATAATTACAGTAGGCACGACAACACAGCCAAACCAGTAATGTTCTCTTCCAGGAATTCCAGGGATGGGTGTGACTGTTCACTAAAAGTAGTCATGGATGTGCCTGGTTTACAAAGCAGTCCCTATAATTACCAGCCCTGACAGCCTCCGGGTTCTGGGTCAGGGTCAGGGGTGCATCATGACAAGCTGTGGATCATCATATGTTGTGATTTTAGTTTTGACAGCCAACAACTGCTTTTATAATGTCTGCTGTAGGTGACACTCAAACTGTTCCCAAAGGACAAGATCGCCATATTCATGTATCTTTACAATTGTTAACAAGCGTAATGATAACTCAAGTGGGTCTGAACTGCAGTTTTCTCACAGATTATTTAACCAAGTATGGCTTACATGAGAAGGTTTCAAAGCCTGGATTCAAACCACAGGGCTGGATACACCAGCTATGAGTAGTTGTGGTACAGCCAACATAGTGATCTATGAATAATGCTACTGAACCATCTAAACCATCTCTCTTTTAACTGTACTCTCCACATCACTGGCATGAGGGCATGCCCTGAATGACTTTCGAGATTTGAAATAAAAGTTGGATAAATTTCAAAAAAATCGGACCAGACCAAAAAACAATGTAAACAACGTTTTGTACGTACTGAACGGACAAGTTTACCTCATATCAAAACGCAAAGAAAAATACTTGAGTACTTGAGAGGTGAAAAGGTTTTTTTAATCACGTCTTGTTATGTCACATTACAACTGGTTATTGCGTCCTGTTTACCTTAGAAATTCCTTGTCCCGGGAACTGGAGAGGGTCAAGTCAAGTCTCTGTTCAATGACTGTCTTTAAATGATCAAATCATTACCAAGATATAGGCTACATTGTGGCAATTTTTGGCATTTGACATTTCTAACTGTTTTTTTCTGTTTTTTGTATATGTGTGTGTGTGTGTGTATATATATATATATATATATATATATATATATGTTGAGCAGGCTTCATATTCTAACAGGTGCAGGAGAGCAAACTGCCGAGGCTGGGTATCGTTCAAAAATGTTGCATAACAGTACTGGTATCGGTACCTTGACTTCGATACCAGTCCCTGAATGATATTGTTCAAACTTCTGAAATCAATTTTACCGAAAAGAAAACTGTAATATACATCGCTGTACAATTATTTGCTTCAAAAGAGGAAGCTGTTCAAAGACCTGGTAACAGCTGGGGGAACTTTTTCTCTGGGCGCTTTACTCAACTTGGATAACTGGACTAAAATAAAGAATCTGAAGGAATATTTGCACAGTATAAACAGAGTTAAGTTCTAAAAAATATAAATAACTGCCAAACAGACCATTAATAACAAACAGTAGAGGGCAGCCTTGTAGCGTCTAGTCTGCCTAATCCATTGTGACGTTTGTGGTGTTAGGAGAGAGACCTCTAACTTTGCCTGTGCTAAAGAACAGCAAGCCCGGGTATGGCAATCATCCACCGCGCCAACGGTGGATAATTGCCAGGATGATTGATGATCGTAGACTATGGAATCTGGACCAGCACGTGGATCGGTGACATTAGTCTGATAATCAATCCAATAGTTTGACGTTCCCTGATAGTTCCTTCATTTCTCTGCTATCACAGGCAGCAGCCCCAAGATGCATGCTAGGTAGGTGTAGGTAAAAATGAAGGCAAGCATGTGATTAGTAAATGTATCGCATCATATTTGACATATTTGCAGTTGAAGTTAAGCAAAGGGATTTCTCAATTACTTTCAGACCAGGGATTCAAACAGGCAACCATATGGTCCCGGGCTTGCGTCATCGGTTTCCTCACTAGCGTGTGTAGGAAGTGCAAGAGTGGGCGTCTGTACTCAGTACATTGGGGTATGGAGCTAATCATAGCAGAGATTAGACAGACATCAGCAGGAACTAGTAGTCACTGGGCTTTCTTAAGCACTAAGCACTAGGTCACACAAGCAAGCCTGTCTGGACATGATGACCTCCCGGCTGGAGCTGGGCTCCTCTCACTTTGATTTGCTCTGATCAAAAACACCTCCGCCCCCCCCCCCCTCTTGCCTTACATAATGTCTACACCACATACTGTCAATGGTAACCTGTGCTGTTCTTTATGTGGTTGTGCAGTATTTGTGTCTTGTATCAGGAAATAAGTCTTTTTATATCACGGTAATAGTATATATTCTTTCATTATTGCCACCGTTGCTCTCAGGTCATGCGACAAAGTGGTCAGAGGTCTTGTTGCCCAAATCATGTGACCTTGCCAGGCAGCTGGATTGCTACATTGTGCTGCCACCCTCAATATATAGCAGAGACACTAAAGCTGTTTTCCCTTATGAACTCTGGACAATGTCTGCACAATCAGGTCTTGGCATTGTGCAGAGTTGCCCTTTCACACATGTAGCACATTTGTCTGTGCCAGACGTGTTGTCACTTATTGGAAACAGTCTGGTTTAGGCGAGGGGCGGCGCCTGGATAGAGTGAGCAGGAGGAGGAAGACTCATCCGTAATGCTTGCTGTTTTTGCGTTGATATATCAATACTACATGTGCTTGGACATGTAGAGTAATGTAAAGCCCTGGGTGGAAATGGTACTGCCAAATGCTTGTACACACCATACAACTTTACTGTATATTACAGACCAATTCCTTCACTGCACAGGCCACTTAAACACACATGCTGGGAAACAACATGCAAAATTTCTGAAACACTTCTGTCATCTGATTTCAACTCAGTCTAACAGCTTCAACCTTGTGCAACAACAAAGCTTTGGCACCAAGCTGCTGTGTATCCATCAACACTCATAGCCTCAGTACATCACAATATCATCAATTCCTTTGTCCACTCTCCCCATTCCCTCCCTCACTGTCAATGCCTTTTCCATTCTTTAAAATTGTAGTTAACCCATCCTTTCGGGCCATTTCTAAACAGCACACCACTGTGGTGGATAACACACTGCTGTTAGACTGCTTGTAAAAACTCTGTTTCACAATCAATCAATCACTCTGAAGACGCATGTCTGGTAAATTTTGATGGTTTACCAGTGTGATTGACCTTTCACTACACTGTGCATTTCCGTTTCAATTATCACAACTTGGAATCAAGCTGTAGTTGATTAGTTCATTCTATGTGTTTCTGAATGAATATCTAAAATCTATTGATATATATGATATCTAATATCTAATTACCTTATAACATTTGTCAGTGTCCCCCTGATCGGCTGCGTTGGGCATCTCAGAGGTCTATTACCTATCAAACAGTGCAATCGATTTCATCTGTGGCAGAGATTCAGGTAATGCAAAGCCTGCTACAGTCTGTGTCAAATCAAAATATTTAGACTAATCAACTTGTTAACTCCATACATGTCTAGCCAATATGGCTGTCTTCCAGGCACAATGTTAATAATGGGCAATGATTCTGTTCTCTCTGGTATAGACGCAGCATATTCAAAGCTGACGTGACGTGTGCAACAAGCACAGACTACTTTCAGTATGTGGAAATGCAGCCGTGCTTTGTATCTCTTGTTGTCTTTGTTCTGAATGTCACTGTAAAGCGCCTATCTGACCCTACATTGGCATGTATTTATAATGTGCATGGAGAAAGTGTAGACAACTGAAAACTATCATAGTCTGGTACAGCAGAAAATCCCTCAAAACATCAGTGAGGTAGAAACTACAAAAAAGGCTAGCTCACATTAAAAAAATGGCCTCCGGTTTAGCACTAGAGAAGCACTGGGTAAATAAACACTGGAGCGACCACATCCAAAACCAACCAGAAAACAGGAGAGGGAGGGCTAGAGCTGACTTCACAACTCACTCACTCTCTCTGTTGGATGCTCCTTCACCCTCTTTCACACACACACAGACAAACACACACACAATTATGTTTTCCTGCCAGACAGCTGATAGTGTGTCGCCGGCAAGTCAGCTGACACGCACAATTTCACTCATGCCACAGCAATGCAATCAGCATTAATTCAAAAATCACAGCACTGCGAGTTTCTGCAAAAACACACAGTGTAAACAGACTATCTGATATGCTGAGAGCTGTTCTGAGCTCCAGATTCACCCAGTCAACACACACCTGTTAACTGCCATTCAATGCTAAATACTGACACTGGTGACAAGCACATCAATAAGGCCTGACTGATACTGGATTTTATTAAAGCTTATTTCTGGAATTTTGCCTTCATTTGATAGCTGACCGCGTAGAGTAGGGCTGTATCAGATTTGGCCGTTCAATATGAAATTCAACTATTCATTCCCTTTTTCCCATATAGACTGTCTGGCAGAAAATCCATTGGCATGTGTTTCAGTGATGATTTAGACCACATTAACATCGTCGAACATAGCAGAGTCATGGGAACATAGTTTTGAGCATTTAAAAATCAATAAAAAACAGCTGCATACGATGCAAGATTTGAATTTGTGCCTGTATGAATCGCAGACATGTGATGTCAGGCTATCATATGGATTTGTCGGAATAATTAGACGGCAGCACACGTGTTCGTTTTTGTTCTTTCAACCTTTTTTGGAGCTTTATGCCTTTGATGGTGCAGGCGGAGAGAGGCAGGAAAAGGGGAGGAGAACGGGGTGACACGAAGCAAAGGCTCCGGTTGGACTCAAACCCGGGCTGCTGTGGTGAGGACACAGCCTCAGTGGAATTGAACTGGGTACATTTTGGTTACATGGTATGCCTCATAAACACCATGAAGCCCTAACTGATACTGTATTTTTCTAATATTGATATTTGAGATTGAAAAACAATCTGACGACATATGGTCGACGTTCATTTTTTGGCATTACAGCATAAATGCATAACTTCAAACAAACTTTTTGATGACAGTCCCTTAAATTTGGTCTTTTAAAACTGTAACTGAGCAGGATATTTTACATCTGAAAAACACATTTGTCAGTGCTCACTGCTGTTTCTTAAATGGTTCAAACATCATCTTTGGTACACCTTATTGGCCAACATATATACCATAGAGATTATCTGCATTGAGATAATATATCGACTCAGCTGACTGGCCGGTCAGAAAGACAGTGTATTTGTAACGGAACGTTGTGCTTATTAACTTGTATGCTGGTTAAATGAGTTTCAGCAATAACCTGATCACTACTGTCATTTACAGGGAACCAGAGTACTTTAGTGGATGTTAGAAATATACATTTATTGTACGATTAATTGTGATCAAGTGCTTTTAACGTTTTACCTTCTTCTGATTCATGCCAAAAGTTTTATATTAAATCATGTGGCAGGACCAAACAGACAAAAAGACCATTTTAGAGACCCTATATCCAAGCCCTGACCCACTCACCCAAACAAGCCTTTTTTTAAAAGCTCTATTTTAGGCAGAGAGATCGTTGTGATGGCGGTGAAATAAAATCACAACTACTTTGTGCCAAACTGTATCTGACCTGGCTGAAGCACAGATATCGTTTTAAAACGACACAAACACAGATCATTCAAACATGAACACCTGCACTGTATGGCAATATGCGCATTTGTTGTGTCGCTACAATAACCTGTAGATCAAAAATGATTTTCATTTGTGAGGTTCATTCCATTATCCTATCAGGATAGCAGGTCAGCTAAACGACTATAAACATAAATGAGCAAAAACTGACATGGCAAGTATAGCAAATTAATGAGGTGGCAGGCTGAGCAACAACCCTGAAGACAATCCTTCCATTTTAGTGTGTAATCCCTTCAGCCAGGGGTTAACAAAGGACAAAAATTCCTTCCAGTAAATCCCTGAAGACCCACTTTGTACTTTAATGATGTGCTTTCATCTCCTCAGACCATACAAAGCACCAGAAAAACATCCCCCATGCTGTTCAATGTGTGAGCGTGTGTGTGGGTTTGTGTGTTTGAGAGCGAGTGAGACACTGTGTTTGCTTCCCAGCATGCACGGACATGGCTCTTCTTTAGAAGAAGCCTGTGAGTTATGAACGAGACAAAACACCCAAACCAGATTCCAAAAAACAAATGAGGGAAGTAAACATGGGAGAATGCAGCCCCCGCCACCATCACTAAAAAACCCCTCCACTTTCCCAGAGAAGCAAACAAGCTTGGAGCCCTCTTTTCCCCGTAACAGTTTTATGAATGAGTTCAGGCTGAAAGCATGTCCTTTATATTAACTCAATGAAAACAGGGCGAGGACATTTCCCTTCCGTCATTTATTGATCTGATGAATGACCGGGTCTGGAAATAAAACGCCTCTGAATACAAAGTTGCCATTCATGCCAGCACAGCAGAAGGCCTGTGAGCAAGGCACACATCAAACAACAGATCCCAGATAAGATTAGTGAAGCTTGATACGGGGTTATCAGAAGAGACAAATAAAAAACATCATAATAAGGTCCTCTGTGGTGAGAGCGTTTCCCCATACTGCTACAAATCAAGAGAACAGACATGATTCCAGGCACTGCAGCATCAAACTTCTATTAGCACACAGGAACCCACAGCATACATATAAACAACCTCTGATTCCTCCAGACAACACTGTTTGGTCAGCCAGCTCAACTACTCAAGTGATCGGGCATTCCTCACTATAGTGACGCCTGGCTTTACTACCACCAGACTTCTCCAATAAACGGCCTAATAAATAGCACAACAATGCAGACTCTGCAGTGAGAGCAGCAGTGCTCATGTTGTTTGAGATCAATTCTGTTGTAAGGCAGCGGCGACTGATGGCCCATTTGCCCCGGCTGACACACTCCCTCTGGAGCCCGGATGACTGCTTATGCATCTTCATCGGGTAGTTCTCCACTCCTTCTATATTTAGTCTACTTAAACTGAACTAACAAAACAACCTATTGGATGAGAAGATGCCAAATGAACACAAAGTCATTAGTCAGGTCTAAAAGAGTCTTATTTGTCCAGTTAGTCGGGCTCTGAGATACGACTGGGCGTGTAGCGTAGCGTACGCGTGTCTGCTGGGCTCTGACATCATGCAGCTGCAAACAAGAAGAATATGGCCTCACCACGACTACGTGCAGTATTGCTAACAGTGGTTTTAGTAGCAGCAGTTGGTAGACCAAGCAGCATCAGTGGTAACTATTGTACTCTTACCCGGAGACTCCGCCAGATGGGCCTAGTGGAATTGCAAGCATCGACTAGAGCAGCCGCGACTGGCTCCAGCGGCCACATTGTGGCCGGAACGCTGTGCCCGGTGAAATTTAGCAGTTAGTGGGAGAAGTAGTAGTGGAAGTAATAGTAGTTGTGTAGTTAGAATAGCAGCAGCAGATGGCTTCGCAGTCGAGGCAATAGCAAGAGAAACAGTCGCAGCAGCAGCTGTCACACAAGCACTGGTAATAGAAGTCCTACTAGCCAAGGCATGTAGTCTTAGTTGTTTGCTATTAAAAACAAATCTAATCCAAATCTATTTCCTGTCCTTCACAGCCCCCCGCCCTATGCAGAACAACATGTTTTAGCCTGGTCACAACAAGTGGAGACAGAGAGATGGCCTTTTATCAGCGCTGTTACACTTATGGAGACAAAATGCCCCAATGTCAATACTTCATCATTTTCCTCAAATATTATCATCTTCACAGTCAGATAGCTTCATTGCTGTACATCTGTATTCTATCGTAGCCTCAAGCCTGGTGTGACAACCTTCAAGCTACAATCTTGAGTAATAGTCTCAAGCAATGTATATGAGGTTGATGAAATCGACCTCAAAGTTCTAGTTGCTTGTAATGTTCATGATTAATGAATTACTACTAATTTGACTGATGATACAAATTGGAGATAATGGTCACATAAATTACCAAACTCTAACCATAATGTCCTATTGTCCTATTAAATTGTCGAGTTCTTTGTCAAAGCAACACATCTGCTGGCTGTTGTTGAGTTGATGGTGCGGCAGGAAGGAAGACGTGGATGTTGTGGACTCACTCGGTCACCCTCCATACAGTGGCTGGTTAAATGTCTGGATTGATAATGTGACGATAATGAGAAACCTCACCTTTTTTTCCATGAGCCTAAAGCTCACTGGCACAAAGAGGACACAGACAAAGAGGAGCTCTAGATTTAATGTGGACTCTCTGTAGTGTTTTCTTGCTGACAATAGAATGATTAATGGCATGCTCCTCCACCTGACATCGCCTCCATCCATCCAACATGTCTTCCTCTGACATATTTCACCTCTTTTCCAACATGCCCACACCCTGCCACTCCAAAAACACACAAAGCAGGCCAGGGGTATGTGTGTCTGTCAGAAATATTTGCATCTCTGTAATAAGTCTGCTTGTGCGTGCCAACGTCTCTGTCTGCGCTTCGAATGTGTGTGTGTAATGACGGTAAAAGCATGTGTGTTTGTGTGTTTGTGTGTGTGTGTGTGTGTGTGTGTGTGTGTGTGTGTGTGTGTGGACATGCATGCAATCCAGGCCAGTCCTGCAACAGTTCCATGTCACAAGACTGAAAACATCAACATGCTGAGTCTGCAGCAAGGCGCCAGTCACCAGGGAAACAATTCAGCCAGACACACACACACAGTCAGTCAGCCAAAACACATCGTCTGAAACGCACCAGCAAAACAAGTGGCCTAAAACGCTGCAGTCGTAAACACAAAATTAAAGGCCGAGTTCACAGTCATCGTGCTTGGAGTAGCTTAATTAAACTCTTGAGCAGTTTTCTCTTTTGCTTTATTTTGTTTAGGCAGATGAGAGCATTTGGACTCAACTTTCACGGCACCAGATAAGCGCCACAATACAGCTGAACGTGTGAACTAGTATCTCTTTTGAGAGCAATGCAGTAGAGTGCATTATGACAGGAAAGGCTGTTCGTATATAAGCAAACACAGGCTGACATTTGAAAGGTAAAGGTTGCTCACATTCAGAAGGGCTGAGTCAGTCTAAACTGACACCTGTTTAGCTCTTCACGATTCCTAAAATTGGATGAACACCTGACATAATTTAAAGTTAGCGGTGGGCAATATTGACATAATTTCACAGTATTTCAGAGTATTTCTGCATTAATAAAATATATATATATATAAAAACCTCAACTGGAGCCGGTAGTAATGTTACTTTCGCTTCCAGCCATGTCTCTTGTTAGCAAGTCGGAATATTGCCGCTATCCTAAATTGAATTTTTTAAAATCATATTACAAATCATACGGTATTATTGTGAACAATATGATGTAGCACACCCCCAATTACAGCAAAGATCTGCAGACAGGTCAGCGATGCATAACAACATTCCCCCCTGCTTTCCTGCTTCCTCGCAGCCAATACACACCAGCTAAAGTAGTTGAAGTGACAGGTAGCAGGCCACAGCTGTAGGCAGAGAGCCGTTCATTACACTCCCAAATTCACATCTACACACAGGCCAAAGGCGAGATTGTCTGCACGACCAATTTGCAATTCAAATCTCTCATGTCTGACAGTCAGCTTACCTTTCTGGCAGTGATTGGAATTCCAGCAGCGGTAGTTGTAGTTGTTGTTGAACATGGTCTTCCTGCACTGAGGGTTGTTCTCCATGATGCCCGGACAAACATCGCTGCACTCCTTGGACTGCTTGTTCCCGGCAATGTAATTGTTAAACTCTGCGTCCATGATGAGTGACCAGTCTACAGAGTCCAGGTAGCAGAGCTCTGGGTTCTTCTCAATGCGGATGGCGCCCCGGGTGATGTTCCTCAGGTTGTACAGGCCAATGTCCTTGAGGCTGGTCATCTCAAAGATCACGAGGGCATAGTTGTAGAAGAGGCTTCGTCCCCGTATGACAGTGAGGTTGGGGAAGAGCGCGCTCAGGCTGTCCAGGCCGGATACCCTGAACAGCAGCAGATAGTCCGTGATCATAGTCAGCTTGGGGAAACTGAGGGAGCGGAATACTTCCTGGTTGATGTTGTTGTTTTTGTCACCGATGAGGAGGATCTGCAAGTACCCCTCCACCACCGTGCAGTTCTCTAGACGCCTGAATTCACTGATGTCATTGCCGATGTCGATGCTGGGACCGCAGACTGCAGGGGGGGAAAGAAAGGGAGATGGTGAGGAGTCGGAATCCATTACATTCAACAGCAGATATCTATCACCTCATTTGCTCTATCTTCTCTTTTTGTTTGCTGGATCCTTCTATTTGATGCTCTCCCCAGGGATCATAACAATTTCATCATCACAATATGAGGTCTTGGCTAAATCAAACAGCCCTGCGTGTTCTTTTAAAGCTAAGCAGCAAACAATTACATGAGAACACATTGTTACAAATGATATGGATATTTCCTCATTTATGTACACATTCTTTGCAATAAAAAGGTTTACAACAATATCCAAAACCATGTTCTCCATTCCTGAAATAGTGATGTTTATAAAGAGATGTTTATCCAATACATACTTTAAATATTGGCAGTACACTTGAGCTGTGCTGTTGTTGACACAACATGTTTGCCTGGCAGTTCTCATTTTCAATGCCAACTTAACATGGTGTGACAAAGTAAATACCTCAGTCAGGTTCTATTCAAGCTTAGGTTAACAGTGCAATAAGATTTATATTGCTCTGACTTCAGGCTATTGTTGCTCTGGTGCCCAACTGATATGAGGTTTTTGGATTCACTGTCTACTTTTATCAAGCTTTCATAATACAACGACATCAAAGGCAAAGAAGCTATTCAGCTATGTAAGATATCACCCGTAAAACATATACACGCTGGCATTTGATCAAACACGGTATATGTAATGAAACAACTTGTTAACAGATAAAATGAATCATGGAGGAGTTTCACAAGTTCATAGGCACATCTTATTTTAGCTTTTAAGCATGCTAACATTTGCTGATTAGCACTTAAGTACAGCTAAAGCGTACTGATTCATTTAAGAGTGATTCATTTTGCAGGTTCTTAGTCAGAACATGTTTAAATTCTGATTTGATGACAGAGATCGATGAAAAGTGAAGAAATCACCAGCTATTACATCTGTGCTTAATTCATGACAATCTGTCCAACTGTTGTGAAGACATTTCAATCAAGACCACAAATGTCAACCTCATGGTTGCACTAGCAGGTCTGGAATTAAGTCGTTTTCAGGGCAAGGCCACTTTGGCCTTTGACTAAAACAAATTAATTGTGGCAAAATGTAGAACACCAAGGCCAAAACCAACAGCACAGTAAAAATACATCATAAGATATTATGAAGACAAAACAGTACAGAGTTTATTACAACTGTAACCTGAATTTTGGACTTTTCCACAAAATGCTGTCTAATAAATGTTTTAAAATGTGAACAACTCATATTAATTGTTACTGTTATATTTAAATGATTACAATAAAGTCAATAAATGGGCTATGGGTGATCAAGATCAATCAAGTTTCAACCATGCAACTATTAGCCTTTGAGTCTGAGAACATAGGAGTGTCACAAAATGACTAAAAACACTTCTTTCCACGTTAAACATTAAACACACTAATGAGAAACTTCTCAAGGCGAGACTACTGGTCTCTTCTCGTCACTAGATACACTGCAGACACACAGCAACAGACAGAAAGAGGAGATATCATACAGAAAGATATTAGATGTTTCTGGGTGAATAAATCTCAATGTTACTTGTAAAAGGAAAGCTTAAAAAAAAGGGCGACGAGAATGCTGACTTTGAAGCGTCATTAATAACACCATCAAGCACATCACATTCAGGACAGCAGTTTAAAAGCAACCGTTTACTGCACACTGCCACAGAACAATTAGCTGCTGATTGATCGGATGATTGACCTGATCAGCCACAATAAGTTATCAATACCAACATGCATTATCAAGACAGTAAAGCATTAATCAAACCAATAACTAATGTGCAATCAATGAATATCAGACAACCTGATCAAACTCTTTTTCAGAGAGAAAATCGGGGGCGTCCCCTGACGTTTTGGCAGTGAGTTTACTGCGTCTTTTCGGATTTTGCTATACATTACTGAATTCCATTTACAGATAAGCGTCAAGTCAGCCACTATGCAGCTAAATGCTTGTACACTGTAAAAAACACGTGTATTAATACTTGCACCATACAGCGTTCAGCTGCTTGAACTTGTAACACGATGATGATCGTTAGCTAGCAGGTTAGCGGTTGATGTTTACGGAGCGGGAAAAATCTTGCGCTAGTGCTCATGTTCAGCGTGATGACACTGGGAAACGTGAGTTTGTTTATTTGCCGCGCGGCATGTAGTTTTGAACATCTATGAAATCTTTCCTTTGAGGGCACAACAGCCAGGTCAAGATGGGGCAGAAGCAGCCATGTGATGCAGTGAATTGAAAAAAACATCTTTGCCAGAAGGGAAAATGTCTGGGCCTTTCAACAAACGACAGCTGTTTGCCCTTTGATGTGAACAAATTGTAAAAACATGTATTTATGCAGTTTTATGTCCAGCGTAAGACAGATTTGTTTACACTTGTTTTGTTTTAAACCTCCTGAGAGGTAGATCTTTTTTTAATTACTGAGGCAGTCAGACTCTGATTCCACTGAGACCAAGAAAGACACTGAACAAAACCAACTAGTAAGAAAGGTATATAAAAAGGCACTCCTCTGAATTCTGGGTGAGGAATTCAGGAAAAGTTTGGTAAAGCACGATGGTGATGATCGGTGATGATGGGTGGAGTGTTCGCCTCTCCAACTTTTACTCCCACCTGTGTGCTATGCTCTGAACGATACTTAGCCTGAAGCCCCAGCAGCACCCACAGAAACATGGAGGCCATTATCACGCATCACACTGAGGAGGCTTTAGACTTCAAAAGCTGGAGGGCAGTGAGTCATGGAAAACTCACAGCAACCAGCTCACAGGTTGTCACACTACTACTTTAATGCTGGTCTATAAGGTTTTACTGTATGAAAGTGATGTTTGGGAAAGATCATGCACACCCAGCAAATAATTCATGTTTCCTTAATTACAACATTGTATAATTAAACATTAGGGCTGGTGTCACTGGCTAAATGAATGCAAATAAATGTCATTTCATTATTAAGGAATTTCTCTAAAAGCAAAGCCTGGGGTTTGAGAAATGTGCCGCCAGCTATACATATTCCCACAGCAGATGTCACACCCCAGGGCCATACACATCACATTATAAAAATAAGTTATAGTGCAATATGTGATAAACTTGCCATAATAAAGGCATGTTTTGTTTTTAATCTCTCTTCCATTTCCTAAGAAAGTACAATAAACTGATACTCAGAAGTGCAAACATGTAAGACCAGCAAATCCCTCAAAGCAGAACATTCTGAAAGTTACAGACAGTACAGCTGATACCAGAATCTGTAGTTCCCCAAAACATGTGTGCTCTTAAGAAACCACGCTGCTACTGAGGTGGAACAAAGTTGAATTTCCAAAAGAACATCCTGAACCTTTCTGGTGGCGATGGAAATTTTCCCAAACCTCTCAATGTGGTTTGACGGCATAGCGCAACATGACACAGAAAAATATTGGAAAAGGCCTAGAAATTACCAGCTACACACAAGCGCCGCTGTTTTGTGTTCTCAATAACACAGTGTTCTGATTGTATCTCTCATGGTCAGTAATAAACTATTGAAATACTAATGAAATGATTTTCATGTCAAATTTTGCTGGAGTCAAACATTGTCCACAAACCCATGTTTCAAAATGTCAAAGTCTGTTTCATCCTCAGATAAACAAAACTGATAACCATCTAACATATCTATCTTTTGGTTATGCAGCTCAGTGGCTCTAAACATAACCACTGAACAGCAGCTCTGGAGTCAGTTACACGCAGAAAGAGAGGCTACTATGATTGTGAGTAAGTGGTAAAACAAATGAAAGTATGGGAGAGTAGTATCTCCTCAATAGTGATCAGTCACTTGTTGATGACAGATGTGGTATTCCTGCAAACTTCCCAAAACTGTACTTTTCCTGTGTATTTTTCAGAAACATATTGTACAATACAAATGCGTATCTGTGACCAACATAAAGCTCAGATGTGGCGAAGTTCATGACAGACAGTAATTTCCCCCATACCCATTTCACATTAGTACAATCCTTCCTTTTGTATTTGCAGTGGAGCGATGGATGTCTATAGGCCTAATCTGTGTATGAAAACATACACAGTTTAATCTGATGTAAACATTTTCACATAAAAAGTGAGAGTTGGCATTCCTTACGGTCAACGCTACATCTTAGACCTAATGTGCATGGGAAATTGAAAAGCAGAAGGGGAATCACATTGTAAGAAAAATGCTAGCCTACATTATATTATACACGTTATCCAGTTCAATGTCACCTCACACATCTCCCTCTTTGCTCCAACTCGTACAATTGTTTACCCTTTTTAAATACCTACAGAAAGTGGCAACACACACCAAAGAAAAGGGGCAGATAGACATCCATCTCTCCACTGAAAATACAAAAGAAAGCTGGGCCCGAATAAAGTTAGTAAACTGGCTAAAACAAGCTTAAGATTGTCCTATAATTGTGTTTACCACAGTAAACAGACAGTCAGCAAACATATTCCAATGTAAAAACTTTCCCTTGGTTGACCTCTTTCAAACCCACTTATGACATAAGTTTCAAAGCGCAGTGGGGCTGTGGTTCCTCGTGTACCAACGCACTGCTAAAATGTGTTTAGGTTGCCTTTCTTTGCATTTGGCATTTTAATTGGGAAATAATTTGGCCCTCACATAAAATAGAGGCTTTTCCGCCCAAAGTGCTGAGAGTTTAAGTCTTCTCTAGAGAGGGCACGGGAGCCTTTGGTGAGCCATTATAAAATGCCTTTGGTGTGATTTAAGGCAGGCAGTGTGCTGGTATGGCGGTTATGTCTTTCTCTGTAATCTACTTGTCAGTGCACACTGTCAGCAACCCTCAGTGAGCTGCATACCTGTTAATACAATCCCAACACCCTGGCCTGCAAAAATACACACTGACTAGTGACGTTACATCACCACAGCCTCGACGCTTCACCCTCTGTGGCCTCACTGCAACGCCAGCATGGCCATCCTTCATGGGAACTGCTCACGACCTCGCTCGCTAAGACACTGAACAAAAGTTTCTGATCAAAATGTACAGCTTGTGTACCAGCAGAGTGAAAATACCAATAGCAGGTGTAGCAGCTTAATAACTCGGCCCTGCCCCCTCCTCCAGCGCTGACACATTTTAAACAGCTGAGTACACAAGCTATCTCTGCTGCTTTGATGAGCCTCCAGATAACATATTTACTTTTGATAACCTTTTCCCAGCTGGCTGCAGCACCCAGACTATCCACAGACAATCAGAGGAAATCCACTAGAAGCCCCATAAAACAAGAAATAGGAAGCAATACGTCCTCTAATCTGGTGCTTCATACGCTGCCACTAGACTGCAGCAAGTCTGTTTACTCCTCATTTCCATCCTGTTAGTGACAGACTGCCCGAGGGGAGAGCATGCTCATAAATACTTTTCCACATGAGAGGCAAGGTGAGAAGAAATGCACTGGGAAGCTTTAGCAAAAGATCATTCCTGACAGATAAACCCCATTTGGTTCACCTGAAAGGCTCTGTCTGCAGCAGAAGATCTGACCCTGGTTAATCCAAACCTACCAGCTGCCTATTACTCTCAACTGAGACAGTAAACTAGCAGGAATGCTACGAGTTTAGCCACACAAGGCACCCTTAGACAGCGCCACATCGGAGTGAGAATAAATGGAGAATTTCGATGGGAGAACCTCTCTGCTGCTCCCAGGTTTGTCCTGTAACCACTGGGGCTAACAGTAAACCCCATGACACACAGTTCACAAGCTCCTCACTCTTTCCAATCAACAGAACTTAGTCTGTTTTGCTTGCGAATGTACTTTGGCTTGTTCTATTTTAAAACCCAGACCCTGGTTCAAGCCCCCAACCCACCCCTCCCCAACATGTCACGATGAATGGGATGAATCAGGAAGCCTAGTTTACAGTATAGCTGGAGACATGGAAAATTTTCAGACAGCAACACATAAAAAGAAATTCTGAACAAATATAGATGCTTTAAATTCATTAAATTTGAAGGTTTACAAGCTGACAGAAGCTGCAAGCTGGAATATGCTGCCATGCAGTAGTTAGTCACTAGAAAGTCTCTTCTTGCACTAAGCCATCTGTGTGGTGCCAACTGGTGCGTCTCAAAAGTCTGTCAATATTTCAAAGAACTATAGTTTACTTCAATGGATTCTCACTGAACTACAATCTATCATCTCAGCTCTTCTGCCGTTCCCATCCTTTCCCTAATAGGAGGGCGGTGCTGCAACTCAGTGTCCAATGGCCCAATGACCAGTAAAAGTCTATGCAGAGCAAGTAGATTGGCCAATCACTGGCTTGGACTGGCCAAACAGAGTCATACATAGTCATAGTCTAGCCCCCTATTGTCATTCATCCAATAACTCATAAGAGCAGGCATACATCACTTCCCCGTTGTGAGAACGACCACGGCACACAAAAAGGGGCGGGGGCAGCTCTCAACTATATGTGCTGTGCACTGCCATACTTACTTGAAACGTACTTGAAAAAAATGTCCATGAAAGATACGAGAAAGGGGGGCAAGATTGGAGAACACTGATACCAGAGGATGGAGAAGCTTATCAATGTAGCCTACCACACTGCAAAATGGTGATCGTCAACTAGCAGAACCGGGGGCCACATCAGGCCCACCAAAGCCTCCCACCCAGTCCGCAGAATATTTATGAATTCAGAAATTGCAAGAATATATATATTGCCAATGCCATGCATCCTGGAAGACGTCAATGTCCCAGACAAATGGGAGAAATTACAGACAAATATTATCTGATGATGAACCCTATTTTTCCCTGTTTTCCAAGTAACAAATGGAGATAATAATTATTTCAGTTTTTTCAGCAGTGAACAAGAGTGTAAGAGCCATCAGCTACAAAATGTGCTACATTTTAATCCAGGTGTTTGTTTTGTCACTGACTGACTCAGACTGTAAGAAGAGTCTGACAACATCATGGAAAGGATTCCTACAGAGGTACCTTTTAGTTACAGAGTAAGACAGTTTTGTTTAACCAGAAAGAGCTGTTACAAAGCCACCAGACTCCATTCACAAAAACAGCATTTTTATCATCTCAAAACACACTTCATTCAAACGCGACAAAAACAAAATAAAACTCAACAAAGCCTTAATGGTTTGTCTTTTGACAATTAGAACGATGATCACTAATTCTGGATTGGCTAAAATAAACACCTAATTGACTGAATTGGGAGAGAAGCGAGAGAGAGGGCGGACATCAGAGAAGCTGCAGGGGATACAGTGCATGGAGCCAGAATATTTCCCAGCTACACTTAAACATCCTAAATATGTCGGACTTCAAGACTAACCCGGTAAAAAAAAAAAAAAAAAAAATGGGTAAGTATGGGATAATAGAAACTGGTTTTGCAACTCCTGTCCATCATGCAGCACTGTCAACGCAGCCTCTGCGACAGTGCTGCTTTTTTCCCCACATTCGAAAATTCATTTTCACAGCTGAATGTATGGATTACTTAACAATTCAAATATAAATTAAAATTTTGGAATATTCATTGACAGCCCTACAGAGAACCCAGGGACATGTTATGGCTGCCAAGCACTAAAGCATACTCTGCTTTATCACCTATTTTACCTATTTACAAAATTAACATCATGTTGTATTGAAGAAGACTTGAAACTAGTGATTGAGACCTTACACTCACTAGGAAAGTGTTCACTGGGGTAATAAATGAAGTGAGAAGTACAGACATTTTCTCATAAGCGTGCATACAGTCAGACTTGCAACCGGTGGAGTCGCCCCCTGCTGTCCATTACAAAGAACACTATTTATACTCTCTGACACCATAATGTTCTTTGTCTCAAGGGAACAAATGTACTGCCACAAAGAAGCTGTGCCACCTTTAGACAACTAGAGTCCAGTGCCAGTCTCAGGGGGGAATTATTTAAGTTTACAGCCTTACTCAGACACACCTGCACACAAAAGAAGGCATAAAAGTAAGAGCCAAGATTGTGTTTTCTTCACTCAAGCACACTGTCTCATCAACTTTGAAAAGTTAATAAAATATAACTGAAAACACCTCAACTTTTCCACAGTGCCAGATTCAACCCAGGCCTTAACCTACACAGATACTGTTGTCTTTATATGCGGTTTAAACTGTGAAAAACCATCAACACCTTCACATCACTGACAAACACTTCCTGCGACCTACAACAACTAAAAAAATAAAAACTGCGTTCATGTGTGCCTGCTTATTTTGAGTGGGAACGTCTACCCTATTATGGCATACACAGAGCGGATTTGTCGAGGCTGTTAGTACAAGCAGTGACAACTAACTTTTTTGGATGTAGAGGAAGACAAGCCCTGACTAAACTCAATAACCGACCTTAGCATTTCACAAATCCTATTTCTGTTTGCGGTTTTCTGTTGAGATCACAGATACCTTCCACTTTCTGTTGACTCTAAATCCACCTCATTGTGACTCAGAGTTGACAGTGTGGTGTATACACAGCTTGACGGACTCTCTCCGTTGGCTGAGTCATGGTAATATATTTATCAATACACTTAAACGGACTCATCTTTGTGGTGTGTTTTAAAAACCAAAATTACAGCCAGACTTTTTACAATCTCTAAAGCAGTATTTTCCAAAACCAAGTTAACTGCACTTGTTTGCACTACTAACAAAATATATTAGATGTTTTTCCCACTAAGAAAAAAAAATCCTCCATTTACACATATTACTACACTGTGTAATACACAATTTCCACACAGTAAGTAATGTAACTTATTATATAGATATATCATCTTATTCTGTAGCCACATCTCTACATTGTGATACACCATGTCTTCTTCTTATAAACACTGCACATCTTTTCCACACAGACACGTGATATGCAAATAAACTGCCTGGAAAACGCTGGTGTCTCTAATGTGCTATAAACCTGTATACAATGCACAGTAAGGAAAACGTGGTGTTTTCACTGTAAACGAACAGTAGTGGAGCATGGAAAAAGCTATGTTTCCCCGTGTGTGGCAGTGTGGAGTAGCATTACTTACTCTCTGCGGTGGCGGGCCGGAGGCAGGACGACAGACCCAGCATCAGACCCCAAAACAAGGTCAAGCGGCTCCTTTCCATTCGAGACCTCATTCCTGGATGAGCAAATGAGCAAATCCTGCAAATAAATACGTTGGTGGGGGGAAAACGTGGGTAAAACCTGGTCAAATTATTTCTGAAAAAGCTTTTTAATCTCCAGCCAGCACCTTTTAGCTGTTAGCCGGCTAATGGAGCTAATAGCTACTACATGCAGGCTAGCAGGGTAGCTTTCTCACGTCTCCTAATGGGAGTCCAATCGTGCTCCAAAATCACCGATTTGTTCCTCTAGCCAGTAAATATGCATTCATAGTTTCACTGTTTATTCCTGCCGAAAACAACGCCGCACCGATGTGTGTACTAAAAGCAATGCGGCTAAACTAACGGTGGGGATTCCTCTGTAATCCGCATCTTCACACTCCATATCTGGAGGAAAAAACGTTCAACGTCCCGCTGCCGGAGGATCCTTAGGAGGCAGAAAACGGGTCAAACCCCCTTCAAATTAGGATGGAAAGAGACGGTCTAGGGCACAAAATAACATACTACATTAATACCTAGCCCCCTTGTGTGAACGACACGACGCTAGTTTCCGAAATATCCAGGATAAAATCTGGTTTCAGACCGCAGCCTCCTTCTTCTTCTTCTCCTCCTCCTCCTCTTCAGCCGCTCATCATGCACACACACACACCGCGTTGTTGTGGTAGCCGTAATTCACCTTCATATCAACCGAAAATTGAGCATTTGACCTTATTGTTCCGAGTCGGGTCAAGTCCTTTGGTTATCAAATGCCCTCCGTCAATCGATTGCTGAACGGGTATCGCAGTCAGGCAGATTAATGCACAGGTACATACACAGTCTCCTTCGATCCGTCTGCAGTCTGCCGTGCTCACTATAAACACGGCGCCGTGTGCAGAGATCGTCTCTGTTTCAAAAGATGAATCACCCCAGCTTCTGCCCCGCCTTCCAGTCTGTGGAAGTGGGCGTCGCTCTTACTGCAGTTTAGCCACCATGGGAGAGCAGTTACCATAGTGACTGGTCTGGTACTCATCACAAGAAGGTCAGTTCGATCCCGGTATGTTAACAGTTTCGTTGACAGAATAAATTGTTAACTGTCAGGTTTACACCACATGTCATTACTTTATCATTATCATTTACAACAGAGGGCCATTTCGCTGCGCCATCTTTCCCTGTACATTCACACCAGACGCCGAGTTATGGTCTATGAAGTGGACTGCCGTTAATCTATCAGTAGCCAACAAACAAAAGTCGCCTACTTTCCAGTTCGACCAGCGCATCGAGTTGTGCGCTTCTTCGGAAAGGTAAACACCATCTCTGTAACGGATCAAAAATGTAGACAGAGTGAGACCTCTGTGCTTCCTTCTCTCTGATCACCGCCGTAGCGACTCCTTTTACGACGCGGTGTGAAGGAAATCGGGGATGCTGATCCAGGATCGGGGTTGTTTTGCTTCTCACGAATACACGCAGCAGAGAGCCGCCTATACAAAGATCATGTCTGTCTGCACCACCTGTAATATATATATAAATATATAAAATGTTAAATGCCTGCCATTCATACGTGAACAGATATTACTTGCTTCTCTGTATATCACTGCCTATATTAATTTACCTGCAAGTGTGTGTATTATGTCTGTCTTATTGAGATCTAGATACTACGTGGCTGTAGTTGTTTTTACGTTATGATATGTTTTTAGGCTATATATTTAACTTTCTTGGGAATTCATGTTACATTTCAACAAATTAATTACATGTAAACAATCATTGCAATATCATATTAGAAAAAGACACACTTTTAAAACTTCTTTACTGAAATAAAACCACTGTGAGATATTGAATAAACATCCAGCATTTTGAGAAATTAACCTCACAAATACATGTCATCATGTTGTCATGTCTTGTGCAGCTTGGCAGTAATTCCAACAACACTGTTTTCCTCTGAAATGACACCAAAATGCTGCCATCTTGAGGAGAGCAGCACCAACTGCAGATATCTAATCTTTAGTAAAGTAATAAAGTCCAACTTAGTCCAACATCCATAGGTCCAACTTAAAACTACTAATTTCCTATTAGTATATATAATATATAATATATATTAATATAGGCCTATTCATTCTAAACATTGAACATGGTTCAAAATATGATGTGTTGTCCCTTGCATATGCTGTTAACATAGGAGGTTGCAGTGGATATAGACACTGTAACCCTGCCAGTATTAATGCTTCGTCCGACCTATAGAGCTAAAGAGGGATAGCTGTTACCCTTGGCCTTCATGACCGGTTTCGCTGCAAAAAAGCTACAAAACTACAAAGGACAGTAAACTCATACTGCACCCTTGTGAGCCGAATATATAAGGAGACAGAACAGTTAAAGTTGCGCCTCTCATATGTGGTGATTTTAAAACAACTCATCTCATGACTCTGACTTTTACTTTGAGACGTTAACAGGTACAGTTGCAATGATCTTTTGAGGTCTGAGGCCCAGGCCGAGGAAGTGCTGGGCAGCAGCTGGTGTGGTGCTGTGAGAGAAGCAGACAGTAAACAAAATCGTCCATAGAAGAGCCCCTGACAGTTTTGATTATCCCTGTAATTACAGGCTGCTTTCATCACTTCACAGAGCAAAGCACAGAGGCATTATTTGAACACTGCACATTACCTCAGCTCTGGCACACAGCACTCGGCATCCGTCACAATCCAACAATTAGCACTGGGTGAAAAAAAATGCACATTAAAAATGAAGTGAATATCAGTGGCCACCCAAGAGTCCAAATACAGTGAGTCACCCTCTAACAAGTGCTCACTGTACCAACATGACCTCCCTGTGCCAGAGAATGTTGTGCCTGTCCACTTGCATTTGTTAAGTCCCTATTAAAGTCCCCATGAAGGCAACCGGCGGGCCCACCTACCTCGACTGTCCTGGTGGAATCCATTCTCGCACTGCACTCATGTGGAAATAAGCCTGTTTACCACCAACGGGTCACACATGCTAATGAGCGTCTGTTTGTTTTCCACTGTGCTCATGCAGGAGGAAGGGAATTTAGAGGGGAAATAATAGATATGCAGACAACAGCCTGGGTGGCTCTGCAGCACTAATGATGAAAAACGCAGAACAGAGAATTAATGGTTATGAAATCAGAGCAGGAAATGTGGTCTGACATTTTGATGTTGCTGGGTCTGATCACAATACAGAGTGTCGGCTGGCCGGGATTGAAAGTGGGCCTAGTGGTGGAGTTGTGGCAGAAGAATTCCCAAATGGACTGACATTAGACCTCAGAGCATTACGCTGTGTCTGATGACAGGTAAGACAGAGTTAGATACTTGTCTACACCATAAACTGCAGATTGTCCAGATTAATGATTACATTAATCAATAAATTGTGAGAAAAGTCATTATGAATGTTCTCCCTTTGTTAAAATGTATACAAAAATAATTAACAGACAAGCTCATTCCCACTGTGTTAAGAAATAATTAGCTTTTGCAAATTGATTTTTACTGTTGGCAAGCACACACATGAATATGTAAAAACACACATGAACTTTGAGAACCACCACTACAGCGCTCAGTGTGTACCCTCAAAACCCATGACCATACAGTTCTCATTTAGCAATAAACAAACTTTAGGCTATTTCTCTAGCTAATGTATATTTAGTACACACACTTTCCTACTTCCCAACTGTACTTCCTAACATTTAACCTGTCGTTAATAATGACATTGACAATGGCTCAGTTCTATTCAAGTGCCCCGCTGAGCAATGACACAGCATGCTGTATGCACACTGTGAACAGGATGCCATTCAGCCATCATTCATTTTATCATTTACACCTGTGATTTTCCTGCTGGGACATGTCAAAATGTGCATGACAAAATTGCATGGGATGTTTTTGTTTCAGGGAACAGACAGTTACCACCATCGCTTTGCACCAAGGTCCAAGATTTAAATGCTGACACTGGTCCTATCCTTAAGGAGTTTGTGTGGGTTTCATCCCTCTGATCAAGGACAGACAGGTGAGGCGAACTGGAGTATCTATTGTGTCTGGAGACAGAATCGATAAAAAGCACTGTTTGCATACACAGCTCCCTCATGAACCCCATGACCCTGATTATGAATGGAGGATTCATTCATTCATTCATCAACTACAACCCGTTTTCACAAAATATCGTAAATGTAAACGTGACAATATGCAATTATTAAATGACTTTGTATATTAAATTATCAGTTACATCATAATGGATATTTTTGTTGGGAGAGCAGCAGGCTGAGATGAGCCATATTATGCTTGTGCCTTACAGATCAATACTACACAGGTAAGAAAAGATCCTCTCCCTTGCCTTGCTTGCATGGAGGTGATGGGCAATACAATGCAGTCATTTTACTGTGAATAGGGTTGGCAGTGTTTTGAAGAAGTTCATAATGTTTGCTGTTTGTGCACACAGTCAGGAGTGTTAACTCAGCTCAACAGTTTCACAGGCTGTAGTTTGTAATGTGGTTATGGAAAAAAAAATCCTTCAAGAATGTTGGCAAGGGTCTGCTTATGACCAGGGTTCCTTTGGCATAATACAAATTTTCTGTGTTTACCACTTGTTTATTGATTTTTGAGCTTTTGTTGCTACACCATATAATTGATCAGATTCTACCATGAACAACTGTAGTTCACAAAGAAAGGTACAGCTGGTGTGACATCACTCCTTTGAGATTTCAGGGCAACGCAAAGCAGCCGACAAAGGTACAAAGGGTGCAGTAATTATTATGTTGTGCCTCAGTTGCTGGTGCATTAGTCACAAAGACTACAACATTATGTAATGTAGCGGGGAAAAAGTCTCAGAACTCCTGATGACACATGGGAAACAGAAAAAGAGCAACAGTGTAAACCCTCATCAATATTGATACATGGAATAATGACTTTACAAAGCTACATAAATAATTGCAAGCTTCATCAAACTGCTTTACTGCAGGGCTCCTTCTTATTTTAAGGTGTCTAAAGACCTGTCATATCAATGTTTTTGGAGAATTAGTAGACAAACTAAGAACAATGCTGTGAATGTTTATAAGAAGCTTGGACACAGTACAGCTTATAAAATGATTACAAGTGCTCCATGAGTGAATTTAAGACACAACTTATGCTGTAGATTCAGTTATCTTCACATTTTATCCAACACATCACGTCTAGACTGATTTTCTCAGAGCTAATGTACATTGCTATCCCAGTTTTTCCTTATCCTGGTTTAGATCTTATTTGGGATATCCTTTAACGTTTACACGGAACATGAGACAACAGTATCCAGTTTCATCTGCGTTCCGTCGCGTCTTGATTTCTCACCATCTCAGTCACATTGTTGGCTAATATCACGGTAAACTACTCCCTGTAGCATATCCAAGTTTCTATCTACATGTCGTGTTTACATGAGCAACTGGAATCCCGGTCATGACCAGGACGGTAGTGCGCATGTGAACGAACTCAATGACCTGTCCGGAACTAAAGATTGGAAGTGTGTGTTTGGGGACGGTTGTTTAATATGAAGACACAACCGGATGTAACCAATAAAGTCATCCGGCAGCTGAGAGGTCGCGAAGCACTCTAGCTAATATCGTCCTAAAAGTCAAATTCTTGATATTTTAATCATTTGTTCATATTGTTACTTGATAACTACAAAGAATAGTCATGATTAAAGCTATCTTGATTTTTAACAACCACGGAAAACCGCGGCTGATCAGATTCTATCAATATTTTGTAAGTATCTTTGGGGTTGTTCAAAACATTATCATTTTCCTGTTGCTGTCCTCACTCCGGCTGGTCTACTAAAGCTAAGCTGGGTTAGCTTTAGTCCGCCACCACTAATGTTAACAAGACCTCGATTGGTGTGTGTTGTGTACAATGTTTGTCAATGGCCAAGTTACAATTTACAAATAAGATTAACCGATGTTAGGTTAGCTTGCAGTGACTTCCATCATTGCAAGTTAATCGCACAGCTTATATAATTTAGCCACTATTTAGTTTCAGTTCCCTCCTGTTCAGGCAAAAATTTCCGTTATAACATTTTACGTATTTAACGTTACACCTCTCCAAGCCTTTCCAAAACGTAACTTTTATGCTTTGTACAAATACGCCATAACTACTGGTTCATTGGCCTAATTAATTTGTAAACGCGGACTTTGAATCATTGATGATTTGTCTTTATACATCGTACGACATGCGCTTCATTGTTCTTTGAAGAAAATGTCAACATCAGGCCTCACTGATGTTCACTCCACTAACCTTTGCTTTGGGAGACACTGTTTTATTGCATTTTGTGTGATTGTTCAGATTAAGGCAATGATAGAGTTCAGTGTCCACAGTTGGACATGGCAGACACACAGCTGGTAAAATAGAGCCGCTGGATCACTATACTTTGAGTGGGAATTTTAGAATGTATGAAAGGCTTATCTCTTTGCTCAGATCAATATGATTTTTACTAATTTGGTAAATACTTTCTTTGGTGCTAAAAAGGTCCTTCTGCAGTGTTTAGCACTCTGTTGGCTAACTAAATTTTAGGAATAAAATATGACCTAAAATAGTGGTGGGATGCCAATAGAGTGAATTTATTAACCAATCACAGACCACATGCATGAGACTGTGTAACATGTTTTCTTGCAGGCGGAGGACATGCAGCAGCAAATCATTCGAGAGACTTTCCATTTGGTATCTAAAAGAGACGACAATGTCTGCAACTTCTTGGAGGGTGGGAGGCAAGTGTTTCTGTTCGCTATGATTCTATGTGAAAATAGCATTTTGATAAGCAAATAACTATAACTATACAGTTCTATATGTACATTTAAAAAAATTTTGTGTGGTAATGGTGAACAAAGCACTATTGTCAGAAAAACAGCTGCAAGTAAACTTGATTTGTTTGTGTTGTGATTCTTTTTAACTTGACTTAATGTGACAGCCAAACATGAGACTGTATACAATTGGAGACTTTATGTCTGCACAGGCCGAGAGGCAGACCTGCACTAGAAGTTATGATGTTTCATAACATTCTGACGAATTTTAAAGATTAACCATTGTAAACACAGAGCCAAGTTTCTGGCTTTCCTCAGTGTGGTTTGATGTCACTACAGCAGCTGACATCACTTGGCAGCAAAGATAACCTGCTGATCATCAGCTGACCACTGATGCACTAGCACATCTTTAACCAGTAGATGGAGGCAAAGCTACAAAAGTAGACTTGGTCTCTGTCACTTCTTTCATTTGTCCAGTCAGCTGCCATACATACCTCGTCCTCACTTTTAATTGTATAGTGTATATATTTGTTTGTTGTGAGTTTCATTCCTGCATAATTACAGCTCAGCACAAAACTTGATCTGAATTTTCTGTAAAGTAGCATCTTTATCCTCTTTCAGTCTCATTGGTGGATCTGACTACAAACTGATTTACCGGCACTACGCGACCCTCTACTTTGTCTTCTGTGTGGACTCGTCTGAGAGTGAGCTCGGCATCCTGGACCTGATTCAGGTCAGCCTCTGTTTTTATTCATTTGCTTTATAGACATTCCATGTCTCTATTGCCAGATTCAGAGTCCAGGGATTGGGCCGTCGGGGCCCCCGCCCAAGACTGCCACCCAAATCCCACCGCATTGGCCCCTTCTGATCCCTCCTGCAGGTGATGGGCCTAATGGAGGGCGGGCCTACATCGCTCCTTCGGGTAATGCCCAGCCGGGCCCTGTGGGCGAAGGCCCGGCCACCAGGTGCTCATGTGCGAGCCCCAACCCCAGGCCTGGCTCCAGTACGGAATACGGAAGCACTGATATCACAGATACAGACTGTATAGACAGTTCAACTGAGTTATCACAAAGTGCTGATGCCCTCTTTTTTTATGAGAGCTGAAATCTGCCTTCAAATCTTGATATAATGTCTTTGTGGCAGCATGAAAAGATGTTACTCATCCTCTTATGAAACAGTTAGTGCCATAAAAAGTCAATTTTAGGAGCAGTGGAAAGTGAGTCAGCATGCTGAGTCCGTCTGCTCATCACTGTTATCAGGTAGCTGGCACTATCTCTTACAACGTTTAAAGAAGAGTCACGACATGTGGAATAAAAAACGAACACGCACCTACTGGGGGGTAAAGATTGAAGTTTTCATTTGTTATGCTCTCTTAAATTTCTCCTCCATGCTCATCAGTATTACATTGGCCAAACCAACACACGATACAAATGTAAGATTACTTTCAATAAATAACCTGTAAAAGTATCATAACTGGGGGGTTCTTAAAGGTGCACAGTTATACTTTTTTTTTTGATCAAGGTCTTTTTATTTTGTTTTTTTCATTTTTACAGATTTAACATAAACTCAACAAAGCAAACACAAAACAGTAAATCCCTTCCACCCATCCCACCCCCCCACCACCCAGAGTACCAGACTTATATTGAGAAGAGTAAAAGATACAGAGTAGTAGATAGTTGACATAGCCAGATATGGGGAAGAGAAAAAAAAAAGAGGAAAAAGCATGAAGAGATAGTGGTAGGAATTTACAATACTACGTTCTCGGCTTCCATATCCTTAACAAATGTTAAGAAAGGCTGCCAAATATTATGAAATGTCCTAGTAGATCCCCTGATTGTATATCTGATCTTCTCCAACTTGATATGGTACATGACTTCCCTGATCCAGTGACTGTATGTTGGAGGTGTTGGGTCCTTCCATTTTAATAATATCAACCTTCTAGCTAATAGAGAACAGAAAGCCAGCATATTTTTTTCCTTTGTCTCAAGTTGGGAGCCTGTCTGCGCTACACCAAAAAGTGCAATGAATGGAGATGGCGCCAATACTTTCCCAAAGATCTTAGAGAATGTACAGAAAATGGATTGCCAAAAAGTGCAAAGCTTTGGACATGTCCAAAACATGTGTAAGAGAGAAGCTGGGTCTCTTCTGCATCGATCACAAGTGGGATCTATATCAGGTTTGATTTTGGAAAGTCTAACTTTAGACCAATGGAGTCTGTGTACAATCTTGAACTGAATGACAGCATGTCTAAGGCAAATGGAAGATGAATAGATTCCCTGTATTGTTTTGTGCCAAATGTCGTCTGTGATTGGTTCATTTAAATCTGTCTGCCACTTATTCTTCAGGAGGTCTAAAGGAATCAAGTTGTGAGAGTACAGTGTTTCATATATTATACTAATAGTTGGTTTTCTAACTAATCTACAGTCAAAAATTGAATCTAATAGACCGGTTGGTGGACGCAGCGGAAAACATTTAAAGTTTGAAAATGCAAAATTCCTGAGCTGCAGATACCTGTAAAAATGTGATCTGGGAATATGATATTTTTGTACTAACTGTTCCACTGTGCTTTTGATTCTGCACTGATCTGCATTAAACCCAGTGTTTGTATTGATCTACCTACATGGTCTCACCTTTATTTTCAATGATATTGGTATTATATTCAAAATCAGTCCCCATTTCTGTAGCTTTTTTATATGTTAAGTACGAGTTGTGAGTCATTGTGACAACATATTCTACATATTTTTACATATTTTATTTTTCTCTTATATAGTCAATTCCATTTCGCTTGTATAATATGTACATATATATAGTCTGCTTTTTATTATGTTTTTTTTAGAATGCCCTTTACCTCTGCTTCTATTTTTTTCTTCCCATCGCTTTCAATTCTGCTGTAATGGCCAAATTTCCTCTACTGGGGACAAATAAAGTTTTATCTTATCTTATCTTACCTAATACTAACTTCCTGCGGGTTTAAAGCTAACTTATAAGAACCGTGTTAATTAATCATAATACAAGTCCATGAGGAGATCCAGCATTTTTATGCCGTCAAATAGAATCATAATCTCAAAGAGTAATCTTGACATTATTTCTCTTGTGTGTTTATGTGAGAAATGAGATATTTGACTGTCCCAATCTGCATCATTGCAGGTGTTTGTGGAAACGCTGGATAAATGCTTTGAAAACGTCTGTGAACTGGACCTCATATTCCACATGGACAAGGTGAGTGTGGAACAGAGGATCCTTTTCTGCCATAATCTTCCTCGAGTGTTTCCTCTGCACATTGCTACTGTTTGCCATAGTGCTGAGCTCAGAAGCTTACGAGGAGCTGTGAATTCTGTTTTGAACTGTGAAGCTGTGGCAGGAGGCGGTGACTGAGTCAGTAGGAGCAAATGAGTTAACTTGAGACCAGTAGTTGGTCAACGTCAACATTTTAACCTTTTCTTTGCCAGAGCTGGAACCACTATGGGAACGTTAAGGCCCTTGCGCAGCACACACATCTGTTATTTCCTTTTAAAATGTCAAAAGCAACCTTATGTTTATTCAATCATGTTTACTGTATGTTTGCCAACTCCAAAGCCGCAGTTTGTTATAAATGTTCTTTTCATATTCAATAAAAAAGGTTCAGATGAGGGGAGATTTTGCATTTATGAATGAGCCATATGAGACATGACCCAGAGGTAATGCTGTGTGTGTGTGTGTGAGTTTTCCATACAGTCAGCTGCTTTTCAGGAACAGCTGCATTCCTGTAATTGATCCAGTTCTTTTTGGTGTGTGGGCCCAGCATTTTTAATTTGCGCTGTATATCAAACTGGACTCCTGCACTGTATAGCGGACAGTAGATCTTAAAAGACAGATTCTGCAGCTCACCTCAGAAGTGGAATCGTCACTGCCTGAATGCTGCATTTTGTTCAGGAAACGTGAATTTTTGTAAGGAACGGTGGAAAAAAAACATCAGTGTTCAAATGTTCTTCTTGTAAAGATTTTTTCCAATGATGGATTGAGAAAAAAATGCATTTAAACTCTGTGCAGGCTCCTTCAGAGTGAAGCACTGTATTGTTCAGGCTTCGACAGGCTTTTCTTTCCCTGGAGCTGAGCTACAAGTGTTGCTGGAAACTAATCAGACACATTTTCAGCCATCTTGATTGAATTTTCCCAGCAGGAAATTGATGTCATGTGGTGCAGTGGGGCTTGGCCTGAGGAATGCTGCAAGATGAAACTTGGAAATATTTCCACTAGAGAGAAAAGTGCTCTCAAAGGTTCCCCTAGCTGAACAAAACTGACCTGACTAGTGCTGTGAAATTGTAATTTCTGCCCATACGCAGGGTTTTATAACAGATTTAATATTACTAGGCTGTCATGGATGTATGCACATTAATAAAAATGACAGATTTAGGCTGTTTCACTATTTTATTTATTTGTCATTGAAAATTTAGAAAATGTAGGAATCCAGCCTTATGAAAAACTATACTTATATATCAATACCAATTTCAAAGCTGACCCAGGCATGATTTTTTTTCCCCTGTTTTTCATTCTTAACCTAAAAGTAGAGCTACAATAGAAGACAGTTTCATTTTTCCTGAAATATTTTCTACCCACAGGAATTCTAAACTTAAAAGAGGAATTGAAACTATTGCCAAGTGAGCCTTGAGCCAGAGCTACTTTCCAGCGAGGACTGATCTCTCCAACATTAGATTTGTTCCTCTCTCATCACTTCTATATCATTTGGTATAAAGAAACACAGTCAGGATGGTGAAGTACTGAACGTCACACCTCTTCAGACAGTTTCCACATGGCTGCATTTAGATGTTGTGCAGGCCAATTTTTTTATTATTGAATTTTCTACCTGACATCATTCCCACTTTTCTGAACGTTAAGCATGCAGAGACACCCCGTGTTAATGACTGAATTGACATGTGCTGTGGTGTGCAGGCTGTCGTTGCGTATTGATGCCTGTGTTACTCCTTTTCTGTCTGCAGGTCCATTACATCCTGCAGGAGGTGGTGATGGGAGGCATGGTGCTGGAGACCAACATGAACGAGATTGTAGCCCAGGTTGAAGTGCAGAACCGCATGGAGAAGTCTGAGGTCAGTTTGTTGGCCACGTTGAAGGACCATGCTTTTTTTTTTTTTTTTTTTTTTTTTTTTGCATATTTTAGGCCAAAGACTATAACTTGTGTAAATGTTCCATTAGTGCTGACCATTTTTTATTGCGTACCATATATTTTTACGTAGATGAATATGTTTCTTTTGCTTCCCAGGCAGCCACACTGGTTACCATTCACTTTTTATTAAAATTACACCTCTAAATCGCTGCCCATATATATAATATAATATCCCCAAATTAACCCCCCTCCACCCCTCTTCCTCTGAATGCAATGTCAGACTGACTTACTTTGAGTCTGATTATCAGGCTAACTCACTGTTGCTTTGACATCCAAAAGCAATTGAGGGCAGGGGCCTTTTAAATGCATTCAAATGCTTGTGAGAAGCTCCTCCAGTGCACCTGAAATTTGAGAACAGGCTAATGATAGAAAATAAAAATGAGTGAAATGAAAATGAAAACAAACAAAAGTGAACTTCTGGTGGCTTCTTGAATTAAAGGAACAGTGCTTAGTTTTGGGAAATAATGCTTTTTTTTTTTTTACTGCCTAGGCATAATTGAGAGATTTAATGACACTCTCATGTCTGTACAATGAATCTGAAGCTACAGCAGGCAGACCGTTATCTTACCTTTGTATAAAGGCTGCAAACAGGGAAACAGCGAGCCAGGCTCTGTCCAAAGATAACAGAATCCACCTACGAGCACCTGTAAAGCTCACTTATCAACACGTTGTATCACAATATAAAATGTGAAGCCTACAAACAACACATGGTTTGGTTTTAGGGCGGGTCTGCACTGCTGTATTTCTTGGCAAGAAAGCAAATGCGCATGTTTCCCAAAATGTTGAACTCTTACTCCGAAGGTTGCAGCAGCCAAATCGGATTCACTTGTAAGCACTGACAAGGAAGCATTTTCTTAACAGCTCCTCACAACGTTGTTGAAAGTGTCGGCAGCATGATGCATACTGAATGTAATTGAATTGTTAATATTGTGAAGCTTATGCTAATGGAATGCTTTAAAAAGGATTTTTTTCCCCACAATCAAAAACGTGTGCCGATAATGAGGCGCCAGACAGTCGCTTCAAAAGTGTTTTCCGTGTTGTTTCCATGTTGCAGGGAGGCTTATCGGCGGCCCCCGCGCGCGCCGTCTCTGCCGTGAAGAACATGAACCTGCCCGAGATTCCCCGCAACATCAACATCGGAGACATCAATATCAAAGTGCCGAGCCTCTCCCCGTTCTGAGGAGCAGTCCAGCTGAGCTCTGCAGGGCTCGTGTACCACTGATGCAGTTCCCCTCCACCCAGCTCTGCTGTTAATGCGGACAAAACTGTTTTATATGTGTATTATGGAGCCACAGCAGCTTATTCTCCCCCTCATTCCTTTCATGTGAACGGTAGATATGCTGTCGGTTAGTTTTGAGTTCTACTGTATACATTTTACAGGTTACTGCAGTTGAAGGATTTGCACAATAATGTAAAATTTGATTCTATGAAGCATCAAGAGTAATATTAATATTTTATGTATTTTCTGTGTTGTTTTTTTTTTTTAGTTCTCCAGTTGATTTCCTTTTCTTTCCAAAGAAAAATGAACCGTGTTGGCCCAGTGCGAATTTTCCCTCACAGCTCTTCTAAATCTGTGACGCTCATCAGCGGTTGTCATGACTAAGGTTTGACAACGTTTCCTGTCTAGAGTGAGCTTCTGGACTCGGGACGGTTCGCTGTAATACGATCCTTTGGCTTCTGTGACGGGCTGTAATTACTCAAACACATCTTTATCTTCTGTTCCAAGTGTGTGTTCATGCAGACTGGGATTAGACTCCTGCTTGGCTCTTTGCACAGTATATTTTTCCTTCTCTGTAATCTTTTGTGTGACGTTCTTGTGATTTGTTGAAAATATTGTTTTCCTGGATGCAGAATGTGCTCAGAATGGCAAATGTAAATGCTGTGTAGTTCTAGCCAAGGTTTAATGTGCTGTGATAGTATCTTGCCAACATCTGTTCAGAGACTTTGGCCTTTTTTGGATCTTTAAGTGTGTGTATAAAGTGTGTTTGTGTCTTATTGGCTGTGTTTAGTGGCCACACAGAATCAGATTCAGTCATTCAAGCCATACTCTGCTGGAATTTCACCACTGAGTCCCGTCGAGCCTCCCGAGGACGGTGAATGTGTCCGTGTCAAAGACATTCCTCGCCAAAATAAATGAAAATGCAGATGTCTTTGGATGTGCTTTCTTTTGTGCAACAAATTATTCACAACAACAACCTGGAGTTTTGCTTGCGTATCAGCGGGTCAGCTGAGTCACCAGGTTGTGGTCAAGCGGCATCACGTGAAACAGAACACTGTGTACCTCAGTTCTTTCTGCTCAACCACAATGAGTACGCACTCTTGTTGATACAGCCACATTCTTTCACCCCCCCCTTTCCCTAATTTAGGGATTTTTTTTTGAGGGGAGGGGGGCTGAGGGAGTAGTTCCCTGCCTACATCCCCAGGAAAACCTGTGGTAGCTCTCACCACCTCCACCCTCACAGATGCAGACTGTGACTGTTTCCCATCAGCCGGGATCATTCCAGCTCAACTTCAGCGTCTCATGCAGACTTCAATCAGGGCTTGCGGTGGACGTCCAGCTATACAAGGTTTGGTATGTACTGTTTTCCCCATGTTTGACATGTTAATTTATCCAACACGCTGCATGCCAAGTTACCCCCTCTGTTTTGTTTTCCTTCACAGCAAAGGTTTTGTAATAGCCTGTGTATTAGCTTTACAGCTTTTGGCACCTGGAGCGACATTGTGCTGCTTCTTATACTCCGAAGAAGGTTTCTCAGAATTGCTATGCAACACGAATGGTGCATGAGCACAGTATGGACAGAGTACCCACTGTGAGCTGCTGTTTATGAAAAGTAAACACAAAGTTCACCAAAAGCAGCTTTTGTTGCTTCTCTTCCTCATCACTCATTTTGATTTCACTGCTTTCATTTCAAATCAAAGACCTACATAAAACAAGACTTGTAGCCACTTTTTCAGTGGCAAACAAACAAGTTTTGAAATGCGTGGTGCTTTAACCAGGAGGTAATTCATCATGTGCTTAAAGTGCCAGTTTGACCTCTTCTTGGCTCTGCTGTGAATTTATTGGTTGTCAACATACTGCGTGAGTTATGCTGCATGTGAACTGTGCCGCTGCTGCAGATGCCTGAATCTAATCTATACAGTGTGGAGCTCAGACCACACAGAGCAGATAGTTTAGGTGAAGGGATTTCTGTGCAGGTAGAACGATAATGCAAACGTGTGTCTGGGTACTAAAAGGTATTTTATCTTCACACTCTTGAGATAAGATGAAGTTGATCCCCATCAGGAAATCTGCTTGGGACAAAGGGACAAAGTGTGAGAGGGCAGTTTAACGATGTAAACAGAATAAGTGTGTATCATACTCCCAATCCAATTCTAGTCCCACCCCTGATGTCACCAGTCCTGTGCAAAAAGCACAACACGTGTACTGTTACCAACTACTCGCATTTTTATTTCCACAGAATGCACAAGCAGCATATTGTACACAGCATTTAGGGATTTTTAAGTAGATGATGACGAACAGGTCCTTGCACAAGTTCTGACCAATAGGAATAGACAGTGTACTTGAATGAGTGTACATGAAACAGAGATGGTCACATGGCTCTTTTGTTGTCATGTTTTTACTCCATGAAAATATGTGATTTTGTGTGTCCAAGATAAACATTCCCACTCACAAGATTGTCCCACTCCCTGCTAGCAGGGGGAAAGTGCTTGTGATTTGTTTGGCTTATATTGCTTATTTACTTGGCTGAAGGGACATTTGGGACCTTGGATGCATTTATCTAACAGACTGCTGATTAATTTGCACTCTTCTCACGTTAACCCCTGCTTTAATTGATTGTGCTTCACCCTGAAAAACAGTAATTTTTGACGTTTAGCACAGACAGCACCTGGAATAGAGTCCTTCTGGTCTCTTATATATCATTTAATACTGTATTCGTAAAGTGTATGATACAAGTACATATAGTCCGACATGACAGGCCCAACCTTACCCATTATTAAGAAATTGCATTAACAATATCATTTTGATGAATTGACATCAGTTTGTTATTCTGCACAACTGAATGAAGAAGATAAGATAAGAAAAGAAAAGAATGGATCAAAGTGGAAAGATGGAAGGTCATTGAGGATCACTATGACTGAAGCATGAACTCGAAGCTCAGCGCAGAAACAAACAGGTTGAAAGGCTAGTAAGAGAAGAGAAGAGAGCCTACCTGGAGGAGCCGAAAAAACAGCTACGAGCAGTCAACAAGGAACTGCCCACAAAATCCCAAACCTGTGCTGCTGTCCAAAGTTTAGAACCAGTTAAATCATCAAAGACAAACATGGACTCTACTTACCACTGGAAAAGAAGAGGAAGAAAGGTGGAAAGAACACTTCAGAGAGGTTCCCAGTAAAGACCCCCCCTACAACCAACAGAGACACAGGAAGCCACGGATGGACATCAACATCAAGCCACCAACAAAAAGGGAAATTACAGAAGCCATCAAATCATTAGAAAACGACACATGCCCAGGTGCTGATATTCTGCAAGATCATCATACACTCGATGACATCAACCCTGGATGAAATGCAGCAGGACAAACAAGCAGGATTCAGGACAGGCAGAGGGTGCGCAGACCAGATCTTCACTCTCAGGAACACTCTCAGGTCATTGAGCAGTGTAGTGAATGGCAACAACAACTTTAAATGAACTTTATAGACTTCCAGAAGGCTTTTGACAGCACTGACCATGATAGCCCCTGGAAAATCCTCAGAAGTTATGAAACCTCCTCACATATTGTTAACATCATCCAGTGAACAGCTTTTCCTGCACTGCAGGGGCAAACACAACCGGCTTTGCTGTAGAATCTGGAGTCCACCAGGGGTTTGTAGTGTCAACACTGTTATGCAACCTCCCCATAGGCTGGGTCACATGGAGAACAGCAAGAAGAATTTGATGGACTCTCTATTCCACCCTGAAGACCTTGACTTCGCCAGTGATTTCTCTCACATGCACACCACAACTTGTAGGAAAAAACAGTCAGATTCCAGTCTTATGGCGATAATACCCAACCCAACATCAATACACCAAAAGAAGTAAGAATAAATGAACAGATCATAGAAAACCCCCTAACTTCACATACCCAGGAAGCACCATTTACTATGATGGGGTAACCAGCCATGCATTCTGAATAAAGAATGAATAAAGCACATGCAACATTCACAGGACTAAGAAACACATCTGGAAATCGAGCATCAACAACAATCACTCAGCAAGATAAAATCCATGCAACATTACAGAGGTGGACATGGATTGGACATGTGCTTAGAATGGAAATAACAGGAATTCCTATGGTTGTGTTACATTGGACCCTAAAGGGTAAAAGAAAGGAAGTAACTTGGCAATGGACCATCGAGAGAGAGCTTCAATCCACCAACAAAGCTGGGGAACCATGAAGGCCAGAGACAGACAGGCCTGGAGGGACGTTGTTGCTGCCGTATGCGTCAGCCGGTGAAAAGGGACTCACTGACGGAGTGTCAGTAAGGTCTATGGAAACTGCTTTTTGGGTATAATAATCAGCCTAAACCTCCAAACCACAAACTGTAGAAGTTTTAATCTTTCGCACTGCATGACAGGAGCACAGAAAGCTGTTAGCATTTGTCTTATTCTAGGGATATTTTAGACAAAGGTACAGAACATTATTTCCAGATGTTCGTATAGCAGTGACTGTGGTGTTACCATCATGAATATCCGAAGGATCATTGGATCCCATGCAAATAATATCTAAAAACAGATGCCTACATGCAAGATTGTTGTGTAGCTTCAGTTCAATTCAGTTTTCTTTATATAGCAGCAAATCACAACAGAAGAGGATATAGAGCTGGTGCAGACCAAACTCTCTTTCTACAAGGACTCAACGCTTCACTCTTGAGCAAGCACTTGGCAACAGACACAAGGAAAGACTTCTTTTTAAGAGGCCGAAACCTCAAACAGAACCAGGCCAGAGTGGGCGGCCATCAGAGAGAGAGAGAAGGCAAGAGAGGGAGGCGTCGGGGGGTGGACGGAAATGCAATCATAGTAACAGTCACAGTGCTAATAACAGACTTTTAACTAATAATAAAGTAGTGTATGGAATATATATGTAGAATATATAGCATAGTATACACATTTATGACTTATGTATATGTGTGATATATTCGTAACAGAAAGCACGTTGTCTACTTTGGTAGCTCTTCATATCATCAAGAAGCCCTGCTGTCTTCTGGAATATAGCTGCAGCATCAACGACGCTTTATTAAACATTGACTAGCATTTATGACTGCAGATATATTTTATTTGAAAGATACAGAGATTACAAAAAGGTCATGGTTTCACGCGTCAGTTCTGCAGTTGTAAATGTTACTGAATCATTGATAGGAACATGAGTTGCGGACTTTCAACCGCAACCCACCGTTTTCAACAGCAGATAAAGTTCGCTCAGCTGTCACGGAGACGCATCAGCTGTCATCATGTGAAGGCATGTGCAAGGCCAAAGGTCAAGAATGAACTTCGATGTTTCCTCTTGTAATCCATTACTGCGGGACATTACTGCGGATACTGGCTACTCCTGATGTTTCTCCCACATGTACGGTTCGATGATTAGCTGATGAGGTTGTAGAGGAAGCATGCTATCAGAGAGGAAGGAAAGGGGGGGGAGAAAAAATGGCTCACTCAGGATTCATGTCTAAATGACAAAATAGACTGTGAGTTTGTGTTATCTTCTCTCATATACTGTGCATCTGTTTGCTTTATACCAGCAGATATTACCACAGCTGATCACTGTGCAGTTACTCATTACGTAAAGTGAGTTTGATATACAGGAGGAAACTGCCAGCAGAACTACTGTATGTCATTGGTAAACTTACATTGATTTCTATTGGTAGGAAGGTGAAATTGTGCTTTTAACTTGTCATTCTTACATCAGTGGACAGTTTCTTTCATTAAGAATAAACTCCAGGCTAAACAGAGGCACTAACAGAGTATCTATTATAGGATAGTGTATCTAGTGTCTGTAGTGTATCAGTTAGGATTACATAACAATACCATAGTGATGGGAATAGTAAAGTCTATAACCTTTTGTTCTCATTAAACTGCTCATACATGAACAGAAGTGATAGAATGGTCTGCTTCCTCCTCCAGGACATTCTTTGCTGTTAAAAAAAAATCCAGATGACATGTTGTACGGACCATTGTCCACCCAGCTGGTTATTGTTTTATGACAGATAACTGACACACCCAGAGGAGATAATGACAAATAAAATGGAAATACTGCATTCAGGAAATATGTTACATGACGTACATGACATGATGCAGTGATGGCATACAGGAACACAGGTCAATAATAAAAAGGAGAGGAATCAATCATTCTGTTCAGCCCCATCTGTCAGCTCTGGCTAGCTACCACATATTCTAGTGGGTAGTGGTAATAGTGCAGCTAGTATCATTATCATATTCATAACATTAAGCACCAGCTGTATTACATTGAGGTGAGTACAGTGTCAAAGCATCACTTCTTACAAACAGTGTCAATGCATGTTTTAGTGAGTAGGCCTATTATTAATTAGCCACACAGGATCATGAAAGAGGACTTTGCACACCTGTTGTGAAATTATCAGCATAATTACTTGCTCCATGTTCCGTCCAAAGCCATCAGTCTACTCCTGCTGTGAAACTCTAAACGCACATCAGACCTAGCCTGACACATATTACCAGTATCCATAAAACAGCCATGAACACAGAGTAACAGTGTGAGCTGTCTTTCCTAAACTGGTGTTTATTCCTGCAGTTTATATAGCCTTCATAAAATCCAGGGCTCTCACCAGAACAGGCAGTTTTTCTTCTTGGAACAATGGTCTTCCACTCTTTACTTTTGCGATTTGTACAGTAGGCAAAACAACTTCTTTTTATTTTTGTTGATCTTCTCATAAACTCTCAGTCATTTTGGGTTGTTTTCTACCCCCTTCCTATCATATAACCCATCTATGATACCAGTATTAAACCAGTAATAATAACCCTAAGCATGACAAAAGAAAAAAGCAATAATAGAAAGGACTTGAGCTTTTGACTTTAAATTCTAGATCCATCTTGGATCTTCAATATACTGCCAGCACTGCTCCCGAAGCAAAGTCATCTTTTTGCTCCCACGTTGTCCAGTGTACGTGGAAATGGCGACAGCTGGCAACCGTGCTTTACGCCACCAATCACAGAACTTTTGCAGCATGGAACACTTTGCAATGCATGTTGAGAAACCTCTGTGGAGGGCCTCTGTGAATACAAAAGTAGTGTAAAGGAGTTGTGAAAAAAAAGGTAGATATCCTGTGATGTAATGTGCATTTTTGAGAATTACTGAAAATGAATGACTGAAATGTAATGATTTACTCACATGGAATAATACTGTAGCAACCAGCTTTGATCAACAGTGACTGTGCACCATCACTTGACATTTACTAATCTAAGACGCTGCTGAGTTGCAGATTAAATAACCAAGGTCTTCCCTTCTTTCTATTTCTCCTTAGGTGTAAACATGTCTTTTTTGCCATGTTAATATCTCACCCATTAACTGTGGAGGGAACAGACCTGCTGTGCTGGACAAACACAGACTGAGACTCCTCAGAGTTCTGCTCTGATCTCCTGGATCGGTCATGGGGAAAGTCTACTATGTCAGTAAAAATGTGGGCCTCGGGATGCTTGTACTGGCAGCGAGTGCTCTGGCTACGATCATAGCTCTGTCGATTGCCTACGACAAGGAGAAATCCAAGAATCGAGGCAAGCCTGGAGATGGAGCAATGGACAGCACCAGCATGCCTACACCCCCAATAACCCCCTTCATCCCGAAAGAGCCCTGGGACCACTACAGACTTCCAGTCTCCCTTGTTCCTGTCTCCTACAGCGTGACCCTGTGGCCCCGGCTGGAGCCCAATGCAGAAGGCCTGTTCATCTTCACTGGACGTTCAGTGGTGGTCTTCAGATGTGTGGAGGAAACAGACCTCATCATCATCCACTCCAACAAGCTGAACCTCACCACTTTCAATGGGCACCATGCTAAGCTGACCGGCCTGGGTGGAGCCACTGCGCCCACTATACAAAAGTCTTGGCTTGTTGTGAGGACGGAGTATCTGGTTCTTCAGCTACACAGCAGACTTGCTGTTGGAGCATCATATAGACTTCACACTGAATTTATGGGGGAGCTGGCTGATGACCTGGAAGGCTTCTACAGGAGTGAATATGTTGAGGATGGCGTGAAGAAGTAAGCAATGACATAGTCGTGGTGCACCTTCATTGTGCTCTTGACAGTGAGAGTTCATTTTCATGGTTTCAATGTTCTTCTTGCTAGGACTTTGCACGGTTTTGCTTGGTTAAAGTCTATCTTGTTTTCATGTTTAATGTGAACATTTTGCAGAGTTGTTGCTACCTCGCAGATGCAAGCAACGTATGCCAGGAAAACCTTCCCTTGTTTTGACGAGCCAGCCATGAAAGCCGTCTTCAATGTCACCATCATCCATGACAGAGCCACTGTGGCCCTGTCTAACGGCAGGGAAATCGGTTCGTCTTCGAAATACAAAAAACCAGTCCTTTCAAATCGTTGCTACATCTTAATTCTCTGTTGTATTTGGGGCAGGACAAAGGTCAATTGTTAAATTTAAATAAGAATTAAACAACATGTTGAAAATAAAATGTTATTTAAAGTAAGTGCAATACAAAGCACAAAAATGGTGGTCGGCATAAGATGCTTAACATGTTTATAAGAGCAAATGACAGAAACGTGAACAAATGTGTTATGTGTCTGGCAGTTTCATTGTAAATAATTAATAACTAGGGACATGTATTAGAAAATCAGCAACTAGGTGCTGATAATGCTAATGTGTGTCAGAGTGTAACTGTTCCCCTCTCTGAACAGACACAGCAGACTCTGTCGTCGATGGCTTGCCTGTCAGAGTGACTACTTTTGAGCCCACAGAGAGAATGTCCACGTATCTGCTGGCATTTATTGTCAGCGACTTTGTTAGCATTCAGTCAACCCAAAACAGCAATTTGTTGGTAAGAAATGTTTGTTCCCTGTGTCTGTTTACATCAGCAGTGAGGTCAGCATACAAATGAATTTGGATCATAGACCAAAAGTACAAACAACCAGTGTTAATGATGAGAAGGGTCAGAGGTCACATCACTATGTTTCTGTTCCGATGTGACCTCAGAAAGCAACAACAATCTTTTGATGGAGATTATTCGTTATCTGGACTAAAAGCCGCCAAATTCCTTGCAGGTCCGAATCTGGGCTCGAAGAAAAGCCATAGCTGACAGGCAGGGTGACTATGCTCTGAATGTTACAGGGCCGATCCTTCACTTCTATGAACACTACTACAATGCAACATATCCACTCTCCAAGTCAGGTGGGTCACCTCTGCATTGACATACTTTTCCTGCAAAGGCAGAAATATTCATCTCATTTCCTTTGTGGCACTTCGCCCAGCATTCAGTCTTTGCTGTCGGAAAGAAAAATATTTTGTGCAAGCTTTGCACATTTGATGTTGCACATTTTAACCTGTATCTAGAAGGAAGTGGAATACGTTTCACTTTTTAGATCAAGACAGCCAAAAATGCTGTATTGTCTCTGTTGTGCCAAGCTCCATTTAAAAACCTGGGTTATCAGCAAACATATATCTCATAATATAACTGATCAGTTCATCAATCGAGTCATAATCCACCAAACTGCATGTCAATCTCAGTTTTCATGTGGATAGTGGTAAACCAAACTAACCCTTTGTCATACCAAGCAGTGGTTGGTGGATCAACTTAATGCTAAATTTACCAGTGTATCCTTATTAGGTGGAATAAATGAATGTGTTTCTGAATGTTTTTAGTCGCTGGGTGTGACATTCTCCCCATTCAAGAGCACATGCACATCATTATGGATTTTGATGGTCCATTGTGTTCAAGATATTTCTGATGAGTTTGATGTTCTTGTCCTCCCCAGATCAGATAGCTCTGCCTGACTTCCATGCAGGGGCGATGGAGAACTGGGGTCTGATCACATACAGGGAGACGGCCCTGCTCTATGACCCCGTGTTATCCTCCACGGGGAACAAAGAAAGAGTTGCAACTGTAATCTCCCATGAACTTGCACACATGGTAGGCCATAATATTCCAGCCAAATTATTGTCATCACATCAGTTTCAGCGCTCTGGAGAAAAAGGAAAAATCGCGTTGCAATCAGGACATTCATGTGGTGCAAACTCAATCTCAGCGAGGCTCCTCCACTCTTATGAAGAATGCAGTAATGTTGTAAACATAAATTTAGCTGGAGTGCTCAACCTCCCTTTGCAAACGTTCGATGACAGACAAGCACCTGGGGACAAATTAACCCTGCTCGCCTTTAGATGCATTTAAAAGTTGATGTCATGAGTGTTGTGAAATTCTGTACTTCTGTGGTTGGGAATTTCAGCTCTTAATGTGTTGTGTTTTTTCAGTGGTTTGGCAACCTGGTGACTCTGCAATGGTGGAATGACCTGTGGTTGAACGAGGGGTTTGCGTCTTACGTGGAGTACCTCGGAGTTGACTACGCTGAGCCCACCTGGAACATTGTAAGAGCCACGCTTGTACTTCAAAGACCTCTCGCACATATGGGGCAGAAAGCATGTCTTAACTCATCTCTCTGCTCGGCTGCAGAAAGACCAGATCATACTGTACGAGGTGCACAAGGTGTTTGCTGTGGATGCCCTGGCGTCCTCCCACCCGCTGTCGCGCCGAGAAGAGGAGGTCAGCGACCCTGCTCAGATCAGCGAGATGTTCAACACCATCTCCTACAGCAAGGTCTGCTCGTGTGACAGAAGTTTATAGAGTATCTGATGCAGGATCTTATGCAGACATACAGTTTTTGTTCAAATTTTGCCCTTATACATTTTTCATAGAAGTATTTTAGGCAATATTGATGAAGCTGTTTCTGTTCAAGACAATTTTTACTTTTCAGTGTTCGTCTTTAGACACTTGTACCTGACTGGTTATTTCTCTTTCCCAAGAAAATGCATTTAACCGCTCAGAAAACTTTAACACCTTTGTATCTGAAAATATTCAGTATGACCGATGCATGAGTCAGTTTGAGTTTTGAATCTTTTTCCATTCCCCCAGGCCAAGATGTTGTCATTTTAATCTGAATAGCCATATTGCACCATTGAGCCGTATTGCGGCCAACCTAATACTTCCTTTGGGTTGGAAGCAATCTTTCGCTGTTATCAGAACTTCGAGCCAATCAAATTCGTGTGGTTTCTGTTTTTGCTGTTTTCAGGGAGCAGCTGTGCTCAGGATGCTGTCAGAGTTCCTCACTGAGCCTGTGTTTGCCAAAGGACTCAGTGTGAGTAGTAACTCTGTTTTAAGGCCTCCTCACTGAACTACTGCTGCCTGTGTGTGCGTGCGTGTGTGTGTGTGCGTGTGTGTGTGTGTGTGTGTGTAGACATGTGTTACTTATCTTGTGGGGACATAAATCTTTTTACACAGTCACATTGTGGGGACTTGCCTTCCTTATTAGAACAAAATGCAAGTCCCCATAATGTAAATCATCATCATCAATTTTAGGATGAGGGTTGTGTTAAGGTTGGGGTTAGGTTGAGTGTGGTCTGTGGGTTTGACGAATCAAACCAAATTAATTTTATTGTTGTAGTGGTTTGTGACTGTTTAAACGTGTTGTCTAATGCAGCTTTAACTTTCTGATTACAGTGCAGGCAATGTTTTGACCGTTAACTGATGCTTTACCTGCTGTTTCTGATGGTTTTCTCTTCTCAGTCTTACCTGAACACATTCGCCTTTGGCAACACAGTGTATACAGACTTGTGGGACCACCTCCAACAGGTCGGTACAGTTAAAAACCGTCTCAGTCACAAGTGTGCTGTGCATGATTTCACCTGACATTGTGTCCTTGTGTGTGCATGTTTCTTCTTAAATTCCTGCTACCCCCTGTTTGTTGTCAGGCAGTTGAAAACACACCAGGTATACATATTCCTCACACCGTCCACGACATCATGAACCACTGGACTCTTCAGATGGGCTTCCCAGTGGTCACTATTGACACCCGGACAGGAAGTGTCACCCAGAAACACTTCCTGTTGGATCCAGACTCTGTAGTGGACAGGCCCTCTCAGTTCAAGTAGGAATCACTTTTACCTTATCCTGTAAGTTCCATGTAGACAATAAGTGTTGAGATTGATTCCTCAATACAGTATCTGCCATTTGTCAAATGTCTACCTTAATAAAACAATATTGGCTGAAGCACAAACAAAGTAGTTATATGTCTTGGACACTATAATATTGTAGCTCTCAACAAAAGCTCTGTAAGGCTGCACTGAGGCACAGCCAGACTTCAAGCTAAATGCTAACAATGGTGACATGCACAAAATGACAATGCTAACATGCCAATGTTAAGCAAGTGTAATGCTCCTCATGTTTGCCGTCTTAGTTTAGTGTGTTAGCAGCATGCTAACATGCAACATCATTTGTAACTAAACAGAAAGTAGAGCTGAGGCTGATGTCATTCATTTTGCAGGTATTGGGTCAGAAACCAAAGCATTACATTTTGACCTGATGGGGTGCTACATGAAAGGCACGAGGGTCACCAAAGATCTCACAATTCATCTTGATGGTGACGTCAGTGTTTGTACCAAATTTTATGGTAATCCATCCAACGGTTGTTGAAACATTTCCCTCAAATCCAAATCGCTTTAAAAAAGTCAGAGGATAACCAAAGTCTGCAGGATTCGACCTCTGGGGACCATACACACATGTGACAAATTTCATGGCAATATATCCAGTAGTCCAAAAGAAAGACAGACCAGCATTGCATTGCCATCCCTAGAGCTAGCATGGTTAAAAGTCAGAAAAGTTAGACTTACTCACTCACTGTCTTTGCCTCTGTTTCTGTCCAGTTACACGTGGTTTGTCCCTATTAAATGGATAAAGACAGGCAGGGAGCAGCAACAGTACTGGCTCCTACAAAAGACAGGTAACATAGCAACATCCACCTCTTTTTGATCAGAGCAGCACATTAAAGAAGAAAAGACTTCCTGCCAGAACCACTCGTCATGGAGGTAACTGATTTATTTTCTTGTTTTGACATGTTTCACCAGACAGCCACAGTCTGATGAGAGTGTCAGGACAGGACTGGGTGCTGGCGAACACCAATGTATCTGGGTACTTCAGGGTGAACTATGATCTTGACAACTGGGATCGTCTCCTCTCCCTGCTGGACACCAACCATCAGGTGACTCAAGTTCATGTTTGAGTGTATTTGTCATTTTGTCATTCCAACGCACAAGTGGCTGCTGGATTCGGGTACGCTGGCCAATCACACAGCCGATACCGGGGTTGATGTGCACATACTGACAGGCCAATCAAGTAAAAATGCATTTTGATGCTTTCTTCTACAGAGTCGAGCCTACCAGATGGCAAAGTCTGCATGAAATAAACCTGCTATATGAAACGCATTTGGACTTTATTTACTTCATTTTGCTGGCCTATTTCCTGTTCTGCACATGTAGGATTTCAGAGTTTTTATTAGCTGTGTTTAATCATAAACGTGTTGGTTTCATTCTTGCATTTTTCTTGCATTGCATTTTAAGTTGGTCAGGCTTCCACTATTACATGTGGTTTGTGAAACTGCAGACCCCAAGACCGTGTGAGGGACAAAGTTATTGTGGCTGTTCTGTTCTGCTTAAACACAGGGCTTGGTTGTCCACGTATGTGGATTTTAACACGCATGTGTTATTTCTTTCAGACTTTGTCAGTCATCAACAGAGCGCAGATCATAGATGATGCATTCAACCTAGCAAGGTAAAGAAAAAATGTGTTGAAAGTATTCAATATTCGTCACACATTGTTTGTCTTCAAAGAATGCAAAGGATTTGTTCCCTTTGTGTAGAGCCAAAATAATCAATACAACATTGGCCCTGAGAACTACTAAATACCTGTCCAAGGAAAGAGACTACATCCCCTGGGAGTCAGCTCTGAGAAACCTCGACTACTACATCATCATGTTTGACCGCACTGAGGTCTATGGAGCTTTACAGGTTAATACTGCTTTCCTACTAATACTGATGCTGCTCATTCTGATACTAAAAGGAGAAGCCTATGAAGTTAAAGTGCAAAGCGACTGGACATAAAAACCAGTGTTGATATATTTTTTATTCTAGGCATACCTCAAGAAACAAATCAAACCACTTTTTGAGCACTTCAAGACGATTACAGAAAACTGGACCAAAGTGCCTGCAGGACATACAGACCAGTAAGAATTCTTCTAACAGAAGTGACTTCACGTTTGGTGACATCATTTAATTTAACAGAATATTTAATTTGGATTTCCCTCCATATGCCTCACACATATTGGATATTGTCATGCTAAATTGCAGTTTTTTTCCCAGTTTTTTCAAACATCTCCCTCCTCAGGTATAATCAGATCAATGCTATTGGAATAGCCTGCAGTATGGGTGTGGCGGGTTGCAGGGAGCTGATCCAAAGCTGGTACGGACAGTGGATGGAAAATCCACATCACAACCCGTGAGTAAGCACTTCAAGTCATTTCTTTCATGTTTTCTTGTTTGTGTTGTCTGTGTTTATTCGCCCCAGACGTCCAGTAAAACCGCTGCGCAAACGTTAGCCTCAGCTAGCCAGCATTGTGCACGCTGACTGCATGTGAGGAGCGAGCCTGTGTACCTGCTCTTCATCTTCTAATCAGCTGTGTGTTTACCTTAACATTGGTCAGGATCCATCCGAACCTGAAAAGCACAGTTTACTGCACTGCTATAGCCTCTGGCGGTGTGGAGGAGTGGGACTTCGCCTGGAGAATGTTCAAGAACGCCACTCTTGCATCTGAAGCATCCAGGCTCAGGTCGGCCATGGCGTGCGCCAAAGCACCCTGGCTTTTGAACAGGTACGCACGACATCCACATTTTTGGGAGCATCTTCACTCTGTCACATTGAGCCTTTTTCAGACAACTAGTTTCACTTGCTTTTCCATAAACTGTCTGAACACCCCTGTCAAGCTCAACTGACTTTGCTATTTTAAGAAGAGTCAATAATCCTGATGGCAAAGTAATCAACCTCAAGAAACATGTCACCCTTCTTACAGGCTCCAGGTGTTTACAATATTCAACCATCTTCACCTGATTTTTCTTCTGAAATGAATTCATTAAAATTGTGTTTTGAGTTATGATATCTTTGTTGAGCCAGGTATCTGGAGTACACGCTGGACCCAACTAAGATCCGCAAGCAAGACGCCACCTCCACCATCCAGTACATCGCCCGAAACGTTGTGGGGATGCCGCTGGCCTGGAACTTCGTCAGAGAGAGATGGGGCTACATTTTCCAGCAGTAAGAGCTCACTCCTCCTCACAGGGATGAAGAATATCTAATACACAGAATCCACAGCAAAAGTTGTGTACAAGTTAAAAATGCTGAGGACTTCTAAGTGGAAATGTATCTTCTTAATCTTCCTCTCACTTACTCAGCCAGTTTGAGTATGCAATCATTTCCTCAATCCTTCCCAAAGCAGAGTTAGCTTGAAAAATAGACCAGTCTGTGGCGATGCAGCATGAATAACCATGTATTAAGAGCTGACTTTTCATGTGGCCAGCTGTGACCACACTTTACTTGCTCTTATTTGCTGCCTTTCTGTTTACAGGAACACGCATGTGATGGTTTCCCAGAAAGATGTTAATGAAGTCAACAGCAGGACGTGCATGTTTTCCTTCTGTTGATCAGTACATCTTGTAAGTGAACAGCATCTGTCTTTTTTGCAGGTATGGAAAAGGGTCATTTTCCTTCTCAAATCTCGTCAGTGGAATCACAAAGAGATTCTCTTCAGAGTTTGAGTTGCAGGAGGTACGTCGCCCACTCAGGCAAAGGCACGCTGAAATACGCACTCTGTTTCCCCGAGGGTATTTAGAGGAAAAGAAAGACGAAAAAATGTAGAAATTCAGTTTCTGTTTTTTCTGTTTTTTTCTGTCACTCTCCAGCTGAGGAAATTCAAAGAGGACAACCTCCATGTTGGTTTTGGCTCAGCCACCTTGGCCCTGGAGCAGGCCATAGAGAAGACCACAGCCAACATCAAGTGGGTGAAGGAGAACAAAGACCACACGCTGAAGTGGTTTACTGAGGTGTCCACATGAGAACGCTTTGCCAAAGTGACACACCCTTTTTTTGTACTGTCAGGGATTTGTAATGAATGACAATCACTATAATCATCTGGAACAACGAATGACTAAACTCTTTAATTGGTAACAGTTGCGCAAAGCGAACAGGTGTGACACAATACATGACTGGACATCAACTTCAAGGATCAGACGTAGGAGGAACAGTGGACCTCATGTCACTATATATCAGTACATACTCGAGTGGAACTCTCACCTCTACTTCATGATCATCATAGAACAAAAAAGATTGTTTTCACTCTCACTAATGCATTCATCTGTAGTGTGCCTTTTTCTTTTCATCACCTCACATTATACAATATGTTGCTGCTTACTGTGACAAATAGAAACATGCGGCATTTAACCACCAGAGCAGCTTCAGCGTTCACTGACATCCATTCTACAAGTGATCATGATGGAATGTGAACTTCATTCGGCATTTCAAGTTAACCGCACACACACGTGTGTGCGTCCCTGCAAATGTGCGACGACTGCTTTGCTAGGCAGATTTTTTTTACCAACTCTGCTTAAGCTTCCCGCAGCCTCTTCCATGTTAAAACATTCTCAGCACTGGATATCTTTGAGAATCAATTTGCTCTTCGGTGGTAGAACAGAAATGTATTGTAAAAAGGGATCTTACTGAATAAAGCTGCCTTGTTTGATTTTTATTAGGCTTCTTGTTGTCTGTCCTTTCTTTAAACTGATTAGTGATTAGATCACAACTCATTACACTACACGATGTACTGATTAACAGATTTTACAGACGTTTTACTGACTTTTTATGATGTATTTAAAGATGATAAACAAAAGGCCCGCCACTGAATATACTGGTCAAAGTTAATATACAAGTTAGGAGAAGCACTGTACAGCCTGTCTGAACAGTTGTGTGAAGTCTAATGTGGTTTTTGAGAAAATTACTCAAGTGACATCACCAAGGTATCTAGGCTCGGCCTTGTAGAATGCAAATTTAAAACAGGAAGCTGAGTTTGACAGACAAGCAGGTTTAGCAGGCAAGGATGGTGTGACAACAGGTGCTAGGGTCCAGTGTTTTGGGTTTTGTCTGGAGGCACTTTAACGTTGTAGCAGGCAACCGCACAGCTAAGTGCAAATATAAAGGTTAGCACAGAGCATTTTCAACACAGTGGGAGAACATATTTTGCTCAACCCAGTGGGGATGTTGACGTGCCACAGTTTAAGGCACATTGCAGTTTAAGGCTTCTAATGTCTTCATTCTAAAGTGGAGCAGGAGGTTTCCAAAGCTATTGAGCTTTTATTCATTTGTATCATTCATTAATTTGTGAAAAAAGTAATGCTATTCTTTCTCCAGAAAATGACCGTGAAAAGAGTGCTATCTGACCTCTAGCTCTGTGTCCAACACTGCACACTGGACACTGGAAGGCAGCCCTGTTCTGATTTTAGGAAATGACGGTATTTGAAAGCATCACACTGGATTAACCCTCAAGACTCAACAAGTTCAAGACTTGCTGCAGATGGCAATAATTACATATTCTGTGTCTGAAGATTGCGCAATATTCTGTTGCATCATTTTGGGCAGATCTGGATCTGTTGCAGATTTTGCCTGACCTGGTATAAGTGGTATTCCCCTTTAGACATAAACCGAAGCTGTTCGGGACACGTTTTCAGATGAGAGATGTGGCACATTTCTTGGAGGATGAGCAGCTGACATGCTAAAGGAGAGTGCAGCGGGGCAGACACGCTGCTTTTAAACCAGATTCCACAATTGTCAGGTGAAGAGTCCAAACTGCCTAAATACAAGGTAAGAGAACTTATTGTGGAGAGGAAAGTGGTTTACTCTCATTGCATCACGCTGTAATTTGGTGTTTGTGTGTCTGCCTGCATGTGATGTGGCTCTTGGTATGTGGGGAGTGGTTCTTACGAGGTGTTCAGAAACAAACCGGCATTGCGAAGAAGAATGTGCTTTGGTTGGTGATGTTGCTGCAGACGGACCAGTGAGAACAGAAGTGCCAATTTGAGTAATACACAACGAGTTTGACAGTTTATCAGGCGTCATTTTACAGACTACCATACAGTATTTCGTCTGAGCCCTCTGTGTCGCAGCTGAGTCAAAACGTGGCTGGCCACTCAGCATCACTGTGCCTGATTCACCAAAGTTTTCATTTCCTGTCATGCCTTTGGACCTAATGATGACTTCACACTCATGGTTTCCTGGTGACTGTCAGATCCGTCATACTTCCCCTTTTGGGCGTGAGTCGACAAATTGAACAACATTATTTGTATTTGTTTTTATTATTCTGTTTGCAGACCAAAATCTGAATGTCATAGGAAGACATTTCTGTGCTGCCCAAGCACAAATATGTGTTTCAGTTTGACCACGGGAATGTCTCCGTTTTGTGTGTTTTGGTCAACCAAAGCACATTTAGAGTTTGCACAATATGTGAGGCTAAATAAAAGTTTGTGCAGTTTCATAAATGCTCTTTAGCCAGTTTCATTATACAACTCTGGCTCCTTCATCCTGGGATGGTCAAGTCTGTGAACAGTACATCTGCAACATGTACACAACACACAGGCACACGCACACGCACAGTGAGACAGACACATGCAGTGTTCTACTGTATTTCTATCACCACAGAATTTACACTGTTGAATAAACAGTGACAACGCAGGCCAGCTTGTAGAGAGCTCCTTTATTCAGAGCCATTACGCTGAGTTAATTTAAACACAAGATACTTGTGCTCAAAAAGAGGATTCATTCTCAGTGAAGAACTTTGGAGCTCTAATCTGCCTCTATACCTGCCAAAGAGCAGTGATTCCTAACACGTCTCTGGGGGTCATCAGGTGGAAACCTCCCTTCAACAGTGTTTCGCCTACTTAGTCCCACTACACCTCCAGGAGGTTAGGCAGTGAACTCCGGCGTCCCAGAGTCACCCCCCCTAGTGCCAGTTCACACTGCTCCTACACAATCCAAACAGCACCGCCACGTTCAACTGACCCAGAGATGCTCCAGGTAGTGGCCAGTACCGATGCTACCATTTAACTATTGCTAAAGCTACTGCTAACCACTAGGAAGAACAGAAGAAGACAATACAGTTCCGATGCTACCATTTAGCTAATGTTACGTGCTAACCGCTACCTGCTAAGAGGAACAGAAGAAGACAATAAAGCTAGATTCACCTATACTGTTAATGTTAATTGCTAGCTACCAATACTAACTGCTAAGATACTATCATACTCTCACCGCTTTAGCTATTGTTAGCTGCTACAATGCTACCACAGGCCTAGATGCCACATGTAACTGCCGATTGCCACACTACCATCATCTACACCTGCCTCTCACCAACTGCACCAAGAAAAAGCGGGGTGGGAATACAAACCCTGGTTCAGGTAGGGGATAGAAAATAAAGAGGTAGAGTCAAAAGATGAAAGTAGGGATTGGATACAGACCCTTGTTCGGGTAGAGGGTGGAAAATTTAGAAGGTGCTGAAGGTGGAGGCCTAAACCACAGACTAGATTTAACAGCCTCTTCTAACATTTCCTTCAAGAAGCAGCAAACCCTACCATGATGCAAAGTTCACAGGTGAGGCAGGACTCTCTCTTTTCTCAAGGACTTTTACAACTCAGTATTTTGCACTTTCAGCCGTTTCCCCACCCAGGAGATCAACCATTAACTTCGACCTGAATCGAACCAGGCAGAGCATAAATAGCGATCATTATCCCCCTGCTGCCTACTTCTTTTCTGTGAGAGACATGGGGTCAGGCGTCTACATCAGCAAAGCGGTGGCTGTAGTCTGTGTGGTTGGAGCCATCGGTGCTGTGGCCACCATCATAGCTCTGTCTGTGGTTTATGCTCAGGAGAAGTCAAAGACTGACGTGACACTTCCAGCCTTTACCAGTACTGCTGCCACTCCAACCACAACACCCTCCACCCCGGGGGAGCTCTGGAAGAACTACAGACTTCCAGACTCCCTCGCTCCTGTTACCTACAATGTGACCCTGTGGCCCCGGCTGGAGCTCAGCAAAGAGGGCCTGTACATATTCACGGGAGAGTCAGAGGTGGTCTTCAAATGTGTGAGGAACACCGACCTCATCATCATCCACTCCAACAAGCTGAACCTCACCAAATTTGAGGGACACCATGCCAAGCTCTCTGGCCTCAATGGAGCCTCTGCGCCCACGCTGAATAAGACCTGGTTGGAGGTTCCCACCCAATACCTGGTGGTCCGGCTCAACAGCCCGCTGAAGGCCGGCAGCACGTACGCGCTCTACACTGAGTTCACTGGAGAGCTGGCTGACGACCTGGGAGGATTCTACAGGAGTGAATACATGGAAGATGGCGTGAAAAAGTATGATGTTCTTTTTAACCTCACTAAATTCAATTTTTTATGTGAATTTCCCAAAATAACAAACTATTCCTTTAATAAGAATAATGTCATTAAAATGTTTAGTCTATTTGAATTTAAACTATAATGTGAGTAAAGAGATGATGATAATGTCCATTTGTTGGTTTTAGATTAAGTTCAGCTCAGGATGCAAAAAAAAGCAAAAAAAAAAAAAAAAAAAAAAAGCAAAAAAAACCTCACCTGGAACAAAATCTACAATCCAAATCCACCTTTTGGAGTGTTTAAAATACTCACAGCCACTACAGCAGATGTGGGACTTCTAGAGCTTGTATTAAAAAAGACACAGTGGTGGACAGCAATGCATATACAGTTAGTATTTCTTAGGTTTCACTAATCTTCATCTGTAATTCCTGTTCCAGCACCCTGTTCAGCTCTGGGCTCTGAACCACTCAGGGTTTCCCTCTAACAGCACCTCTGTTTCCAGCAGCTACGCTGCCGATTGATTGAATTCTGAGGAATTTTTTGACTGGAAAAACACACGCTGTCATTTTTCTACAAGTTACATCACACAACACCCGTCCTGCAGTGGTTACAGAAATCTAATCTAAAACTTGCTCGTATCATTAACAAGGGTGAAATAGGCACGTTTATGGACAGTGTGTAGACCATAAAACTAAACAACTGCTTCATTACAATACAACTTCAAGTAAACACAAATTATGTAAGTTTGAGAGTATCCAAAGGTCGAGGGTTCCTTTAACATTTCATACAGGGGTTAATTCTTGAGTTTCCATATCTACTATTGGCAGAGTTCTGGCCACGACTCAAATGCAGCCAACAGATGCCAGGAAAGCCTTCCCCTGCTTCGATGAGCCCGCCATGAAAGCTGTCTTCTACATGACTCTCATACACCCAAATGGGACAGTGGCTCTGTCCAACGGCATGGAAAACGGCAAGTTCTCCTTTCACCGTCCTCTGCAACATTTTCCATGTGTAATGTTTCCTAGTAGTGATCCGAGTAAGCAGAATGAACCTTACGTCACATCCGCTTTGATAGGTGCCAGTTAGTAGACAACTAATTTTTAACCTCACCGCTTCGTGAGGATCGTTCACAAAAACCTGTATTTCAATTATAGTCTCTAACTACCATTCAACACTTATTACAGGCATGTCCAAGATATTCCATAAAGGGCCGTGTGGCTGCAGGTTTTTGTTCCAACCAATCAAGAGGTCACCTAATTATCAGCTGAAGACTGAGATCAGCTGATTAAATGAGTTCAGGCTGGTGCGCTCCTCCTTGGTTGGAATGAAGCCACACGGCCCTTTATGGAATAGTTTGGACATGCCTGGTTTATTAGAAGTTGTGTTATCAGACATTTTGCTAAAAGAATAATGACTAAGGAATGTCAAATATGACAGACTCTTAATATTGCAGCTGCAAACATACAATTGTCTGTTGTGTTGTGCTATAGTCAAACAATGATCATAATTCTCCCCGTTTCCTCATTTAGAATAAATTTGCTGCTGTCTTTTTCCCCATACAGGGACTATTAACATCACTAAGAATAACCAGAGTTTACTCCAGACGAGCTTCGAGCCCACAGAGATCATGTCAACCTACTTGCTGGCCTTTGTCGTATGCGAATTTGGTTTTATACCACAACAAAACAAAACAAAAACTGCTGATGACGTGTTCGTAAGTATTTATCACATCTCACAGTCAGAACCATACAAACTGCTGTAAAATATCTACATCATTTTTATTTCTAAGCCTTTGAATACTTCTGGTATTGCTATTATTTTGCAGTATGTGTTTGCCAGTTATTTTGCAGTGCATTTTGTATGTCATGTGTAACAGTTAATTGCCACTGTAGCAGTTTGAGCTGCTGTGGAGCAAGAAAAAAGAAGGTTTTATTATAGAAGACAAAAAAGTATAACATTAACGATCATCTTTAAGAACCACACCTCGCCCCGATACCTCTTATGCTAATAATAATATTGCATTTGCTGCTACGACTCCTGCAATCTGCTGTTGCTACAGTACTGCACCACTGTCACTGCCACAGCTTGAATTAGGAGCAATAATTTAAACTGATGTGAGCCCGAGAATGTGAAACTGGAGCCACAGCAGCTGTTTTCAGGAAGTACTGCTGCATCAATTTAAGAGAGAAACGTCATTTTATGTTTTTTGTCGGCAAGATCTCAGAATAATCACTCAGATAGGACCAAAGTGTTTGATCCCCAATGATCCTCCTGCTGCAGGGGGTTTTCACGGCTCATTTGGAGTAAGGGGCCCGCTGTGTGGGATTAGCCCACCAAGCACTGGAATGAACCACGCTATTACAGGAAACTAACTGCGTAAGAGGTGGTTCGAAAGCTTTGACAACTGTTCTGTCGACTGGATGACACAGTGGTTTAATTTTAGTCATTGCGTATCTACGTGATTTGGCAATTTGTACTGGTTGACTGATAGATTATTGTGAATCTGAAGATCAGTTATCAGTTACAATAAATGCAGCTTTATACACCCCTGCATTAGCGCCACCTTAAACTGCTACTTCTTCGAAGGACAACTACCAACACAAACAACTGACTTGTTGACTCCTCTGCAGTTTGTTGCTCTGCCCTGTTGGTCAGAGTGTCTCTATGCTGCCCTCTGCTGGACTCAATGCGCAGCCATTTTTTTCTGTCTGGTAAATAAAGCATTGTTTGTGTCCAGATCAGAATCTGGGCTCGCAAGAAGGCTATAGAGGAGGGACAGGGAGACTATGCCCTGGAGAAGACTGGACCCATACTGGAATTCTTTCAGGAATACTATGCCTCCCCTTACCCCCTGACCAAGTCAGGTAGGAACCCCACACACTCATACAGACCATTACATTTGTAAACATGTTGTGCATATACAGTAACTGCTCATATTTTTGCTTTAAATTTTAGTTAATATTTTTGAAACTGTACAGCCAGCAGTCAAAAGAATGACCTCTCAAATCATTTTTAGACCAGATCGCTCTTCCGGACTTCAGTGCCGGAGCCATGGAGAACTGGGGTCTGATCACCTACAGAGAAACTGCCCTCTTATACAACCCTGCCGTGTCATCCAATGGAGACAAGGAGTGGGTGGCAACGGTCATCTCGCATGAACTCGCTCATATGGTATCACACTCGAGTCCATTCAGCAGTGTACTGCCCTCCAAAAGTTTTTATGTCATGATAATTATTGAATGACTGAAATGTCCTTTCAGTGGTTTGGGAACTTGGTGACCATGAGGTGGTGGAATGACTTGTGGCTCAATGAGGGGTTTGCAACGTACGTCTCTTACCTTGGAGCAGATAGGGCAGAACTAGATTGGAACATGGTGAGTTGTTGGACGCCTCTTGTAGAAAAACTATATCCAAGCTGAGGATTTACCTGCTGAATACACTCACTGGACCTCTTTTTAAAATGTGCTGGTGTGAGCCAAGTCCTGACAAAACGTAGAAATCATTGTTGTTGGAAAATGTGTCCGGTCATGCCGCAAAACTGAAGACAAAAATGTCTCTGTGTATTTTCCAGAAAGATTTAATAGTTCTGAATGAGATCATTGGTGTGATGGCTGTGGATGCCTTGGCCTCCTCCCATCCCCTGTCATCCAAAGAGGAGGACGTCCAGAAGCCAGAGGACATCAGTCAACTGTTTGACTCCATCACATACAGCAAGGTGCAGTATAACTGAGGATAACAGATCAAAATGTCCTTACCCCCATGTGTTCTTCTCTCCAAGCCCTACTAGATGAGATGTTGACCTCCACTAAGCAAAAGGAATGAATTTAACTGTGCTCTTTCTTCCTGGGTGACCCTCATGTGGGAACTATAGAACTAAAGGACTGATGAATCACTGATCATCATTAGCAGCTGTAATTCTGATATGTCACCGACTCACTCTGCTAACATCCTCCTGTTTGTCATTACAGGGAGCTGCAGTCCTCAGGATGCTCTCAGAGTTTATCACTGAGGACGTCTTTACTCAAGGGCTCCAAGTGAGTACAGCCGATTAAACTGATGAGGAGAAACTGCCCAGAAACCAACACAAAGTCTTTCATGTTGTTAATATTGTCATGTCTCGATTTTACTGACCTGCATCTAACTTATTTTATTCACCGCAAAAGCATGATTAGAAGATAACCAGCAGGTTTATTATCTGTCTGCAGACATACTTAGACGAGTTCAAGTACAACACCACAGTCTACACAGACCTCTGGACGCACCTGCAAACGGTAAGATAATCATGCTTTCTCTCCACAGAACAGCTGCTTAAAAAGGAAATTCCCTCAGAGCAATTGTTCAAAATGATTAATTTACTGCAGCGATAGTGAGATGTTTCATTAAAAAATCCTGGGATGAATGGCACAATTAGTCTTAACCCTCTGGCTGCTAAGCTAAAAGAATATGCAGACCTTATGACAGTGTGTTCACCACGTCAGACTCACATGGACATGTCTCATGTACTCCTGTGAACAACGTGAACATGTTATTTGTTGAAGTCACGACACCTGACAGACCAGTTAAAACCACTTAACACCTCTCAGTAGATGTAATAGTTTGTAGAGGGTCTCCAGTTCACTCAGTGCGCTCCACCATACAGATCAATATAATAAAGTGCATATAATACAATGAATGAACATTACATGGACATATCAGCACCATATGAAGTTGATGTGTTAAAACATTTGCTGATTTAAACAGATAGATAGACAGATAGATAGACAGATATTACATATAGCCTATATTAAATAACCAACATTCGCTCTCCTCCCACCAACTCCTGAGGGATCCACTATGTTCACCATGCTCGTGGCTAGCTTGTTTACCTGTTATTTATTTGCGTGATATGATGCAGTGAAATTACAGTAACACTTCCTAAAATATAAATGGGCTTCTTACTTGTTACTTCTGTCTTATGTGAAAATAGTGGACAGCTGCAGAGGATAGAAGACAAACCTTGCTTGCTTTTCATGGTAGTGATGTTTAAAGTGAAGAAACTGGGGTTCATCAAATATAATTATTCACTACCCACTGTAGCAAAGCTCAGTTAAGGTGCACATCCGGCATGTTGTGGGCCCTCCTCTACCAAATCCTGTCAGACAGCACAGGTGTAGCTCACAGGTGGGATTGCCAGTCTTTGCTGCCCTCTGGTGGTCGGGAGTATTACTAACTCTCATCACTGCAATAATATAATGAGTACAATGATAGCTAAAGTTTGACAGTTGTCTGGTTCCATACTGTGCCACAGCTAAACAATTACAGCTAGGTCCGCATTAATAAAAAAAAAACATTTAAAGGTAATGCAAGAGTTGCTTTCCCTAGTAACTAATTACTTTTATGTGCAGTAATTGGTAAACTAATTCAATTACTTTTGAGAGAAGTAATTAGTGACTGTAACTGATTACTAATTTTCAGTAACTTGCACAACACTGCTTGAGAGTGACTTCACATGTCACTCTTAATGTTGATTAGTGCTGGAAAAAAACAGTGCATGCGTCCTGTTACAAATGTGAAGTAAGAAATAGAACTTGTCCACTTGGTGCTGAAAGCAGTTCTGGTATGATGAGGAGCTTATTGTGGCTAATGCTTGCTAATGCAGTTCAACAAAAGATATGTAGGCTCACTTTAAACATTTGTAGAATTCATCTGTCATTCATTGTGACTCAGTGCTCAACAGTAGAATAAGTCAGCTCTGAGATCAGCTGAAAGGTTAGAAGTCATGGCACCTTGAAGAAATATAAATGTCAAAAGACGTGTCAACATGAGCATTGTGGTCATATGTGGCTGCCCTCTAAACTGTCAAAAAGCAAAAGAATCCCTCAGCAGGGAGCAAGAAAGAGTCATTATTTGACTAAAATGTGAATGTCCCTGTTACCAGGCGGTGAGCAAAAACAGCATAACGCTGCCCCACTCTGTGGAGGATATCATGAACCGCTGGATCCTGCAGATGGGCTTCCCTGTGGTCACCATCGACACCCAGACTGGAAGTATCACCCAGAAACACTTCTTGTTGGACCCAGACTCTGTACTAGACACGCCTTCAGATTACAAGTAGGAAGCGTCTTTAAGGTCTCACGTGAATATGCTGAAAATACTGTGTGTGTTCATATTGGACCCTGGCAACCGAAGCTCACCTGCTCCCTCTGTCTCTCTGTGTTTACGCACACCTGTACGGCTGGGTGGATGTGGCTCCAGCTATGAGTGGTTTGTCCCTGTTACGTGGATAAAGACTGCTGGAGCCGAACAGCAGCACTGGCTTCTTGGCAAAAACGGTGAGATTTATTTCAGGTGTGTGTTCAGAGCGATGAGAGGATGATGGGCACCATTGAAAAACGTGTTTGTTTTTTTTCATCTCCATCAAACAGAAACAAACAAAGACTTTGTGCTGGGTGCTAATGACTGGTTGGTGGCCAACATAAACATGACGGGCTTCTACAGAGTCAACTATGACTCCAACAACTGGGAGCGCCTCCTCGCCAAGCTGAACTCCAAACATGAGGTACAGCGCCTCCCGCTGGAAATGAGGCTGCATTACTTCTCCAGTGTTTCTATGTGACTGTCCCAGCCCCCAAACACAATTTCCCATGTCAATGCCTTGTCCACGTTTCAGGATATCCCAGTGATCAACCGAGCTCAAATTATCGATGATGCTTTCAACCTCGCAAGGTGAGGCCATATTTTTCCTGAAGCATTGTGGTCAAATACCGAACAAGAGTTGAGTAATCGTGCGTGCCATTTTCAGGGCAAAGATTGTGAACACAACTCTGGCTCTGAGGACCACCCAGTTCCTCATTAACGAGGTCGAATACATGCCCTGGCAGACAGCCAGCCGCAACTTGGACTACTTCTTCCTCATGTTTGACCGCAGTGAATTGTACGGACCCATGCAGGTTTGTGATGAACGCTCATTTGTTATAGTTCGGTCATGAAGGATTGCGGATTGGTTCATGCAAATTCAGTACAACTCTTTAGTTCACCAGATCCGGATGACATGTTTCTCTTTTCAAGCAGAAATGCAAGCTAACAGAACGTGTCCATGTTCATCCCCCAGGCTTACATAAACAAACAGGTCACTCCTCTGTTTGAGTACTTCAGAAACATCACTAACAACTGGACAGAGATCCCGAAAGGGCACACCGAACAGTAAGGATGTTTCACTCACTTCAACACATTTGTGCTAAAGAAACCTTTGAGACAATCACTCTGGCAGGATTTGTTCGATACATGAACTTCCTGTCACAATGGTCACACACAAATCGGTGTGAGGTAGTTCTTATTGTTATGATAAACCATGGCGCTATCGTCACTACACTGATTCTGTCTTACAAATCCCCAAGCGGTGTTTGACAAAAAGTCAAACTAAAATGGACTTTTTCCCCCTGATTGCACTCAGCCACAGTCAGCCATATCTCTATGAATTAATGCCATGTGGATTACATGAGCCTTTAATCATCCCCATGAGGAAAGTTGTCCCAAGTTGTACCTCACATGACCCTCTCCACACTGTGTCCCTGTCTCCAGTATCTTCTTAATGTGTTCACTCCAATTTACTCTTATCTTAATAGAAATACATTCTGTCTCCTGAGTTTCTGTTTACTTCTTCACTCACTCCTGGAAAACCTCACTGCAGTCCTACTGACAACCTGCATTTCCAGGTGTGGGTTTGACCACCTGACCCCAGGTCTGTGAGAAAGTGTGACGAGAGTAGAGTCCCCACACCTGAGATGCGTCACTTCCTTTTCTGCACACAAGAGCATAGAAGCAAACAGGCTATGACTTTTTAGGGTTAATTTATTGATGGTTAACAGTAGCTTCTGTGTGAAAATCTTTAAAAACTAAAAATCCAAGAAAGGCGCACAAAAAGTGAAATGTTCAGGGCAGATGGAACTTGTTTTTGCTTTGTAAAGCATATTAGCATGTTCACATTAGCAAGCTGTGGAAATAAACAGAAACCAACAAAGTGCTTATATGTTGGTCGGCCATTGCGCTTGAGACGTCAAATAAGGAAAAGAAGTCTCACACATGGGGACCCAATTATCTTCCCATTGGCTTGCAGACCTGGGGTCCCCAGATGTGAGGTCTGCAGCCGGACCACTGCCAAACATTTTTCTGACCCATGTGTCACCTGTCCAGGTACAACCAGGTGAATGCGATCTCCTTGGCCTGCAGCAGTGGAGTGGCCGGCTGTAAGGAGCTGACCACCGGATGGTTCAGAGCCTGGATGGAAAACCCAACGAAAAACACGTATGTTCACAGCCAATGCTATCAGTTATTTCCAGATTCCTTCACTGCTGTCGTTTTCTTTGACTCTTTGTCACCTTCATCAATCGTTGCAGGATTAGTCCAAACTTGAAGTCCACAGTGTACTGCAGTGCCATTGCAGAGGGAGGAGTGAAGGAGTGGGACTTTGCTTGGTCCATGTTTAAGGCGGCCACCATCGCTTCAGAAGCTGAGAAACTCATGTATGCTCTGTCCTGCACCAAAGAGCCCTGGCTGCTGAACAGGTCTGACATCATGCTCGATGTGTTTGTTCTCTCATTGTTTGAGCTATCGCTTCTTAAATTCATTTTCAGTCAACTGTCGCGCACAGCAGCGAACAGTACATTTGGAACATTAGGCTTTTGTCCTCACTGTGAATGTGTTTCAGGTATCTGCAGTATTGCCTGGACCCAGAGAAGATCCGTAAGCAGGATGCCACCTCCACCATTATTAGCATTGCTGGCAACCCCATCGGTCAACCTCTGGCATGGGACTTCATCAGAGCCAACTGGGGCCATATATACAATGAGTGAGTCTCACATGACCAGTGTATGACAACAAATGGTGCTGTTACAGTAAAGCGTCAGGGTGAAAACATGTTGCTAAGGAGGCAAAATATGTTTTAAATGCATGCATTCATGGTGCATGGTCCATGCTTAAATATCTCATCTAATACTTGCTGGATTTCCAAGACATTTTTTTTAGCTGTGTGAGTGAATCTTGATGATTTTGGTCGTCCTCTGACCTTTCCCCTTGCACCATCGTCATCGTCAAAAATTGGCTTTGTCCAACACAATGGATTATGACCACATCCAGGCAAAACGGACAGCATTCCCATCAACCTCTAATCCCCTGCTAATTATCTAATGTTAGCATGCTAGCACTCTAAACTAGGATGGCAAACATAGTAAACATTATGCCTGCTGAACATCAGCACGTTAGCATCGTCGCTGAGAGCCTGTGTGCTGACATTAGCATTTAGCTCACAGCACCACTTTGTTTCCTGCAGTTCTTGTTATCAAAGTGTCCGACGGAGCAGCTTTGGCTCCACAGCCTGTCGTCATTATGCAGAACGATCAACATCTGCCTTGTTTTTCCCTTTTCTTCAGCTATGGTGGTGGATCATTTTCCTTTGGAGGACTAATCAGTGGAGTGACCAAACGATTCTCCACTGACTTTGATTACAACCAGGTACGTTGTCTCTGATATTTGTTGCTGTTTTCTGTGACACTCAGTGACCCTCTGTTTCATTTCAGATCGGCAACTTGAGTAAATTAATATTAATAACTAGACCAGTGTTTGCACTGCGTCAGCTACAGAACAAGCACAAACTCTCTACCCAACAGTAACATAAGTTTTTTGGTAAAGAAGGTGTTCTTATAGCCCAACTCTATTTTTTATATATACATATATGTACAGTATAGATTTTTTTATACTGACATACTTTTTAGTGTAGAATGTGCAGAATTAAATCTCAGTAACCCCCCACCCCCTCTCTCGCCTTCCTCTCCAGCTGCTGCAGTTCAAAGAAGAAAATGCAGGGCAGCTGGGCTCGACCACCACATCTCTTGATCAGGCACTGGAGAGAACCAGGGCCAACATGAACTGGGTGGACACAAACAAGAGACAGGTGCTTGAGTGGTTCACCACTGAAGCGCGCGCTCAAGGTTAACACTCACCGCCGTGTAGTTTTCAAATGTAAATTTGACGGCTGACTTTTAATCCACCCGCAGCCAGCTATCTATTATTGTAAATGTTCTTTTTTTAAATGTAAAGTTTTGATCAAGCATTTTTATGAATAAAGACTTTTTAATACCAGAAAATATGTTTTAATACTGTGTGTACTGTCAACATCTGAAAGACTTTTACAGGAATTTCACAACACAAATGTGTGATGTTGGGAACTAACAGCCATATTGTGACAGTTTGTCTCCACATTTGGAAAGTTTAAGTTTTTAAGTTTATTTACTTTATTAATTCCAAGACTGGGAAATTGCTTCTCTGCATTTAACCCATCGCTGTTGAAACACACACATGCAACATGCAACATGCAGTGAAACACACACAGGAGCAGTGGGCTGCAATCAAGCGCCCGGGGAGCATATTGGGGGATTAAGTGCCTTGCTCAAGGGCACATCAGCCAGCTAATGGAGGGGGGGGGGGTACTCCACCACACTGCCCCATAGTAAAGTACTTAGAATGAGCTTGGATGTTTAGCTTCCCTGAGAGGAGAAACAAGAAGACAGAGGACAGTCTTATTTGAATGTAAAATACTGCGCTGAAAATCACAGGTAACAGTGTTGATATAGTAACAGAGTGAAACATCAGTTCACATAGTGGTCAGCCATCTTTAATGATAACACATAATACACTGATGAGGCTTTGCCCATATTAAGGTCTGGCTCATATGTGGACATCTTTGAACAGGAAGTGACAGTCAGAACAGATTAAACTGATTCATCAGCATTATTGGTCCAGTTTCTGATCTTAATCAAAGGCCTGTCAATGGGCTTCTTTCAGGGCCTCAACCACCAGCCATGTTTACACAGGACAGAAAAGGTGCCAATTAACTGGTCCTAGTTCAGCTGCCACTTCTCCCAGTGGGGGTCTTTCCTTAAGGACTTTAGAGGGGATGTGCTCCCTGTTTAGCACCTCATTGTCCCGCCGACAGCTGCACTGTTTATGTAAGGAAGTGGAGGCCGAGCAGCAAGTCTGTTCATTTGTTCAGTTTGTGAACAGGATCACAGAAACAGAAAACCAAAGCCAAACTCAAGGGCTAATTTGATAAATAATGTTTATTCACCTTGTAAAAGCTCAATAAATATACAGGTCTATATACAAAAACACAGAAATCACAGAATCTTCTTCATCTATTTTGTTCAAAATAACAATAAGTTTTGTCCATAAATGTTGTAAGAGGTCATTGTTGCAATGAAAATAGCTGAGCGGACTGATGGCCGCGGCCCTCAGCACTGTCCAGAGAAGGCGGCGTTTTGTAGTTGCTGCTGTGCCGTCCAGAACTGCTCGCAGGAGAAGTAAGCTCCGCTGGAAACCTGACAACAGAAAACAGATTTTGGTCATGAACTCATTCAACTGAAACACTCCAATGAAAAACCTTTGAAAAGCCAATTTTTTTATTTTCTAAGCTACTGACATTGTGGAATTTTGCGACCATGATATGAACATACCTGATATGAGGGCTGCAGCGAGGACAGCTGGGCTGTGCTCATGGTGTGACAGTCTGATTCTTGTGGGCTGCAGCTGGCTGTTGGCTGATCCAGGAAGTGGCTTAGGGCTTGGGGCTGCTCCACAAAGCCTGAGGATCTCCTCTGCTCCAACACCTCCTCGCTGATGCCCAGCTGAGCCGACAGGTAGGAGATGTAGCGGATGGTGAGGCGCAGCGTCTCGATCTTGGTCAGGGTCTGCCCAGCTGGTGCCACTGAGGGTGGCAGGTACGTCCTGAGGTGATGCATGGCCTTGGTCAGATCCCTCATCCTCAGCTTCTCCCTCTCGCTGGCTGTCTGGCGCTTCTTCCCCGGGTATCTGGACCTGGATTTCTTTGTGCTGGATGTGGTTGCGGAGGATCTGGAGCAGGGCAGAGTCTGTGCATCGTGGGTCAGACGAGGTGCTGCCGGGCTCTTGAAGACGAAACAGTCCAAAGCGTTTTGTTCGTTTCCAGCCGTCTGGAGGGAGCTGGGGGAGAAGCAGAAGGAGTCCACAGAAGAGGTGGGAGACAGGCTGCTGCCAGCGCTGAAGTAACCAGGGTCCGAGGCCGGATCATAGGCCAGAGGATCATAAGACTTGTCCAGGAGGGACTCGCAGTCAAACAGGAAAGAGTTGTCCTGGAGCTGGAGAGGAGAGCAGTAGGACACCTCCATTGCTGCTGTCGTAGTTGCAGTTGTAGTTTGCGCTGTGGCTGTGAGCTCTTCCCTGAGCAGTGGGCTGTCAGTGAGTTGCTGGTAAGGCAGGCAGAGGATAGTGAGGAGGACTGAGGAGGCTGCCCCATATATGTGGTGGGAGGTGTGAGGTTGCACCTCCGGCAGCCACCTCTGGTCCTGAGAAGCTCTAGGAGCAGGGCTGACACCTCGGCCAGGGGGTCCCATGGGAAACAGGCCAGCTCCAGCACAAGGTGTGACCCGGCAGCTCACATGGGCATCACGAAGTGGATAAATTCACATTACACGCTCCTGCCGCCCGGGAACACGACCATGCTATGGCAGGGGTTGAACCTGGGTCACTGCTGACTGACATTTCAGTTAGAGGTCTGGAGTGTTGTTGGCTGTGAGTGCAGCAGCTAAATGATCTGTTATGATGACAAATACACAGTAATCCAATGACACGTTTTTATGAGTGGCTGATGGAACGAAAGATCAAGAAGCTAAACTGTCAGGTCTGATGCTCAGTCAAACTACTGCTGTGTCCCATCATCATCCATATACGGTCAAGTTAATTGGGTGGTTCTCCATCTCTTTCCCTCTGCTCTGGTATCTCCTACACCATTGATCCCCAACCTTGATGCCCACACTAGTGGGCCGTGGGTCATTTGGTACTGGGCCGCACAGAAAGAAAAAATAATTTCCATTATTTTGTTTTTTCACATAATTTGAAAAACAGGTGGTGCCTGAGAGTGCCAGTCTGCAGCCAGGTCCTCTTGACATGATTAAAAAGTGGATTTACGTTCATTATTATTGTTATTATTATTATTAAAGAGAAAATACCACAGTTTTAAATGGGGATCTTATCATTTTATTTTGTTTTTATCTGCTACACCTTTAGACTGGGCCGTGAAAATACTGTCAGACGTTAAACTGGGCCATGGTACAGAAAAGGTTGGGGACCACTGTCCTACACAGTCAGGCTGCAGAAGTGTGCCGGGGCAGCTGTGAGGTGTGATGAGCTCACACCTCGTCCTGTTTGGACAGCAGTAGACCTCACCGGCCCGGGAACCCTCATCCTCACAGAAGAGCCAATAACCACTACCACATTTTGTATTTGAGGATCTGGACTGAACTTTCTGGCAATGTTTTTAATGTTGACATGAGGTCGATACATTTTAGAATCAGTCCATACCTTCTCAGCCACTTGTCGCTACAGGAATTCATAGGCTTGAAAAATGAATCTTCAGTTATCTTATTTAATGCTGTTATTCTTCTGCTGCAATGCTCCGATGTCTCTGCGGATTCGGTGCTCAGGTGTTGACTGTGGATCTGAACTCCGAGCAGCTTTCCCACAAACCGCCGCGTCACATTTGACTCCTGCTCTGCAGCGGAGGTGAAACCCATGAGCAGGACGTGTGAACCAGTCTCGCACAGCCCTCCACCACCTCAGTTATGCAACAAAAACAGACACCTGAATTAAGTAAAATATGCACAGCAGGGATGGGGGTCCTCCGAGGACCAAGAAGAGCTTCTAAATGTCAAAATGCTATTTTAACTGATTTTGCTGAAGCTGGTTTAGGTTTTTTGTTTGTCTTGACTTGTGAAGTGTGTGAGGTGACACCCGACTTGACAGCTGACCTGAGGACTAGTTCTCACAGTGACCCCCCCCCCCCCGCCCACACACACACACACACACACACACACACACACACACACACACACACACACACACCACACACACACACTCACACAATGTGACATGACATTACATGGGTCACTATAAATATCCACTCATATATTTATATTTCCTCCTTCCCAGATTTAATCTGTTTTTGTTACATATAAAATGATCCATCATCCATCATCAGTGACACTCATGAGTGATATTCACTCACTACATCTAATCTTAGTCTTGTTGGTTAGGATTAGTCTGGTTGATTAAAGTTTCAAGCTTTTACAGATGGGATCCTATCATTTTTATTACTGCTAGTTCTGATGTGTAAATATTTATAGTTTATTTCATTGATGTATTTAAGTGAAAGGACCTCTTTTTTTTGTTTCAAATGATCAACCATTAACTGGTTATTGTTTTCCACCTCAAACCTTCCCAGCTGTCAGCTTTCTTCTGTCCCTCCCAGGCTGATGATAGAGAGGATCTGCACATTAGCTCTGACGGTGTTTACTCACATGTAATGAGTGAATAATCAGCACAGCAGTGCCAACCCTTTCATCCCAAACCTTTTAGCCTTGAGAGTTTATTAGCTCTTCTGTGATGAAAGACCTAAGTGAGTGTATTAGGCTTTGTGTTAGGTTTGATGCTTGCATTTCAAATGATCTGCACGTATGTGGCAAACCAAACACTCTGGCCTAATCCTCCGGCCTGCTATGGAGATCCACTCTCCTCTATGAATATTAAAGCCCTCTCTGCTGGCTCTAGCAGGTAATTAGGGCTGTAGGTGAGAGAAAGGGGGAAAGAGAAGGGAGGCTCCTACATCTTAGTCTAGACTTGGCGGTGCCAAGGACCTCTCCGTGTTTGCAGAGCCCCATTAACAAAGATACACTAAACAAGCTAGATAACCTGTGCCAGAGGCTGATCTCTGGTCTGCTGTGGAACAAACCTCAGGCTAGTATTTTCTCACATGCTTCAGACCACAGCAGTTACTATAATGCTTGTGGGAAGGCTTGTGTCTCTGTGGGTAGCTGGTGAGCAGGTAAAAATCAGTTGTGTTATCTCCTTGTGGATATATGGGAGCATACCTCATATACTTTCAACCCCCTGTGTCGTATGATCTTCTATGGATTTTTTTTCTTGAATACAGTTTATTGTTTTTCTTTGTTGCAGCAAATTGCATCTCAACTTCTGTTCTAATGTTCACCTTTAGCCGCTTCAGTTTCAGGCTCCTCGTATTGTGCGTGCTGGCTCACACTCTCATGCCTTACTGGGAAACAAAATTAATAATATTAGAAACACCTGTTCTTTTAGAGCATGACAAGTCAAGAAGTTTGCCTTTTTGCTTTGAAATTCCCTTCTTTGTGTTTCCTTGTGGAGCTACAGCTGTACTACAGAGATTGTCCCTTTAGGCTGCTATTTTTTTAACATGGAAAGAGGACTGTGGATTCCCTCCCCATCACATACAATTAAATCATAGTGAGAGTGGATGTCTTCTTTGCTAGTATGAACAGGAGGAATGAACAAGCGAGCAAAAGCAGACTCAGTGTTCTTACAGACACCTGAAAATGTTGAACTTTTCCTTTAAAGCGACTTAAAGCGTTTGTGACATGCAGTTGTTGTGTTGGCTTTTTCAGGATGAGTTGTGAACTCTCAGCTCTAATTCCTCAGTAGTGTTACTTAGTATTGTAAAATAATACTTTACCCATCTCTGATGGTTTGCAGGGGCCTTTTTTAGTCATTTGGAGACAGTGGAAACAAGAATGAATGAATAAATCATGAACACAACACTGATATATGACCTTTTAATTCTAAATGATGAACTAGTTAGCAAACAGTTAATTATTTACACATCCAGCAGTTACTGAGCAACTACCAACTCCTGAGGGAAATATCCAGCCTTTTCAGCAGCTGAACGCTCCACTGTGTTCACCAGCTCGTTGCCGACTGTCTATCAGCTGTTTGATACTAATTGGTGTATTGGTGTAGGTGGATTTTAAGACCTTTTTCACTGAAAACAGCTACCTCTTGAGACCAAGTAAAGGTGTGAGCCGGACAGCTAAACAATGAGCTGAGACTCACTCTAAAGTGCTGTTAACCTGATTCTTTAGTTGGAAGCCCAAGAACAAGCCAAAGACATCTTCAGATCACAGATGTAGAATTTATTTAGGTCACAGGTAAAGTAAGGCAGCACTGGGCTCAGAGTGACAGGATCTCTGTCAGAAGGGGATCACAGTTATCTTCTTGGGCTGGTACTGCCCCGTACAGAGGTCGGACCCACACGGACCGAGTTTCATTGGCCAGTTATCTCTGACATGAACAGGCCAGCCACTGTTCATGTGAACTTACTGAAAAGTGATATAAAAGATGAGTGGATGTTGTCATTGAGGCGTGAATCTATTGCAACAAACCTAACATGACAGATTAGAGAGGCCTGCTTATCAAACTAAACTCTGACATTGGTGATTAAATGAGAACATCCAGTAAATATCATGGGTTCAGTGAAAAAGTGCAAATCTAAATTCTCAATTATAACAGTGCTCTAAAACTGAGGGGATCTGCAGGTTCAGCTGATAACTCTCTGCAGGTGAATGGCCCTCTCACACACTGTGGCACTGCTTCCACATTGTCATTTGATACACAGGTGTATTATTTATCCAATTTAAATAATACACCTGACCAAAAAAAAGAAAGAAATGAGCATCATCATATTTTCTATACCTCGTATTGTTGAGTGCAAGATCCGAATAGTAATTATAAGCATGATAATAATAATAATAATAATAATAATAATAATAATAATAATAATAATAATAATAATACGTGTAAAAAATACTTCATAGGAAGACTTTTGAGTTTGTTTTTTGTGTGTTTTTATGATTCACACTAGCCATTACTAACATAAGTTTCCTGCACCAAATCACTGTTCTTGTTGATCGTGTGAGGCACCAGTGTGCTGTTTTGACCAGCAGAGGGCGCTCTGAAACTCTTTCCCTGAGCAGTAACTCTAACATGCCCCACATTCTTTTAAATAAAGGAGGTAAATGCACACACACTGTGCAACCACGAGGTAAATACCTTGCCCAAGAAGATATTATAAATGTAGGGACTAGGCCTTTATGTTACAGGACCACATTTTGTCTTGTGTTTGGCAATTTGAACCAGTAACCTTCCTTTTCACAACGCCCTTATTCTAAGAACACACATAATAATTATGTCTGAATGGTGAGTGAGAGAAAGTGAACTGCATCACGGCAACGAGGCTTTGAATGATGACGAAGCATGAGACGTTTGAATATTTTATTATAAATAGAGGTATAAAGAAATATAAAAATAATTGTTAGACATATCAATATTTACATGGAACAGTTCACATTACAAAATAAATAAAACGTAGAATAGCATATACTTTTCAAATAAATTACTTGTTTCACAGTGAGGCAGTAAAAACAGAGAAGTAGTTTGTGTCTGTTGTTGGATGGTGATGAAGCAGTGCTGGAGCGTTTAACCCCAATACTCTCTGGGAACCAGCGGCATGCAGAAGTCTGTGCCACACATCTGTATTAAAAAAAATCAGCAGGAAACGTGATTAGCATTTGGTACTTTCACTTCAAAAAGATGCAATTGTGTGTAATTTCTGTATATAAAGATCCATAAATACTGTTCACATATATACCTGACAGGAGGGCTGTGGAGGTGACTGCAGGGAGGTGTCCATGCTCATGTCTCTCTGCGGAGCTTCATTGTACTGATCCATTCCAAAACTACAGCTCCCAGAATGCAGCATGGTGTTCTGGCTGTGGCACTGGGCTGAGTATAGGTCCTGGTTCAGGCTCTGGTTCTGCAGCTGGGCCCCCTGGCCTCCCATGGAGCCGTGCTGGAAGTAGCTGAGGATGTCAGGTGAGGAGGCGTCACTGGCCGAGGTGTCTCCCTGTTCCCTCCTCTGAAACAGCACCTCCTCGCTGAGGCCCAGCTGGGCCGACAGGTAGGAGATGTAGCGGATGGTGAGGCGGAGGGTCTCTATCTTTGTCAGAGTCTGTCCGGCGGGGGCCACCGAGGGCGGGAGGTAGGAACGGAGGTGATGCAGAGCCTTGGTCAGATCCCTCATCCTCAGCTTTTCCTTCTCGCTGGCGCTCTCCCTCTGCTTGCTGCGGATCCGGGTGGCTCGGCCCGTCTTCCGGCCACGTCCAGACAGGGAGCAGGGTGAGGATTTGAGGCTCTGGCAATATCCGCTCTTAGCTGCCTTAGGAGTGGACTGTGGCAGCTGCTGGTAGGAGGGAGAGAGGCTGGAGTCCATAGAGGGGACAGGGGAGAGGGTTTCTGGAGAAGAGATGCTAGAGAGGTCCGAGTCGGAGCTCCACTGGTACTGCAGGCCGTAGTTGAGCAGAGGGACGGAGGAGGTATCCATGTTGTGTGGAGGAACTCAGTGGTCTGACTGGAGAGACTGGGAGGCTGTCTGTGCTGCTCAGCTCTGCTGCACCGGTTTATAAGTCTGGGCCAGGCCACAGAGGTGTGAAGTGACACCTCCACAGATTCTCACAAACCATCACTGTCTAAAACAGAGGCCCCTGAACACACACACACACACACACACACACACACACTCACACTCAATCCCTCAGTGGGACCTTCTCCATGTCTGGGAAAGTTCAGCTACAGGAGTGGAAGTGTGAATTTTGACTCCTGCTCACAACAATAAACAGTTTTTGCTTTTTGGGGTTTTGTCCCTGCAGCGACCCAGATGCATTTTGCACATGTGTAGGGGACACGCTTTGTTTTGCATGGTCAGACCTCTCTCGCCAAAGACCACAGTCATACACTGCAAAAATAAAACTGGAATCTGCTGTGTTATACCTGGATAGAAGAAGACGCTGTTAGTCTTTATTAAGCACATGATGATGTTTAAGTCTTGTTTCCAACTCGTGCCCAAACATAAACATCACGTCATTCTGCAGAGATGTGTCTCACATAACACCCTAACAACGATAATGTCAAACTTATCATTAACATTCACAATTAGCATTCAAAACGTATCTATAATCTAATCTATAGAAGCGATACATACAAATCAAAATTTAAATCAACAATAAAGCACAATTATATGACATTACTGCATTTATCTGACGGCTATAGCTGCAAGTTCCTTTTCCACATTCAGTGGATGAATTCAGATCGTTAATGCTAACATATGATATGTTGCTTCCCTCTGAACGGGTTTTCTTATGACACTGGCTGTGGCACACACACCAGCTGCATGGACAATGAGTGGTGCTACATAAAATCACACCTTCTTACCACGTTTTGTTATGGCCGCTTAAACGCTTTCTCGTTGAATGTCAATTCAGCTTGAAACATGAAAGCGAAATGTCAGGGTTTGGGTTTATTATCAGTGTCTATTTATGATTCCACTCATATCATTATGATATGTCAGGATGTGTGTGACACTGCTGTGATCAAAAATGCACATCGTCATGTGAGTGTCCAGAGGTCAGGAGGTTTCTTCTTCTGTTATTAAAAGAGCAGAGATGAGTCTGCCCTCACCGGAGGTTTACACTCCCTCTCCTGCTTCACCTCACGACAACCTTGAACCTGACATCAGTGTGCTCTGCTCTTCCCCTGATTTCCTCCACTTTACATCCCACCACTTCTCACCACCACGATCGTTTTATAGTCACAGCAAGTCGGGCGTGAGCTGCCGCCCCTGATCGCTCGCTTTATTTATCTTGATCCTGGAAGTGAAGCTTCTTCCGTCCTCGCTGCCTCTGGATGGGAGCCCGTGACTGACATGTAACTGCGGTAAACCTGAATACATTTAATGAAGCGTAATCACCGGCGTTATCCAGTCAAAGCAGAGGTGTGAGGGTTTCACACTGATGGGGCCTGATGAGTCTGGAGGCGTCGCTTCACACCTCAGCTGTGAGAACCAGGTCTTTCTGTAGAATACTGTCAGTGCAGACCCACCTCTCCCCTCTCCCCCCTTTCTCTCTGTGTAGAACAGCAGAAGCAGTGATGTAACTTTCAAGATTCCACTTTTGGTTGCTTTTAGCACAGACTGATCCACACAATGTTAATTATTGTGGACAATATTGAACTTTGGTTTGGATGGTCAACACATTAGAGGTACCTTAAGAATAAGTTCTTAAAATAATAGAAAATTCAGGTTTATTAGGGATTAACTTTTCTCACTTTAACCTTCTCAGTTTAAATACACGTGGAGAGGGAAATGTGAAATAACTGGACGCACTTGCTCAAGAGTACAATCAGTCGGTGCGTCTGTGCGTTTCACTGATTGCATGCCGCCACTTTTTTGAGCTAGGAGACAATTTGTTCTGTTATTCATCATGTTTTATTTTGCTCTGTGTCTACGTTGTTTACTAAATCATCTTTACATCAAAGCAGTCATAAATCCCATCCCTGTTCAACACAGCTGATTTTCCTCAGCTCAGCTTCCATGAAACACCCGCACTTTGTGATTGACTCTGCTGTGAGGTTTTATCGTCCCTGATGGAGACCTGGATCGCAACAATGCAGATAAATAAGAAATACTCAGTGAGAAAATCAGATGAAACATAAAGCTGGCTTTTTCTGGAGTTTATGGAGGCTGATCTTCATCTTTGATCCCCTTTGAGCTCCGTTGACCAGAACACCGAGGCCCTGCCAGCTCCGGGGACCATCAGGAATGAAAAGTGGTTTGAACAGTGAGAGCTGGTCAATAATGTGGCTGGATCAACTGGAAATGATGACATGATAAGATGTGTCGGGCTGAGGGCAGGGTGAACTGGGGCTGAACCCTCGGCGCGACCCTGCCGGTCACCCTGACCAAGGTGAGGCTGTGGGAGCCTGGCTGGGAGTTTGGCACCTCTGGGCGGACACACACCCACAGCAGGCTCTGAGGCTGGGCTGCCTGCCACCTGTCTGGGGCTCCTGAGTCCATCAACCCCACCACGACCTCTAGTGCGCCCCTTCTGCTTGGAATAGAACCAGTAATTTCAATCATTCCTGTGGGGACACTGGGCTGGCGCCATGATAAACAGTGATACAGCAAAAAAAGGAGGAAAAGCAGAGGGAAGAAGAAGAAATGCATCCAGGGACAGAACGTGTACAAACCTGCCAAAGTAGCAACGGATTCAGTGAATATCCAGTGAATAAAATGAATATGTATAAAAGGCAGTCAGTATGTATGGGAATATGAAAAATGGGGAACACAATGCAGTTGCAGGAATTAAATGATCTACTTTATTTCTGCCTTTGCCTTTTTAGGTCTTCTATTGGGAACTAATTTCAGCAGCAACAGTAAGAAACAAGCTGTTGTTTATACGTTGGTGCGGTCCGTCTGGAAAACTATAACAGGCACAGTTGTTCGCTACTATTATGAATTTGGTGGTTTAGGTTAACACGAGGAAGGAGCAGAAGATAATTCAGCTCTCCTGAGGGTAACCGTTGCTTTTGTTTTTCATTCAAAGTGAAAGAACTAATTGCTTATTGAAACTCTGGACCTACTTTCCTCAACTCCTCCAGTGAGAATGAATGTCTGCAGTTTTAACAAACCACCGTGACCTGTGAAGCCTGCGGAAGGGAAAGCCCTCATGGTCACTGGTTAATCTAGACTGGAGCGCCTGCACGTAACCACAGTACAGAGGAATGATCTGTTAATGCTGCACGCAGATTTTACGACGACACGAGGGCTCACTGAATGGTTTCATATGTGTGACGATGATGTGAATCAAAAGCCACAGCGTGCACAGTCACCAGATCTCAACCACAACCACCACCTAAACACCACATGAGGGAGCATCTTTTGAAAGAACGGTGTTTCATCTCTCCAGCAGAGTTCCAAACATGAAAGTGCTGTGTTGGTGCTCCAACAAGCCCATCACAGTTCACTGTAAAAACATTGACAGAAGCTGCTGCTCTGTGCTCTCTGGCTCTATGATGCCACAGTTTAATAAAGTCGCAGTAATACAAGGATGACATGTACCTGTGTATGAATGTGGACTCTATGTTAAAAGGCTGAGCAAGTAAACCTCTGATATAACCTCTGCCGTCTGTGTGTGTGTGTGTGCATGTCAGTGAGTGAGGTGGCAGGTGGGGGGGTGAGGGGGATACATTCTGCACCCTAGGTGTGAAACATAGCTGGGGCTGGAGGGGTCAGCCAGAGGTGGACAGTAAATTTCCTCTAATTGTAAGAGAGTGACATCGCAGAATGTAACACAAGTCAAGAGAAGAACACAATCAGCTGGATTCAATTGAATTGAATTCAGTCAATTGAAACAGGAAGTGGGGAGCAGGAACTGATAGCTGACTTATTGGGAATGTAAATAATGTTCTATTATTCCAGACCTGTCGAGCAGTAAAAACCTTTCAATCGCAGATTTGAGCTAAGCTGATGCCCCACTCAAATCAAACTGGATCACATTACAGCATTAATTCCAGACAGTGTGTGTCTTCTGCTCGCTGGCCTCTAGTCTGACATCCAGGTAAACCTGGTGGACAGATCAGCAGAGTGTCTTTCACACCTCAGCCAGAGTAAACACATCCTCCTACTAACAGCACTTGCTCACACTTTTGTGCCACCATGTTTTTACAAGCCCTACTCACTAACCCCCCCGAAACACAGCTGCCCCTGACATGGGAACAGTTCAGCTCCATATTCAGTTCCCACTCGCTCCTATCATGGCTGAAAGATAACACGTAACATGTTAGAAGCTGCTTGTAGAAAGCAATCAGGACTGTGTCAGAGATTCATCTTGACAAAGTGAATTCAGGATAAATACAATTTAATTTTTATTATCATTCTTATGTCACATAAAATTTACCACAATCTGAAAGTTCTTCTCGTCCACTAACTCAATATATTCTAAACCTTCCCCCCAGTATTTGTGCCTTTTTCATTGTAAATATTCCAGGTGTTCTGTCCTTTGAAAGCAAAGTTTCATCTGTTTCATCTCAACTGTTTTCAATGTTTTCTGCTTTATCAGCCCTGACATCTTTGCACCTCTTGAGGACCAATGAAAAGTCACAATGACATCATGTGATTTTGCATTAGATATTTGTCAGATCACATAAAAAGGACTAGTTCAACATTATGGGAATATTGATTTGTTTATATGGTAGACACCAGCAGCTTAGCACAGGTAACTGGGGGAAACAATTAGCCTCGCTCTGTCCAGAAGTAAAAACATCATTGTGCCCAGCCAAGAAATAAGTTTGGCATTCCGGACATCGCCATCTTGGTTTTTTGAAAGCCAGAACTGATCATATTTGGACGAAAGGGTGGAGCTGGGGAGGATGCATATTACTACACCTCTATCCTGACTGGATCTGACTGCGGGCCTGATGCACACACTGCAGTAGCTACTTGTCAATCGCAAGGTAGACACGCCCTAAAGCATGCTACTTTATCATCTATTTTACTCTAAATGGTACCATAATTCACAAAATGAACATCATGCTGTATTGAAAAAGGCTTGACACTAGTGATTGAGACCTTAAACTCATTAGGAAACTGCTTACTGAGGTAAATAATCAAGTGAGAAGTAGGATCCTTCTCTCACAAGCTTAGATACAGTTGGACCTCTTTTTGCACCCATGGGGTCGCCCCCTGCTGGTCATTAGGAAGAGTGCAGGTTTGCTTCACTTTTCAGACCAGTAGCTGTCCACTTGTGTCTGTCTATGCTGGCAGCAGACAGGCTGCATTAGCAGGAGAGTGCCTTTGTGTTGGGTTTGTGTTCACCTCAAACTGACTGAACTCCACAATCACCAGCTCCACTTCTTTCTGCTAGCTGTTGAAACATTTTCAACTTGTGTGTGTGCATCCGTCAATGGATAGCTCTGAGGGTGAATCACCCAGCCTCCAGAATTCACTGCATGTTCTGACTGAACACACAGTCACAGGTGCTGGTAGGCAGACTTTGTTACTTCTGGACAGAGCTATCCAAGCTGATTACCTTTTCACCCCAATATTTATGCTAAAGTAAGCTGGCTGCTGGTTCTAGCACGAAACTTAACGCTCAGACATGGGAGTGCTACCTTCTCATTGAACTCTCATAGTTCCCAAAAAGTCAAATCTGAGTCTCTCTAACATCCAAAGTTTATTACGTGTTTCATATGTTCGCTGCACTTTCTGCATCCACCATTAACCAGGAAACTGGATCATAAGCCCTCAGCTTTATTCAAGTCATGATGGAGCTACTATTTTACAACTAATGTACACAGGTCTACAGTATGTACAACAACAAATATAGTAATGGTAGTCAGACTGTTTTGTTTCAGTAAATTCACAGACATGTGGATAACAACCATGCACTCACACACACCCCCAAACACACGCACACACACACACACATACAGAGCGCAGTCATGCCAAAAAAGTAACATGCTCCTTAGAAATCTTGACACATGTTGTCAGAAACGCAGCAGGTTCTGTAAAACTGTTCTTCATCAGAACGTTAGAATGAGAGCATCATATCAAAACATCTAATCTCACACTTTCACATCATTCTCTTTTTTAGAAAAAAGACAAAAAATAAATTGACAGACAGACAGAACAATTCCTTACACGTTGTCATGGCAAGGTGTGACAGGTAAGACTCTGACTCTAAGTTATCACCACCAACAGAACACAGCTCTACAATTCAAAAGAGACACAGCGTCTCAGTCGAGGACAAGACGACAAACAGGAGGACAATCTGGTTACCTTTTCAGGTTGGATTTGGATCAGCTGGGAGATGAACAGCAGTGGAATGGATTAAAAAAAAAGCTGCTACATTTAATAAAATGGTCAATCCGGGTTTATGTTTAGAGAGAACAAAGCAAGCAACTATGTGAACTAAAGAAGAATAAATGCAGCACAGGACAGTGCAGAATAAATAGAAACTGGGTGAATGAGAGAGGTGTTTTCTCCGAATAACAACTCCAGCAGTAATATTGCTGCTGAGCCTTGGCAGCGAATGCAACAGGATTCAAATCCAATTCAAGTTATGACCATAAGTCTTCTGTCTTTCCTTTTCTCCAGCAGGGAATGAACTCAAAGCACAACATGGTAACATGAACTACATCACCTTTCAAGTACAGACACATTTTCATCTCATATTAATCTTTCCATTACACAAACCTCAAACAAAACAAATGCTGCTACACTGTGTGTGTGTGTGGGTGTGTGTGTGTCTGTGTGTGTGTGTCAACAGAGGATGGGCAGTAAATGATAAGAAGGAAATGACAAACACTAGTTTTATACGATGTGACAGACATGCTGGGCAGCCTGAGGAGCTTACAGAGGGAATAGAAAGCAACCACAGGTTCACATAGGCAACCAGACAGGTTTTCAAGATTTTTAATCATGGCAGACTCATAAACACAGCTAGCACAGCGTGGCCTTCCTTCCTCGTCTCTCCGTTTCAGTTTAAGCTGACACTTTCCCAAAAAGCTTTCCCCACAGCGGTACTGTTGTTAGGGCCGGAGGATGCAGGAGTTTGGCTTTTCAAGAGAGGATTTTCTCCCGGGTTTCAGGCAGCTTTAGAGCTACCAGGCCTCCGCAGACGAGGGCGGAGAAGGCCAGGAAGATGGGGATGATCTTAGTGATGCCGATGAAGGCTGCAAAGATGAAGCTGGCAATGATGGCCGCAAACTTACAGATCCCATTCAGGATACCGAACGCTGTCCCTCTGCAGAGTCCAACAGGGAGACAAAGATTAGATTAAATAAGTTTACATGACTGGCAGGTGTGTGACAGCAGGGTGTATATAATGGTGACACTGAATTGCAGAAACATATAAAAACTGTGTAAGAATGCAAATGTTGTAAGTGTGCTGGCAAAAATGAGACATCATATCAGGTGACTTGTGGTCTTTGTCCAGCTGAATGAGATTTCCTATTAAATTCCAGTCCTGTACCTTTCGGCCCAAGAGAGTAGCCTGACTCTACCCTTTAAATCAGCATGTGGCTTTTAACAGAGGTGTTCAATTGGTTGTTCACAAAGTCCCACAGCCCTTAATTCAAGCAAGGCACATCCGCAGTTTCCAAAAGCTCCAAAGATCAGATTTTATCCAGGTGAAACACAAAGTCATTTCTAAAACGATCCATTCAAAAGTCAACAGGTTTCTCATTTCTATGACCATCAACCTTCACAGGAAAAGGGACAACTGTCACAAACTGTAATTAATAAGTTATCATCCGCTAATTAGTTAATGCTGTGTGTTGGTTGAAGCTTCGTCTCCGCCTGACTTTTGATGTTACACTATTTTTTTAAACATTACCTTGTTTGCTTACTGTACAAAAGCATGCGTGGAAGGAAACTCACAGGTTGCCAAGCTATGTCTGGGTGAGGGGTTTTAGCGAACGGTTAATTGGGACAAACCTGACAGGAAAGGATTAGAAATGAGCTGAGATGATTCCTTCAGTGGTGCAGAGTTTGGTGTAGAGGACTGTACCTTTTGGAGGAGGGGTAGAGTTCCACAGAAATGACCTCGAGTCCATTCCAGGCCGCCACGCTGGCGCCATAGAAGAGACACTGCCAACATATAACAGCTCCTTGACTGAAACTTAGCAGCAACAGGAAGGTGCAGGCAGACGACGCCAACATAGAACCACCTAGAAAGAGGACGAATGATGACGCACTGAAACATGTCAGACATACCCCATACAGGGTTACCGTGTACAAGATTTACACGTTCTGCTGGTCTCACCTATTATTCGGATTCTTCCTATCTTGTCCATGAACAAAGCTGAGATAATGTTGCCAGGCAACACAGCCAAACTGCCCAGGAAGCTGACCATGTAGATGACAATGTCGTTCTCCTCCTGGAAGTTCAGATGGCAGCCTTTCTTCGGGTGGAGGAAGGTGGTGTTCTCCATTCGACAGTCTTTGAACTTTTCCTGCCAGAGGTCTGCAGAGAACAGAGGGATGGAGAGGGAGCTGACGCTAACAGGCTTTGGTTTGCATTTTTTTCATCAGGCTGTGAGCAGAAGTTTTATCGTCGTAGTGCTGGACGATAAACATCTTGCAAAGTGTTAATGCTTTGACTAAGATGACTGTTTGAGTGCAGCATTAATGTTCAAATGTATATTTTATACCACTAATATTTTATTGATCCCATAATGATCCCTAAAGGAGACAGCAATATAAAAGTGCTATCAAAATTTTATTATGATCATTCATTACTACGTCTGCATGATACCTGTGTTATAGAAGACAGTATTTTTGATGGTGCAGTTCTCAAAGAAGGTGTTGGTTGACTTGACATCCTCAAAGTAGCAGTTTTCAAACAGGGAATCCTCAAACTTCACAGATTTAATCTCAATGTTTGCAAACCTAAAAGAAAGAGAGGGAATCTCTCAACAAAGAGCATGACCAAAACACAGCCAAATATATATGCATGTATTAGTGTTGTGTGTAGGTGTTGAGAAATCGTACTTGTCATGGATGTACTCTCCTTCGCGGTGGATCTGGTTGACCAGAGAGAAGTTGAAGTGGAAACGCTCGACCCGCTCTCGGTGGAACACTCTGACCTTGGACTCGTACTCCTCGTACTGCATGTATTTGATCATATCGGGGAACCACACTCCCAGCCCGTGGTAGCTGGTACACAGAGAAATGCACATAAAAATGAAGTGATCTGTGCAGCAGGATGCAATCGCAGGGCTAAGTGAAGTTTTTATTTTAGCTCTGCTTTGGATCTCAATGTGGGTATACAGCCTGAATCGCATAGTTGCTACCTGAAAGCCAAGCAGAACCAGACAATAACCAGGAAGAGGCCTTGCAGTCTGAGCTCTGGAGCTGACAGCGACATCATGTTAGCCATCACCTGAAAGAGGGACAGACAGACAGACACTTAAGATAGTCACGTAGGCTCGTTCTCTGCTCTGTTTCGGCCTGGTGTCGGAGTGATATGCAGACCTGTTGCAGCATGGTCACATGTCTGACGGTCCAGCGCTGGAAGGCAGTCCCGGTGTCACTCTGGATCTCTATGAACTCATCCTCCTGGGTTTGTGGAGCCTTAATGTTCGTCACCTTCACAAAGACAGAGGAGTTCAGACATGTAAAAAATGACTTCATCTTCACATCAGAACAATGAGCAATCTATTTGATTTAAAGATTTTAAACAAGGCTCAATGAAAATATATATTTTTTTCTTTTATTTGAGTGTTAGGATCGTCTTGCTACGGCCTTTTTGTCACTGATAACATTAATGCTGGCTCCAGTGAGCCGCAATAGTAGAACCCTGAAACTGAAGCAGCTAAATGGAAATCAGCCATTAGTAACTGTTTATTACAGTTTACACCTTTGCTTCTCTGGCTTGATGAGTTCCACCTATTTAATAAAACTCCTGAGATAACTTTCACCATGGATTCTCTCCATCCATGTAAAATGTGACGTTTGTGACGTTTAAAATACAATTAATTCATGTATGACACTGTTCTTCACTAACAGCACAGACAGATATCAGTCTTTGACTATGAAATGTTGCTGCCAAATTAAAATGGGGTAAAAAAAATGATATAATTTTCTTCCTAATTACTTTTTACACATTTAGACTTGTCACAGTAGGATATGCCCCGGTGAAAACAAGAACATTAATGATGGCTGCATTCCATTTAAGTGGCCCAGCATGCACAACAGCAGGGACTGGAACTCCTGGTACAGCCACAGTTGATGATATTAATTGCACTTTTCCTCCCGTCAAAACTGTGAAAAAGCTTGTTGTGCATGCCAGTGTAGGTTGGAGAAATATCTTTTAACCACATGTTTGCATAGACAACCGACTGCATTGAACTATTCGTGTTACTAGTGGATACCACTAGAGGGCACAAGCATGGCCACACTCTATGAGATTACGTCTTCATTCATTCTGAGATCACGGCAGAAAAAGTGGCAGAAACAATAACGTTCTCAGATGGTATGAACCATAAATGGTACCATAGATGGTATTATTCATGATAGCTGAGGTTCAGATGTAACAACCTGCTTCCATTTACTGAATAAATTAATGAACTGCCAAATTAGACAACTGATGGTGAGTGACCGGGCAAAACTGCACTGCTGTCAACAATAAAGGCTTACAGTGAAGACTCTCTCTGGCTCCCCCTTGGCCTTCCAGTTGGTGTCATGAACTTGACGCAGGATCATCCACGCCTCATCATGTCGGGCGTTCTGAACAAAGCACACACATACACATACGCACATGAATGTCCACACAACCAACGATTTCAAGAGGGTTCTGTGAAACCTCTCGGGGTTTGTGGCACCTTCATTTCCCACACACACTGCAGCCAGATGCAGCTGAGCAACAGCGTTCCCATGAGGTCTGCCTCTTATCAGATGGGGAAATGTGTGATATCAACATGTTGGAGCAGCCCTGCTGTAACATACAAACACAATACCACATGTGGTTAAAGGGCTCACAATGTGCTGGAAGGGGTGGGTGCTGTCCTGGTGGTGCCTTAGCAGCCTTTCGCTACCTTTGCACAGCAGTGGGATGTTGCTGTGGTGGCTGATGACTCAACATTTTAAACCAATTACAGCTTGATGCTCAATACTGTACACTGACATAATGAATATAACAACCGAGAGCATGCATCTCAATATTTTGCTGGTTATTCTTGACCCATCCTGTATTAGCACTGCAGATAAATGTGTTTTGTGTTTTACAGTTGAAGCAGACAATAAAACCACATATCTTAATGTTGTTAGTCTGGCAACACTTGATCTGACCTCCAGGAGAAAACGAGGGCTCTCCGGCATAAAGACGAGTCCGACGAGTGCAGCCAGTGCAGGGAAGAGACACACGAAAATGAATAACCTCCAGCTGTGGATCTGGAACTCGGTACCGATGGCGAAGCCCCAGCCTGGAAAATCATCCAGTAAGGAGCATGTTAATATTTCAAGACCCGGCCTTCTGGAATATTTTAATGTCCAAGTCACTTTATTACCAGAGTGGAACAAAAATCATCTTGTCATTTTATATAGATGCACAATGTATTATACACCAATGTGGCTATCTTTGCATGAGTTGTTTGAAACATTAACTGGATTCAATAGTTGAAAGTCAATTACGGTCCACACAGCAACTGTGCGTTCATTTTCCTGATGGTGGCAAGGTTTTTGCATATTTGAATGTAAATTATTCATATTTAGGAGGTAATTTCTGGGACAGCTTCTCAAGATGAGGCATATTAGCAAGCAGAAAGAGGATGTAACAAATTAATTTAGCCACATCCTGTTGTTCATGCAGACTAAGAAGAAAAAGAAGCACATGTCAAACAAGAAAATGCTCCTCTGGTGAACTAAAATTTGATAAAAGTCTATGTTTGCCAACAGACTGATCACAAAGACTGTTCTGTAAATGTGTGTGTGTGTGTGTGTGTGTGTGTGTGTGTGTGTGTGTGTGTGTGTGTGTGTGTGTGTGTGCTACCATAGTGAGGGATGATCCCCCAGGCAGTGAAGGAGGCGTACAGGCCTCCCAGCATCCAGAACATGCAGAGCCAGCTCAGATGTTCTCCACGTTTATCCATCTGCAGGAACTCGGTGAAGTAAGTGTAGACTATCGGGATGGAGCCACCAATTCTGGGGGAGGAATCGCAAGGAAGCCCTTTTATTGCATGGAATTTAATTTGTAGTGCTCAACACATTAAATATGACATTTAAAAGACTCAGCAGCAATACGTCTTTAGACACAATTTCCCGGATACTCTGGATAATCAACAGACCTTTCATTTTCATCGGAACTACTTTGTACTGAAGAAATAGTTCCCATGAAAACTGCCAACAGCACGTTTTTGTAATTCAGAGTAAACTGACTCTTTAACAGCAAACAAATAGCCAAGCATAAAGGTTTATGAGCAAGCCGTAAATGTTTATTATGACAATTTATGTTGCAAATGTTCTCTGTTGTACAAAAACAGCTTCAGTTCATCCATCACTGAAGCGGCAATCAAAACCTCCAAATTAACACCCACAGTGGTGAGAGTCCTGAATACTTATAATGAAATGCATTTCCTGAGATAATGAAGAACTGCTGGCAGCAACTGAACAGTTTCTGGTTTGTTTTTGGGCTTCAGTTTTGTCAGAGGTGCTGTCAGTATTCAGGATGATGCTAAGCCCGCAGAGACCAGTTCTTAATATGTTTAATATCAGGGAAAAGGTTGACTGAATGTTGTCTGCTGCTGATCAGGAGTGTCTGTCAGGGCCACACTGGTTGATTGACAGACAAAACAGTGAAACACATAACCATATACACATTACACATTACATGAGGGACAGCAAAACTCTTCCCACTGTGTGTACAACATCAACACAATCATTGGCATTTTAGAAGGCCTCTCTCTTGTTTTATCATGATGGGAAATCTTCCCGTCGTAGAGTCTGCCTGCTCTTTATGTTTTGTGAAGCCAGCAAAACGGGCACAGGTCTTCTGCAGATGTGAGCGTTAATGACTGACATGGGGCTCATTATCACAGTGAATCAGCAGCAGCTGAACGTTGTCTTTTGGTGACCTTGTATTTTTTGGATTAGCAAAGAGCTCAGACATCAATATTGCGGGTCTGGGTACACGCACGGCGCAATCGTTATCAAAAGAAATGTGTCTTTGATAGCTCCAAAATCAATCTGCGTGCAGCACCGAGGTGCTGATGATAGCAGGAAGTCAGCAATAAAACTCAAATTAAAAACAAGCAAAGAGCATTGTTCACTTGTTTAAACTGATATAATAAAGAAATGCGCTATAGAAGTAAATAAACAGAAATGTCCTTGTGTGCAACATGCAATGTAAATGTGTTATACTGCTGAGGAATATCAACTCACAAGTGAGTGGACTGCTCTTCTTGTCCTCTAAGTACCTCAGGAACTTTGTTTTAATGGTAGTGCTGCCTATTACTCATCTTACTTAAATGTCAGGTATCTTATTTTGGAACAAAGATCCTCAAAAACAATTACAGGGATGTGCTTTTTCCCCTGAATGTTATGGAGAAGCTTGCTTCCATTAAAAGGATTACTTTTGGAAAAGGTCAGTCATTCTACTGATACAGCCAGTCGTGCTGTCTTTTGTTCAGGCCAGGCAAATGTAAATGTGACCATGAGTTTAAATGTGAACATGCGTGTGAATGTGTCTCACCCAAAGCCGGAGCAGAACCTGAAGAAGAGGAAGAAGCCGTAGCCCTGAGCGAAGCAGGACAGGAAGGAGAAGACCAGGTCGATGGCGAGGACGTAGATCAGACACTTCCTCCTCCCCATCTTATCACACAGACCCCCCCACACCAATGCCCCCACCATCATGGCTACATACACCAGCAGACCTGCCAACACACACACACAAACACAAACATCAGATGCAGGCATTTGACCTTAAAAAGTTATAGATTTTACCCCCATAATGCACACGTGCGCTCAATTAAATGCACAGTGTCGGCTCTAGAGATGCATGCATTTGCATACGTAGACACAAGTCTCACTGGAAGGAGCAACTATAGTAGATCTGTAAATAAATAATAAAAGAAAAAACAAGGCCAGGAGTCCTGATCTCCACCAGGGGGCTCCCTTTACCCTTGTATGAACTCAGAGGAACAGAGAAACCATCACTTTCTACTCTAATTCCGTGCGACTCATCCTAACATGCATGCTCTGATCAACACTTTCGAATATTCACAGACATGCCGGAAAATATACCCTGACTGATAAAACTGTTCCATCAAAGACTGAGAAATAACGGCCTTCATGATTTTGAGGCATCTCTAAGTGATTCACTTCCACAGTCTTCACTTTCCATACATTTAAATCTGCTCCCAGCTTTGTTCACATGTGATCCTCCAGTCGTCTCCGCTGTTACCAGAGCTATCTTTTTTGACATTTTACCTGCAGAATCTCACTCTGAGGCACAGCGGTGTGGAGCCCATCGCAGCATGCACAAGGCAGGAGGTCTACTCTGCCATTTCTTTTTCTTGTAAGGCAACAGCCCTTGTCCATGACTGCACCCAGCAGATAATAATGATTATATGCTTCCTTTTTATGTCTCTGGGGAGAGTAATATGCTCTCTCCTGCTGTCGGTGTCAGGACTCTAACCTGCAACATCGGCAAACCTCTTCACCGTGTTGTTTAAACCTCCTGCCTGCTCGGTGTTTTTACTACACACAGCCCTAATTACAGTGGGACTAAGCAGCTTAACGGCACGTGGAGCCATGGTGTGCACCTTCCCTGTGGATTACTAGACTATCCAAATGCTCCGGTGCTCCACACGCCAAGCTGCACTTCCCTAACTCATTCAACAAGAGACTGCTCAGGGCACCGCGAGACAACGAGTCAAGGCTAACATGTCACCTAATATCATGGCCTAGTTGTTGCTTGGAGGCATGTGTATGCCTTGGATATATGCACGGACAAGTTGACAGGGTGGCCTTGTGATTAGAAATCCTGTCCTTCAGTGGAGGCCCAGGATCCACCCCTGCAGCAACAAGCTTCTGTCTGCCTGTTAAGGTGTCCTTGAGCACAGCGAAGACTCCGAGTCCCTGGAGGGGAAAGAGGACTTTTCCTTTTTCTTGCAGTATTAAATGTGAAAGCACTGTTAGTGCATTTAGCACATTCAGATGAAGAGACAGCAAATCTAGTGGAAAAAGCTGCAGAGTTGCAGAGCATGCCTCCTCCAAACACACGATATGTGCTGTCTAAAGAAATGCTAAACCTGTGCACATAATTAAAACAGATGCAAGGCTTTTTTCAATATGAAACAATGAAGAAATGGAGCTCCCTGCTAATGCTGCAACATCAGCTCCATTTCTTTACCTGAAACAACAGGACGCCACTTTGCAAAATATCACGTGTTTTCTGAATACTGGACAATGTTTTCCAAAATGGCTAGATAACAACAAAAAGCCTTTAGATAACAACCTGCCCCACCTTGTATTTCACTTCTGCTATTCTCTATGCCAGACTGACTGAACACCACTGCTTGAATTTCTAGTCTCTGCACCAGCTAATCATAAATTCAGACTTAGCCAGTAACATGTTTACTAAGTGGAAATTCTATGCATCAATACATCAAAACAGGCTGCGCTGCACAAGCAAGTTCCCACACAGTGATATTTGTAACTGTTAGGTGTTGTGTAGCTAACTAACAAACAAGTTAACTGACAAAACCAGCATAAGCTTGCTAATATGTTTCGATTTAAGAGTAAAAGATCTAAACCTGACACATGATCAAGAGTCTGTTTTATCATGACGTCAACTGGAAAAGATTTGATTTCACAAAGAACAAAAACAATCCGATATATCTCAAATTAGAAAATGTTATGCAAAAAATCATCAGTTGGCACACTCTACACTGCATGAATACTTCTGACTCAGAAACATATGTCTGCATGTATGGATTCATAAACAAACTCATTCCTACCTAATGAATGCCAAGCACCAACGTACAGAGCACCAGGCCAGTGCCAAGCAGATTATCTCTATAGCAACAGGAAAACATCATTAAAAGCCATCTCATAATTTATGGATGACCTTTTTAATTGCAGTTCTAGTTTTATAGCAGAAGTGCATTAACTGCAAGTTTTGCAATATCCTTAAGACATTTGGTTAAATCTCATCAAGCCTGAGATTTAAAACCTGCCAGCATCGGGTCTCCCGCCATAACCGTCTTGTATTTTCTCTCTATAGATTAAACAATAAAAGCACCATTAAAGGTAAGTGCACCAACCAGCCTCCTCTTTTTAACAAAAGGTATGGGAGTCTATGTGGCATCCTAGATAAAAAGTTAAGATTAAACAGATTTCTGCTCCCGTGAGTCTGGTGAACAGAGCATGAGCCGGAATCAGATAGGATCATTCTGCAGATCTACTTCATATTCTCCACCAATGATCAGTGCCCCCCTCCCGCTCCGCACAGACGCTGTGATTTCATTTTCGCCAGGCCTTCCTCCCGCTACCAGAGACTGTCAGAGGCCTGAAGCGTATCTGACAGCTCTGCACCGGGCGCTGCAGGTCGCCAGGCTCTCTGACTGCTGCAACATGCTCCATATTAGCCTGGGAACACAGACTGAATACGATCACCACCGGGTTCCTCATCAATCTCTCGCAATGCCTCATCCCAGGAGCCTGTTGTTAAGATGAAATGAGCGATGTGCAATCTGCCACATCGCTAGGCTACCCTCAAGGCCTGGGAAATAAGGTGAGGGGCTTTAATTTGCAGTTTAGTTGTCTGCACAGAAAGTGAGGCGCAGACGTTTTCAAGATACATTTCCCAGTAAGTTGGTGCTACGCTGCATACAAATTTCAGTATCTTTTTTTTTTGGCATGTTCACCGTTGTGGTACAATTTTTGGGAACAAGTGAAGCTTAGCAAAGGACAAATCATTCTTAATACACAGTAACATTCAATGCATATTGAACGCAGGCGCCTATTTCTCTGCCTGGTATCGAACGTAATTAAACGATTAACATGTGGCGATGCATCCCTCAGGTCAACTTCCAGACACTTGTAGTTACAGTGCCAAGGCTCACTATCTGGCGACTCAATCTGGTGGCTCACAATGGAGCCATACCCTATCATTACACACAGTGCTGGTTATGTTTGTAATATTTGCATCTGCCTAGAATGATCCAAGCCTTTTCCTCTAATCTGTCCCAGCAGCTGAGGGATATTTGTGTCTGATGCAGTGGTCTGCAACCATGTGCCATCAAGAGCACATGAAGGTTTTTGCTTCAGCCAAGCACAACAGAATTTCACTTTTCACTGACGAGTTCCTCATCTCTGGGTACAGTTAAGAACACCTAGAACAGTGCCTGTTTGGCGCTCTATTGACTTTGATCCCCTGAGATTTGTGGCTTTTGAGTTCCCTCAACGACTACTGGATGGGTTGTCATGAAATTCGGTCCAGATATTCATGTTCCCATTAGGATGGATTGTAGTAACTCTGGTGATCCCCCGGCTTTTCCTCTAGCACCATGTTTCATAACTGCATACCTGCAGAACTAATGACATCCCCATCGTGTTCCGGTGTACTTCGCTCTTGGTTCTAATTAGCAAACATTAGCATGCTAACACACCAAACTAAACTGGCATGGTAAACATTATAGCTGCCTAACATCAGCGTGCATTTAGCTCGAAGCACCAGTGCACCTCAGTGCTGGCTCGGGGAGCTGCTAGCATGGCTGCAGACATTTAGTCTTGTTGAGTTTTTTTTTTTTTTTTTAACTATTCTATGCACAGAAACAGAATCGGTTGAAATGAAAAGCCTTTCCCTTACCAGTTTTCAAAAGGTGGAGATTTCATTTTTCAAACAACACCTGAAGCAAGTTTTCACCACATACACTCGGCAGAAACCCTGTTTATCTTCCCTCCCTTTGCTGCCACTTACCCAGCAGTCCTTTGTTGGAGTTGGATATGCACATGTCCTTCTCTGCACTGGGCAGGACGAAGCCCACCACGAAGCCGTCCACGCCGTCAGCCATTAGTGCCAGGCCCAGCACGAAGAAGAGCATCCACTGGAAGCGTCCATGGCCGCAGTCCTCCATGATGGTCTCGTACTGGTCTGGCAGGGATTCCTCCTCTTCTTCCTGCTGGCCAGCTAGACGGGCTTTTCTCCTGGCCTCCAGCCGAGCTGCCCGTCGCGCCTCCTTGATCTCGTCGGGGTGGGGGATGCCCTGGTACTCCCCCTCATACATCTGCTCATCATCATCTGCGCCCTCGGTGGCATCGCTAGCTGCATCCTCCTCCTGTGGAGGGTAGTCCGTCTGGTAAGGGTAGCCATCCTGCCCTCCATCCTGGGTGTAGGTGTATTCTCCACCCTCTGTCACCTGCTGGTTCACGTTGTTGTGATAGGGGTCATCCATGGTTCCTGCTGGGCGTAAACAGAGCAAGACAGACTTTGCCTTGTAGCCGTCGTACTCTGAGGAAGCTCTACTCGTCGGCTATAATGGCATAATCCTCCCAAGCAGCTGTGAGTTGCTCTCAGTGTTGCTGAGATCTCCTGGATTCTAGGTGTTGAATGCAAACTGCAGGTATTCTGTGGCTCGATCTCAGATTTAAGGCCTCAACGGCTGCGCTGAAAGACTATTGCCTTCCTTGATTTGCACAGTGCTGCATGCTGAACCTAAAACACAATGCACACAGCCCATCACAAACAGCATAACAGCAAAGATGAATGCAATCATAAAGCAGAGTCAGTGCAATGCAACAGTCCCCTGTGGCACGGCTTGGGGCCTGCCAAGTCAAGTCACAATTACAGTCACAATATTTATATTCTGAAAACATTAAGGGCACATCATGACCTTTGACCCTTAACCAAGGACCAAGTCCGAGAGAGAAAATCTATAAAAACATAATGTCATTTGCTGACAATATGTCATGTCATTTATAGAAGACAAAGAAAAAGAAAGTACTTCTTTGTTGTTTTTGACTTCACTTCCACAGTTATTATTTTTTGTTATTTTGCTTCAGTTCCCTTTTCTGTCAATCTAATCTAAATATGTTATATATTAGTACCTATAAAGGACTTCCGGCCGTAAACAAATGCAGGTTATTATTCTGGTGAGAAATCAAAAGTGTGGCAGGAAAAGCAGTTCAGGACTGAGTCTCCCTTGTAGTCTGCGTGTCACCACACAACCAGATAATCTCCTCGTCTCCCCGCTCACATGCTCTGGCGCCATTTTGATCCATCACATAGCACTGCTGCAACAGTGGCACGCTCAGATCTGTCTCGAGCTTCATAGCAGCTAGAAGCCAGAGGGACCAACAGGAAGACAATAACAAATTACATTGCATTTCAGGAATTTTGCTTCCTGTCACATGCATTACTGACATGATTAAAGGAGTTGCACAGAGAAGTCAGGGACATGTTCTCACAAAATCAAGAAAATGGCTAGCCTGAGGCTGGATCCTCTGTAATTTAGAGATAACAAATGATGACGTATTGCGGAAACGCTTTGTGACAGACAATCAAGCTGCACAGCTGAATGCAACACACCACACGATTCATGAGAAAGTGTTTCATTTCACAGTCACAATATTAAACTGTAAAGTAACACAAATCTTGATTTAACCTCAATTTCCCCCAAATTTATTATGAATAATGGCAAAACCTAAAAATGCTGCTAAAAGCTACTAGCAGTAGCAAAGAGTCAGTCAGCTGAGCCAGTAATGTCACTCTTCACCCAGGACTGCCGTCCCGTGTGACATCATATTTTAACTTACGTGATGAATTTAAATTATGTCACATACATGACAGAAACATGCTTGTTTTAACACCATGATCTTTTCCCAAAGCTGACCAAGTAGTCTTGGTACCTAAACCTAAGCAAACTGCAACTGTTTCACAACATTAGCGAATGCTGATGAAGGTCCGGTCCAATGACCGTCGCCTTCGTCATACTGGCCTGTCGCTGGTCGTCTCCACTGGTGATATCTGTCATTTTGGGAGTCATTAGCATTTTTTTTACAGAATATCTCTAAAACAATGTTAACATGTTGCCTGAAAAGGACACAAGTTACATCACGTTAAAATGTTCCTTCTGTCCATGTAGTACAGATATTTTTTTTATATTAATGGTACATTCAGTTTTTATTCCCACAGATTTAAATCATTTCTTGGATGTCACTTCCTTCAAATGCTCATCACTTGTCATGTACATCCAGAAACAACTGTCGTCTTATCATCCCACAAGTGGGAGGTTGGTTTGGGTTGGGTTGGTTTGTCCTGGTTTGGAGCCAGGATGACGAACACTGTAATTTAATCCAGATTAAGACCGCAGTTTTTTTTTTTCATTTTGCCCAACATTATTGTCTCATCACGAAAGTCATGGAGGTGGCCGACAGCGGCTGTGGATTATGGAGTCTGGATTGAAGCACTGAGATGTATCTGCCGCTCTCGGATGTGTAGTTTTGAAAGTCCAAAGTGTTGAAGTGTTAAAATGTGTTCGATAATCAGTTTTGTTTCCAGTGGTAACAAGCAGGATTTCTGTTCTGTGATGTGATCACGATCATCTGAGCGTTTCATGCTGTTTCCTTCACTCACGTGAATAATAGATGAAGGATTCAGGGGAGAAAGTGAGAGGGTGGATGCTCAGTCTGGCTGAGGGAAGCGGTGTTGCTTTCATCATCCTGCTGCAGCGCCTTTACTCACACAGCTGGCGCTTACATAACAGTTAGGCTGCCTGTACTCACTCTTCTCCCCTCTGTCCCCCCATCCCTCTCCCTTCTCTTCTAAATATTGATCTGAGTTTGTGTTTATCAGTGCATCAACTTGACCATCCCAAACACACACACACACACACAAAAACTCAGATGTCAAATCAGCATTTGTGCCCATGCAGACTTTGAATAGTTCATGATTTGCCTTCCTCTGAGAGAGTCCCTGGTGTTGAAAAGTCAAAGAGCTCCTTTGAATCGTGAAAATCAATGTGAGTCTGAGGTTAAACATGAAGCAGAGAGGCCGCCGCGTGATTTACAAAAAGCTATCTCAATTTCAAAGTGACCTTTTACCGCCCAGATTATTTATTGGTTCGACTGAGCCAAAGTCTGTCGTCTTCACCTCATCAGTTTCTGAAGCGTGTTCTACAGAGGGCAACGCAGCCAGACACACTTCTGGAGTTTCATATTAATGTATGTGGAAACAGGCTTTGGTGGATACAACAGTTGAGCTGCTCTGAGGCCTGTGCTTGAAGACTTTTTCCAGCTACGGCCTCATTTTGATTCATCCAGTCACCTGCACGCGCTGTACAACCCCAGTCTTCCACTGCTGGTCACAGAACAGCTCCAGGGGCCTTGCTCTGCCTTCCTTTCATTAGCTGTAAGTGCATTGCTCAAAGGCACCCCATCAGTAGCTACTGAGAGTTGGGGAAGTGTTTATTTACTCACTTTCTTCACCCACATTTGCACATCCAGAGACTTGGATGTAGGCTTTAATTATATCAGAAAAGTATAGAAATGGAAAAAAAAATATTAATCAACTCTACGACCCATTGCTTTTCATAGAATATTTTATTTGTTATCTACCACAGTCAGGTTTATAATTAATTTTCTTTACTTAAATTGTTTTATTAATTGTTATTCTGCATTTGTTTGATAAAAACGCTTTTCTTTGCTTGAAAATGACCAAAATTGCAAATGTTGTCATCAGCGTAACTGCATGGTCTTATTTCCTCATTTCCACCAGCTTGCACCACCAAGCCTTCACTAAACATCAAGGTGAGAGGTTTGATTGCACTGAGGACACAGATATTAAGATAAAAGCATGTATTGTTTTTTTGAAAAAAGCCTCTATTACACTGCTTTTACTACATGTGTTGTATCCTTTGGTGGAATAACTCAACTGTGAATTCATTTTAATCTCAGCTCCTCTGTGACCTCGAGAGGTCAAACGACAATCCACTGTGATTTCTGGAGACGACCTGTCTGCTAACCTGTCACGTACATTTATTAACAACACGTTTCTGAGTAAAATACTGTCACTAGGTCAGCTACGGAGCAAGAGCCGCCATTCTGGGCCTCAACAAATATGCAACTTTTGATATTTTCCTGCCACTACCTTTGCTACTGAAAAATGCGAGACTGAGAGACAGTGGAGTTCTCATATGCGATGGAAGACATTCAAACTGGTATGAGAGTATACTCTTTCCTTCACATCAGCTTAAATCAAGTATCAGGTGACTTAATGTTGATAAAATGAGAATTTATTATTTAGATATATGAATTTTATTATGTACATGGTAATGTTGATAGATGAAACGCACTGTCAGTAATGAGTAAAGTAGACAAATAAATTATGGCACCACAGATATTTTTTCAGTCTACATCATTTTTCACTTCCTCGCTAACTTGTCTGTCAAAACAACTAATTCAATAGCACAATAGATAGGAGGAAAATAAAAGTTGTCTTACCAGATATGGCATTCCCTTAATATAAAAAATGACTTCTGAACAAAACAAGCATAAATAAAAAATTGCTAAAGTCCAAGTAGCATTTTCATATGTCCAAAGCCTACATGTCAGTTTATCCTAAGGCCGTACTGCAGCCAAGGCTGAGGGATTACGATCCAACCTCACGATCCCCCCCCCCCTCACCAGGGCTCATCCCTACAGGAAGCTCCCTGCAGCCAACCCCCCACCTCTGGTACCCAGTGGTACAGTCCTCCAAGTGTAAATGGCAACAGGCTCTACTGATAGTGACTGCAAACTCCGGAAACACTCTCCAGGATCTATTGTGATACTCTTGATCCCTCACCTACAGAGAGGTCGGAGGTCATTGTCGGCTGCCCGGACAGCTGCCATGGAGCTCCTAGAGATGCTGTATTTCTTTGCTCAAGGACACTTCAGCGTGGCAGATGCTTGTCATCATGGTGGTTTTAATGTGGGCCTTCAGTGGTCTGCAATCATTGTCAAGAGATCTCCAAGAGTGTGCATGTTTTAGATTCCATTCAGACACTGAACCAGGCGCTTTCAGCTACCACTGTCGTCACTGTAGTGCACTGTGATGGCATATTTAGATAATGGTTGTCTGTAATTACACCAGCCAGAATGAGCCCTTGTCGATATCTCACGACTGTTGCTGCTCATCCATCTTGAATCTATCTTCCCTTGAAGCAGGATGGAAGGCCTGGGGGTTCATTGTGTTGGGTGTTGGGTGGGTGCAGAGGTGATCATGGATGTGTGTGAGAGGTAATACTGCTGGAGATGAATAATCATAGCACTCCAGCACCTCGTATCATTCCCGTGGTTTACATAGAGAAAATATACTGGCTGTGAGAGTAAAGAGGCCTGACGCTGCAGACAGAACGGCAGTTACAGTTGGATAATATGGTGGACTGACGCCAGGGTCTTCCCAGATGAAGGCACGTGATATAATATAAGAAGCTTTTGATATAGATGTATCACTTAGGCCTCAGGTGGCCTTCACCAGTGTCTCTCTGCAGCCTCCCTCGACCAAAGCATCTTTCTGTAGTTTGTTTTTACTGGAGGTGTTTACACTGTACACCTGTAATATGAAAGGCAAGTGTGCTAGAGCAAGACACTGAATCACTGAATCAATTTCCTTCAAATTGCTAGTTTTGTGTGATGAACAGTCCCAAACCCAAAGACGTTCTGTTTACTATCACAGGAGAGAAAGAAAGGCTGACGATCACTAGTGACGAGCTGGAACCAGTCGGTAATTCATCTATTGAGCTGATTAATCAATTCATTATTTTAGCTCAAGATGAAACTCCCCAATAGTACCCAGTCTGTTTGTGAAATATCTTTAAATTATCTCCATTTTGACCATCTATAACATTGATATCATGCTTTCATGCTTATACACATAATCCATAATATATGATAGTATACATTCTGTTGATGCATGCTTTTACTTTTGATATTCGAAGAACATTTTATTGCTTATTCTTTTGTACTTTTGGTGAAGTAATTTTTTCAGTGCAGTGGTATTTCTACTCTTACTTAAGTAAAAGATGGTAGGTAATAAAAAAGAAAGAAAGAAAGAAAGAAAGAAACGGTAAAAGGGCTGTAGTTCAGAGGAAAATGAGATGAGAGGAAAGTCAAATAAAACCAAATAATTATGCTTTAATGAAGCATAACATGTATTTTGTTGCGTTTTTCTTCCTTTCCAGGTTGGAAACCCCCACCCTACCTGCTCAGTGAGACAGTGAGGTAAGTGTCAATTGTTATGTGAGACAGTATGTGGTACTACTCATCCTTTGATCCAACGAAGTCAAACTTTCAGCCTTTCTACATGTTTACAGCTGTTCACTTTATACTTGTGTAACTACTGATCAATGCATGTTAAAGTCTCACTACCAAACATTTCCAGTGCAAAGAATTCTGTGGAGAAGATTACAGAGTGTGGGGGTTTGTTCTCTACATTATACTGTATGATGCATCATGGGGTCCACTTTAGTCCACTATGTGCAATAAAATATGATAATCGTCACTCTATGGACCCCACTATCAAATGGCATTGACACCATTGCACTATATTGTAAATAATGATTTTGGCCCATTTAAACAAATTCATCATCATTACAGCAGCAAGTCTGCCAACCCATCCACCCCCACCAGGGGACATGGTACGGCCTGCTATGGGACATCATTATAGAGAGTAGATGTCTTGCATAGAGGCAAAGCTCTCTAATCCGAAGGCCAGATAATTCGAGTGCAAAGAGGATTAGCTCCACCCCAGCAGAGCCATTGGCTAAATTTAGCCCCCATACTCTCTGTCTTCACCAGTCTCCATTAAACCCCTCCTCCAAGCCCCGCCTTTGACAGCCTTGACTCCTCCATCCAGACACACTGTCCACCAATCACACGCTGCAGTTCATCATTGCACCATCATGACACTTTTGGATCTCTCCAGATGAATAATCCAGCATCTAGGCCCAACAGTCAGTCCCCACATCCTGTCAATATTAATGATAAAGAGTGAAATCACACACGTGACCACACACACACACAAGAAAGTTAGCATTTGGCTGCGAACACGCTATTCGCCCTGATGTCCCTGCCCTTCATCTTCAGAGCTTCGTCCTCTAGCGAGCACATCGGGATTACAGTTGATGGTGCCTGCTGGGCCCGCCTCGGGAGGTGGGGCCTAGCCCTGCACAATCCGTGCAATGGCGAACAAGCTGCGTCGCAGAGGCGCCTCATGCAAACATCCAGGAAATTAATAACTTCCAGGGGGAGGATTCTGGGAAAGAGTGATAAAAACTCACTCTCTGTCTCCCTTTTCTTAGCTTGAAACCACTGTGTGCTGGTTAACTTTATTATTATCATCTGCTGAACTCCATGATGAGCCTGGGGTCGTATAAAGGTGCGTCTCCTCTGACCCCTGACATCCTTGCAAATAGCTGCTTACTGTTGATCTGGGATTTAAAGCCTGTTCTACAGAGTCAGTGAAATGCACACACATTTGAAAAATATTGTGGGCTGTATTAACTGGGGTTCAGGAAATTATTTACTTTTCTCTTCTTGTCTAACATGAACAATGAAGAGGTGATTATTTGATGTCAGTCTGATTAATCTGAAATATTGTTTTTAGGCCACTAAGGCTTTCTGTATCACCTCCTCTAGTTTCAGTTGTCTGTCCTTTTATGAAGTGCCTCATCTTCTGTGTGTGGGCACAAAATAACTTTAAGATAAGAAGGCAAAAAATAGTCACAGCAAGCAAAGCCCTGCTGCTGCAATTACCGCTACTTAGTTTTGTCCTTTTTCCCTTTGCTGACCTGGAGTCAGTTTTTTAGGATGGAAGGTTTTTTTAAAAAACAGTTTTGGAGCATTGTGGTGGATCACAGGGCTAAAGCAAGTCCTGGAAGCCTCCTGGAAGTTTGGTTGTGGCTCATTTTCTCTCTCTTTCTTGTCCATCTGTCCGACGTGCATAGTTAGAAATGTCAAATATAATTCAAATGATGAGACTTTACTAAAGTAAATGAAGGGTAAATGGTTAACTTTATGGCATTGTAGAGAGGGTAATTATCATGATGATTATGTGTTAGCAACAATAAATCAGGCTTTCTCCGTTTATTTCCCAGAGTGTGCTTCTTTTGAGTTTTCCTTGTGAAGTGGCGCTGCCTTCAATCCTCCTGTTTGCTCCTAATTAAAGAGGAGAGATCTGAGGGAGTTAATCTGCTGGGCTTTAGTGAATGGAGGTAGGATGTGGAGGTGAGTGGGTGGTAGCGTGGACCTCCCCAGATCCCTCTCATTTGGTTGGACACGCCAGCTCGGCTTAAGTCACCTGACCTGGTCTCTGGCGTGCATCCAGGGCCGCATGCATGGACACATACATGTGTAAGTACATGTAGATTTAGACGAGGACACAGGCGGGTAAACTTTGACCTAAAATCAGGTGTTGTGAGTCAAACGGCCAACTGTGAGGACAAAATTCAATCATAGCTTTACTGCACTGAAGATAATTTGACGGCTCGATTCTTCTGTCTGAAAATGTTTCTTTACAAATCTGCACGATTTCTGGCACACACACTCACACACACATTTTGTGTGACAGTGATTTGTATTGTGGTGTGTTGAGAGTCCACCAAGACGGTAAATCCCAGCTGATGGGATCAACTGGACTTACTGACTGCAGCACCACAGACACTGACATCTTGTGGACACGACAGGGACTGATATTATTCATGAGTGCTGTTAATTACAAAAACATCTCATACAAATCTGAACTGTGACCTTTCACTGACAGGTAAAGGTCTCGACTTGTCAATGTTTTTAAATTATGTTTTTGAAGTTTAGTGTTTTTATGGTAATGTCTATTTTTAGTTGTTTTTTTTTTTTTAATATACCACAGTTTTCAGCAAATAGCGGTGTAATAAAAGCTTGAAGCAGCACCACACCCCACCTTGATGCACACATTACTGCCAGCAACAACGCTTTGATCACAGTGATATTCCAAAACTCAGCCAGTTTATAGCTTATAATCACGGATGCATGCATTTAATAAGAGGTCAAATGGTAAGAAGGTTACAGATCAGTCTCGAGGTTTTTTTCATTTTTATTATTGTCAGCCAGTCCCATAAAAACACCAAAACCAATGACATCTTGATATTTACGACTCCTGTACCTTCAGTTCAGTTCAGCTCAGCTCAGATCTTTACTGTCCCTCAAGGGGAAATTTGATTTACAGTAGAGGGCAAAAAACACAAACACAACATTCCTTGTCTGTGGTACACAAGCCCACTGGTTCAAAGTGAAGACAAAACAACAAATGTGTAGTTTGATTCTTTAAAAAGGCTCAGTAATTTCCTGAAACACCTGGCCACTGGAGTTTTTAACAAATGACTACATTGTATATTTGTTGGGGACTATTTTCAGCAGCAGATGAATACACACTTGCTATTTCACATGCTACAGTGTGGAATTGTCTTAAAATGAAGTGTTCATGCTTATTGTAGTGAAGGAACATGTCACCCGGTGCAAAAGTGTGGCTCACTGCTGTGTTTTTAATCATTTTGGACAGCAATGGAGCTCTAAGGCACCGAGGAATAAGCTGTATCAGGCTTTGGTTGCACACGAACTGCTTGTTAGTAGGATCAATTGATTGTTGGTTTTGGTGTTTTCATGGGATTTGCTAGTTATTTTAAAAAGGTATCCTTTAACAGAAGCACACACAGTGGTTGTGAGATAGCAATGCTGAATGCTCCCCAATCCAACCAGCTGAATGACAGCAGCATGACTGGGATGCTGTTAGCTGTGCAATTATCCCACACAGTATCAAGATAATTCTGAGATACATTTGAGGCTCTGAGACATTTTTACAAGCTGAGATGAAAAAAAAAAGAGGAACTGCTGGAGAATAACACATCCAGAGTCAATTTAAAGCTGACAGGTACAGAGAATTTGTATCAAATACCCTGAGAATTGTTGTATCTGTAGGGTTAGCATGTAAAAAGCTCTGCTAAAACAAACTGTAGGTGGCAGTTGAGTGAACTGGGTTGCCAAGAAAACAGACAGCTTCAACCCAGAGGAAGCTTTCAGCGATCGTTTTCATCTTTATGGCGTCGGAACTTTTTATACTGAACGTGTGTTAGCTTTGCTAAAATAACAATGATCAGAAACTTTAAAGCAAAACAGTCAGGCAATCTTGTGTTGTGATTATTTTTTTTAAGATGAGAGTCAAATATTTACATACAGAGATTTTTAGCTGTAGCATTGATACGTTTCTCGAATAGTCCGATATCTTAAAGCTGCACCAACCAATATTTGTATGTCATCAAATCACTATGTCAAACACAGAGAATTATCACCCAAATTTGCAGTTTCCCTCGGCTCAACAGAGTGTTTCAGTGTCTTTTAGCTGCCTGCAGCTTTACTGTTGTGGTTCAGACTCTTGACTTTCATCAACCTCATGTCCAGCCACAGCAGGCAGCTGTTTTCAGCAAAAAAAAAACTTGATATACCCTGCCGAGCATTAAATGACACACTGACAAAGTGAGTGATCAGCTGCTGAACACAGCCGTACATTTAGAAGCTAAAGGGTCGGAAAGTGTTGGCCACAAAAACCATATAAGGCGCTAATGCAATTTTTGGTTTTCATCTTGTTGTGTTTTCCCTGAGTGGTCCAAAAAAAGTATTCCTGCTTTAAACCAAGCTGTTATGAAGAAAGTAAAACAAAAACAACAAAACCTCTTTGTTTCGTCTCGATCAATGTCAGGTGGAAACACCAGAGGCAGCGGAAGAAATGGATTGTACATCTTCTGTCTGGACTTCAAATTGTGGGAACGCCCAAGATAGTCCAATTATTTTACAGTAGCACACTGACTTCACGTATAAATGAAAGTGACATCTGCTGCTGTTCTTGGGTTCGCGTCTGGGATCTTTCTGTGTGGAGTTTGCATCTTCTCCCTGTGCAGCGTGGGTTTTCACCGGGTTCTCCGGCTTCCTCCCACAGTCCAAAAACATGCTGAGGTTAACTGATAATTCTAAATTGTCCGTAGGTGTGAATGAGAGATGTGATTGATTGTCTGTCTTTATGTGAAGCCCTGCCCAGGGTGTCCCCCTCACCGTTGACCTCAGAAACAGCCATTGACAAAACAACCTCACCTCAAGAGACCTGATGAAGGTCATGTGGTATGATCAAAAGCACCAGAACAGCTGCCAATCAGGCCTTGGGGTGACATTGTCTAGTGAATCAAGGTCAAAATGTTATTTCAACTATTTCACGACACCTGACCGAACTGCATCTGCTGATTAGGCCCCTAGGACATGATCGAAAGCTCCTGAACAGCTACTAAATGACCTTGAGGTGAGATCATTGAGGTGTGAGGTATGGACATTACGTTGAAAGCATCTGAACTAACATTCAAACATAAGCGTGAAATCCAAACTTAAACAGCACCAAAGTTATTGCAGACTGGCCAGAATGTGGTATTTTGGCAACTGAACTTGCAGCTTATTTACAAATGTTACTTGATTTGGGTATTGAAGTTCAAACAGTTTCAAACATTCCCCACTTCACTGCCATCCGAGGCTGCGAGAGTTTCCCAGCGCAGCTTTAACTGAAGGAAAACAACAAAATCCTCACGGCCCAGACTGAGTGAGACGAAATGCGGACAGTGCTGTGGAGTGTAAGAAGCTTTCCACTGGATTGTGAGACAGTGTATGCAGCACTCTGAAGGCACTTCAGCCAAATGATATGCCTCTCGCTCCTTTTCTGTCTCTCTCCCTCCTCCCTCCTCTTGCAACTAGTGTGTTTTTGTCTCTCTGTCCAAGTGTTTACTCTGGCTGGGGGTTTTTCAGTCCTATCTCTTCCATCCTCTTCCATCCAAGTCCTCCAACTTACAAAACCTCCTTTTATTGCCGCACAAAGGCAGCTATGTACTTCTTTGTGTCATGCTTGTTTCCCCATCTCGCTCATGTTCTGGCAGTCTGCAGACCGCCCTGCTTCAACATTCGCCCCACGTCTCTCCAGTCCTCCTCCAGACTGCAATAATGTGTCTAAGTGCAGCTCAGCATGGCGGTGAATGGGGACTCTTTTCAATACCGGCTGCCATTTATCTAACCCTCAGCTGGTTACAGGTGGAGGAGAGACACAAAGCTCTGAGCTCAGATGCTCATGATGGGAGGAAGGCCCGGCTGCCCGCTGGGCCTCTGAAACAACCTTTCTCTGGTTCAATTTCACATACGGTGATGGAAAACCTGGTGTATTTGTAACACTGTGTGCATGTGTTTGATGAGGTGCCAGATAGTTGAGTTTTAGGTTCAGTAATACAGTTTTTTGTATAGTACATATATTCAGCTTTAGCTGCAATAGGATATGAGTACAAAAAACCCCAGTATCAAATTTTTAAGAAAACAAAAGATCAACTCATGAAAAGCATTAAATATTTGTTTAATTTCTAGGTTCCAATAGTTATATGTGTAATTTAGTCAGCCAGTGACGTAACAGCTTTTATTCTCATCAAAGTCACGGTTATTGTGTTTGCAGAAAAACGAAAAACAAATAACCACCGTTCCTCAGATCTACAGAAATTCCATTTTGCTATTAAAAAAATCTAATATTTATTTTCTACTCTCTACTCTACTCTATCCATCAGGCTTAATGTAAGTCTCTCTGTTCTCTGTGCTGCAGCTGAAGAAACACCATGGCAGAATTCAGGGTATTTATTGTACTTTCCTCTTTCTGGCAGCAGGCATTTATTTGGAAAAGCCAGCAGACAGTAGTGTGATTCATCAGCAGTTTATCAACAGTTATGATCCATAACAGCAGATGAGCAATGCTGAGAGTGGAGTGGGACAGAGTCAAACCTCGGTTCTGAGTTGGGATCCAACTTTGGAAAGATCTGTCTGACTCTGATAGGTCAGTCTGCTCCAGCCATCAATGACTGGCTCATAAAATTATCAAAACACATGAGCTTTTAAGATGTGTAGTCATCAAGACTCCCTCTCTCCCGCCTCAGGAGCCAATCTGACATTAGCAGTGATTTCATCCTGGAAGTGTGGGCTCACGTGCTCGCCAAGCTCAGCTGAAAACCACTGGATGCTTTTATGTTTCATAGGCACGTGATAAAAGCTCTGTTCAATTCATGTCTCTCAAAAGATGCCCAAAGTGGTGGTGCAAAAATATTATCTTAAACAAGATCCCATCTATTTCAAATAAGGGATATTTTTTACAAGCTGTAATGAATTTTATTGATTTCTGAAGGAAAACAATGGAAGGCATAAAAACCTAAAGCTAGGGAATGAATCCTCCCTGCTTTGCATTCATACATACCCTTACGCATAGGAACCTGATGAAAAATTCTAAACACTGCATCCTTTCAAATTGTTTGCGTGCTACAAACACAGACCGTCTAGTCTTTCTTTATTTCCATCTACCTTGGCCATAAAACATTTCACACTAATGGGCTGCTGAGGAATAGAGGCATTTTAAGGCTAAACTGGCTTGTCACAGGTAGGGAATCATTTCTGAATATATGGAAACAGTTTTAGTCAGGCAAATGGCATGGGTTGTTTTGTAGTGAGGTAGAATAGGTCTCTGTTTGAGTCTACTCTTCAAATGTTTTATTGCTCTGTATGATGAATAGGGAGGAGTGTAAACTGCAGCTGACATCCACATGTAAAGCATTTTTAGAACAAAGTATTTTACTTTCTCCTTTGGAGATGCATTACACATTTCATCAGTTCAGGTCTATTTAACAAACACATCCCCTGTCACCAGTTCAAATTCATGCAGCAAATGCCTCAAGAGACTTTGGGTGCCCTATCTTCAAACCACATCCCTGGATCTATAGTGAGTGTCCCTGCTTTCGTTGCAGAAGGCCTTCTGAACCAGCAGAGGGCAGTTCAAACCACAAGAGTTTTCATCTCCTGCATCAGAAAGGTGACAGGTACAGTTTGCAGTCAGGATGAGACAGCAATGGAACCTCTCTACCAACAGCATTACTAACACTGGACACTGGACGAACCACCGGACAATCCAAGCATATGATTCACACTTTAATGACAGCTGGTTCGAGTTTGACCTCCTGGCCCAAAACATTGACTTACTGCTTTCATAATCTGAAAAAGAAAGAAGGAAAGAAAGAAACAAATAAAGAAAAGACAGCCTATTCCCACAGATCCATATAATATATACTGCTGTAATCAGTGACCTTGTCATACTCTATGGCAAGAAATCACGATGGTATTTCACATGATATTCACAAACGGTGTCTGTGCTGAATAGTGGATTTAGTGACCTTACAAGTTAAAGCATTTTGATCCTGATATAGTATCACTGTATCACTAAAATATCCCACAGGGTAGGACGTATAGTTGATCTTACAGAATGGCAGCAGTTACAGTGGTGGAGAAAGTACAGCGCTGGTGTCAGTGAGTCTAAGCAGTACATCAAGGTGACAGCTGAATAAAACTACAACTAAAAGTGAACAGTGACACTTCATTGGTACTTCTATCTTTACTTATTTCTGGACACATGATCAAACCTCCGTCATTTGGTACAACAGTTGGTAATTAGATGTTTTGTGGCTTTGAGCTTTGCCTTCAAAATAAAAGCAAAGTTTTAAGGACACCAGTTAGCTACAGCTGGTTTGCTAGCTAGGCTACATTGGGCTTCAAAAACAAACAAAAAACAAACAAACAAGCAAACAAAAATGTGGCAAAATGACAATGAAACTGCCCAGAAGAATAAAATGTGTTTTTAATGTTGATCTAGAACAACTTTAGTGCAGCTATAAAATGGATCAACACAGAGTAAAATGAAAACAAGAATAAGGAAATGGTCGATGAGTCAGAACAAATAGGGTTTGAAAGCATTTTCCTTGAAACTACGTTCACTTCATTTCTTAGTTCAATAATATAATTTCACCCAAAGCCTTGCATCAGTCAGTTTCATGAGGATATGGCTCGTTTGCCGTTTCTCCTTTTATTATGAAAACCCCACACAGGATGATGATGATGATAAGTTTTTGCTAACTTCATGTAGTCCCGAAGAGCGACCGCGACACTCTGTCACTCACAATTTAATACTTTACGTCAAGCTGCCATTAAGAAATGTTAAAAACCACTTCAGTTCGTGTGGCCCTCCTCATGACTGAAACATGTACTTGTTCTAGTTTGCCGCTGAACTCCGACAAGAAACCGGATGCAAATGAGGCGTCTGAACACCCTCCAGCGGACTCCTCCCCCTGAGTTGTCCTGGGAAACACTAACAACTGTAAGAAAGTGCCGTGCTATTAGTGACCGGCCACACCGTCGCCCAGCCAGCCCGCACCGCTAACTTCTCAACACTTAACAGAACATCTCGGCCCGGCTCCAAACACTGCCAGCACACCCATTAGGAGGATTATTATGCGTCCTAAAGCTGCCGCTGCTGCCGCTTCTTCTTCTTTACGCTGCGCTTCATCAGTTTGAGGTAAGAGGAGTCATTTACATCGATGCTAACTTCAGGCTGGTGTGAACGCAGTTCGTACACGGGGAGAAGTAGTTTAATGGCTGCTGGGCTTTAACTTGTTGCTTGGTAGCCATGACATCCTCATTCACAGCCCGCAGGGCCAATGTGGCAACTTCTCACGTTTCTGTGAACCGGTTGTCCCACAGTAATGTAAAATGATACGATACAAAAGCGGCGAAAGTGTAACATATGTAATATTCAGACTGCAGGAGATTCAAAACAAGTGTGCTAACATTAGTAGAAACGAGTAAGTTAACGCTAGCTCTTAATACGTTAAGGCCATTAAGGAATATTAGTATTTAACGTTAGCTTAGCAGATTCAAAACCCATTAGCATGATATGCGATAATGCGATATGAACAACATATTGTACACATGTGGAGGAACTGCCCCATGTGATAATGAGCAGAGGACCTTAATATTAATATTTCCTAATTCAAATTAATGTTTGGACAAATCACGTGATGTTTTCATGCTGATAAACTGGAAAGGTAAAATTTTAGGCTCTCATTCTCAAGTATTTCACAAGTGATTCTGGGAGGGGCATGACCGAGTTGCCTTTGCATGATTAATCAGTATAGCTCCATGTTGATAGTGGTAAATAATAAATGCTAATATATTGCCTAGCCTTTACTGTCCATACTTGAATAATCACATGCCACAAACTTCGATAAAGCTTCCAGTAAGATCAATAAAATCATAATAAGTTGCTGCTTGGCAGCACAGACACACTTCAGATCTCCATGGGGCTAATTTTTTTTTTTTTTTTTCATCAAGGAAGTTCAACTGTGCAAGCTTTATTTATCATGTTAGTGGGAGGATCTGCACACATGTAAAGGAAAACAGTGGCCTACTAATTCATTTACACTCGCTTGACCTCACCCACTTAAATGCGTTCAAAGGGCCAGGCGCATAAACATGGCCGCCCTCTGGTTTCCCATGTTGTAACACACCCATAGGTTTGCTCAGAAGTCACATCTTCAATTCCAGGATTGCTTGGACCGCATCCCGCTCAGTCAGAAGTTGTACATACTGCTCTTGTGAAGATGCTCAGTGGCCAGTTTAAACTGGAAAGCTGGTTTGCCTGGTTTACCTTGCTGGTTGCCCTGTCTTCACCTGCTCCTTGGATCCCACACTAATGCATCATCTTGAGTGATCCTCAGTTTTAACCTGTAATGTGAGAAAACTAGCAGAATGTGAAGGAGCGGCTGGAAGGATTTGAGGATCTGGAGCCTGTTTTATTACCTCCTACCTCACAGAAATGTTTATTTTCAGTCAGAGAGCGTGGATTACAAAGACTTTACACAGTTGTTAACACTCCTGCAACATAGTGCATGCACTGGGTTTGACTCATTTCGTGACTGTTTCACTTGCTGTCATAGCAGCAACTTCTTAAAGTCAGGGTCAACTCAGTATATTTGACTCCGGAGTCTGACGGGCAGCCCAGTCATCTACCTTTTCTGCGTCTCCATGTGGATGCTTTTCACTGTGGGATTGGCCTGTGAATCGCAGTCACTGCCTTTGAATTTAGGTATTCCCCATCCTCAGACGTGATCTGAGGAGACAGTGTGAGCAAAGGAAATACACCTGTTACTGACTCATTTCTTAAGCTTCTCAAAGGTGTGTCTGATTTACAGTAACACTTCAGAGACTTTGCTAATTTTTAACTTTTATGTCCTAAAGGAAATAAGTTTGAGCTTACAGCTGCAGTGATCTACTGGTGGCAGCTACGGAGCAGGTCCGCTGGAGGCTGTTGCTTACTTGCCTGTTGGTTGGTTGGTTCCTTGGATTTGAACCACCATTCACCCAGATCATTAACTGTCTTTTGCTTTGATTCTTCTCTTTACTGCCATAATACAGTATACTTCTCAAAAATGTCTACTTTTCAAGATCTCAGCGTTTAAATGTAAAAAAAAAAGGAATCTCCAAATTTTAGGTTGTTGGGTTTGCTAAAATTCAAAATCAGTCTTTTTAAGTAACTGATATAGTCTTTAATATCCGGGCCATCACGTTGTCAGAGTACGTAGGTGTAATTTTTTAAGCACTGGATATCTGTAATGATAATCTTAATACACAAAGATATATGAAAGTCAGAACTTCAAATTTGTAATTTGGACTTTTAGGGGAGAGGGGATGCACAATGCTTCCATTAAACAAACGCCTATTTGTCTACACTCTTTGTGTGTCTCTTCCAACAAACTTTGGGTTCACTTGTGAGGCCGTCCCAGCCAGAAATATGTATTTAGCTCCAGTAAAAGAGACAAATGAAAGAGGAGTTGGCCTCCCATTTAGAGTACTGTAAATTACCATGAGGATTCTGCTGGCTCCAAGCTGAACCCAGCCAATTTCTCATCTTCACAAACCCCCTAATTTAATGATGATGGAGGATATGCACAGTGTCAGCCTTGCAATTACACTGTATTTAGTATAGAATGGAAGCATTAGAGGAAGTCTTACAGGTACGAGATCATGATGCACTGCTGTCACAGGGATGGGTTTCGTATGCCTGGGAGGGTGACTGCTGAATTCCCTGCTGATATTCACAATAAAGCCTTGGCTTTGTTTTTGTTAAGACTGGAATCGCTGGAATCCTCTCAGCATGCCAAACAGCAGCCACACTCACCGTTCCAAAACAGCAGCCATGTCTGCAGCCTTTGCAAATGTTGTGCCCTCGAGTAGTGTCTCTTTCCTCCAGGGACTTATCGGCCAGACTTTGTTGTTAATTGTTACTATGGCTGTGGTGCCAGCGCATCTTTCTACAAAGAAATGTTAAAAACTTTGCCAGCCAGGGGTTGTGTGTCAGTTGTTTACAAATCTCTAATATCCAAATGTGCAGCAGGTAGATATGATGGTGGATCAACAGACCCTCACCATGACACATTAATGTTTACATCTACTGCACAGTCTGGTTGATTAGATTTTACTAATACATAAAGTGTAATGTCTAATAATTATGATGTCCTCCTCATGCGGTCAGTGGACTTGCCTTTCGTTGCAAGAGCAGTGATGTGTAAATGCTAGAAGTCTCTATAGGTAGAAATAAACCTTTGTGTGCTGACCAGCCAGGAAGCAAATGCAAAACAAACAGAAGGCAGGGGATCTTAAATACAGTGATGCAAATGGATACTCGCAAAAACTGGATTGTCAGGATGGATGGGGTACAAAGCAGTTGGAGTATTTACTATTGGGCTCAAAGTGATCTGGAGGAATTTTTCTCCTGTATACATAGTGAAATCAGATTTCACAATGTATAAAGGGAATTTTTCCTGCCTGTGAATGTAATCCTGTCTTGCGCAAGGTATGTGTAATACCAGGTATAAAGAAGGCCACTGAGTCTCTGCCTGCTGGCTCAGGGGTCTCTGTGCTGAGCAGTGAGACAAACCTGGAGCTTGTTCCTTTTTTGTGGTCCACAAAGGTGTGTTGAGATACCTGCACTGCAATGTATCTCAGCCAAATCTCTGCCATGTGTTACCTAGGGTTCAGTGATGTCAATCTGGCATGACTGGAAGAGGATTTTTTCAGTTTTAAGACTTTTGTATTGATTACATTTCAGTCACACATACAAGCCATCTTCCTCAAAGACAAATTAAAGCAAAATTTGAGAAATCTAGCTGATCGTTTGACAAATTTTACAGTCAAGTGGAAGACATTTTCAGACTCCCAAAACACCAAGACTCCTATATGCTGATAAGAAATGCATTCTGTCTGTTGCACAGTACATTACATTTAGTCTGTAAAACAGTGCTTTTCACTGTTCATCACATTGTCTTACAGTCCAAGATGACTTCATCAAATGCCTCAAATTTCCCCAACCAACAGTGCAAACCCCAGAAATATTCAATTTACTGTTATGTAAAATGAAGAAAAGCATCAAATTCTCATGTGTGAATACCTGGAACAATCTCATTTTTGATTTTCATGCATGAAAAGTGACTTCATTAATCAATTATCAAAGTCGCTGCAGATTAATTTACTGTCAATGGAATAATTCAGCACTCAAGTAATCATTGCAGTTTTTTGCACTTTTACCTAAATGACAATTTGAATGCAGGGCTGAAACTTGTAATTTAGTGTTCTTAGACTTCGATATAGCTGCTTTTACTAAAGTAAAGGATCTGAATACATTTTTCAACAGTGGCCTGTTTTAATTAAAGTATATTCTTTGCTTGTCTGGTATTATTAAGACAATTGTGAATACATGAAAACCATTACCAACATGTGATGTATCCCAGAGTTTCCCTATAATTAAATGGTTGAGATTGAGCAGCTGTTGACAATGCTGTTTCATGGGCTTTTATATCAACATTGGCCTTGACCCTTCCCCTAACACTTTCTAACACTCACTACAGCTAAATATTTTGTCTGGTTGATTGATAGACAAAGAGATAGCAGTGTGTATCTGCACATGCTCCACTTGTAGTTCCACCATTGCAGTTGCAGCAGACACCTGACCTGTGGCCCTTAGGCTCCGCCTCACCCCTCTGACATCAGGGCTTTGATCTGCCTACTGTCTGTGTTAGCACAAAGCCATATTTAGCTCAGAGTAATCACTGTGGTGAGAGCTTGCATGCCCGCTACTGAGGATACCTGCTGAGTATAAACACACCTGCTCACTGTGATGGACTTAAAATGAATTGAATGTGCACCTGATAGAGTCTGCTCACAGCCGTCATCATCACATAGACTGTGGGTAAGGTTTCAATCGATGCCTTCGTGTGCCTCTTAGTTAGCCGAGACAGATTCTTTAAAAGTTCCTCTGTAGTTTGAGGTGACAGGAGTTAGAAGAAGAATTCAACAAGCATTACTATATATGAAGTTGCACTTTGATTTTGCAGATTTTGTTGTTGTTTTTCTTTTGATAATATTCCAGAGGGCAAAGTTTGACTGTGATGTGTGTTCTGTGCCTAGCAATGTCTGCCTCAGTGATAAAGCGCGGTGGTTTTCACAAAATGTGTGACCAAAGAGTCTACTGTTAAATTAAAGTTGGGTTCTGTTTATGGGAAAATTGCATATTTTATGTCTGCACACACAGTTGTTTCATAAAGCCGTGCATTTCTGCCGACTATTGTACACAAAACTTTTGGTTAAATTATTATGAAAGACCTGATATCTTTCTGAAAGGATGGAATATGGAGGCTCATTTAATTTTTAACTTAATTTTTAAAGTTTAACAAAAAAATCCTCCAAAAGTTTTCTCATTCAGACACGTTCTCTGTAATACTGAGTCTGTTCTACTTTGCTCACAGTTCTTGTAAGGTGGTCTGTGTGTTCCTGATTTCTTCTCCACCTTGAATTTCTCATTTTTGCTCACATGGTGTGTATTATGCATTAAGAAGCTGTGATTGGTTGCATCTAACAGGTGCGCTTGGTAAAAGACACAGGGACCTGAATGGAGGAATTGTAATTGTCAAATTTTGTGAAAATGGACAGTAAATCATGATACAGTACATTGTGATGGACCACAGATGGTTACTTTTATTGGGGTACTTCAGCAAATAGGTACTGAATATCCATAAAGTCTGGGACTTGTGAGAAATGGATAAAAAGGTCAATATTCAACTCAATAGCATTTTACCAAAGACTCTCGGTGCTACATATACCTCCACACCTCCACTTTGTGATGCAGGCTATGTGTTAAAAATGTTATGTCTCATGCCCAAGTTGAGATAACCGTGATGATATGATCATTTAGAAAACTCCATCACAGCCACAAAAGACTTTATACAGCTGTCTTCTCAGGCTGTGCAGTACGCATAACAAATCTTCATGTGTATATCCGTGTAGTGTCCCTTTAAAAACAATCTGGATCACATGGCAATAGTGCATAAGTGGTAAGACAGTATCTTCCATTCAGTATTTTAGCTGCAGAGGTGGACTACTCCAGCACATATTTAGATCAAAAGTATTAATGTCAATCAGAAATCCATGCACTCATTCATTTCCTTTCAGAGGAATAGAGCCTTCTTGTGGGCTGAGATGCCTTTTACACAGATAGAGAACCAGCAGGGGAAGTGAGCAATTCAACACATCACAGGCAGTTCAGTTCCCAAAACCACTGTGGTGCGTTTAAATCTGGCCATTTTTGAACAATGTCTGAAGAAACAGAAAGTGGTTTGCCATGAGTCATGTGGTTGTAATGCTTTGGACACACAAAAAAACACATGCATATTTGTGGCAATTTAGAGTTTCTGATTGACCAAACTCACATGTCTTAGCTTCACATAGAAGGGACCAGAGGTGAGAGTCAAACCCAGGACATTCTTGCTGTGAGATGCTTGACCTAAAAACAAAGCCAGTATGTGGTGCTATCAAAGCGGTGGAGATGTACATACTTATATTGTACATGCTGCATCGTTGCCCTATGATACGTACAGTTGGTTTGTTAATTGAAATGATATAACCTAACAATACACATCAGCCTTTACTTCAGCATGGCTAATTTTAATCTGATCAGGCCTGCTGTGAGACTGAGGTTTGCATTGTTCAGGATTCTCCAGGCTAAACCTCTTATATCCTAAATACGGCTAACAGCCGCTCTTCTCTCCTAAAACTCTGTCTCCCTGTCTACCTTTGAGTTTTATTTGCTCCGTGGCTCCTATTTTGTCTTCTTTTCAATGTCACTTTGTTATTTCACAGTACATGGTTGAATGAGGAAGTGCAGTACGTTGACAGTTAAATGCCATATTGATCATTTTGACAGATTTTCTACCAGTGTCTCCTTCTGTAAATAAGTTGAAATCCACATCGCTCACCTAGCTATCACCCATCAGGGTACTGTGAGAAATTGAATTGCCAAGTGCAGCTGAATACGAGTAGCAGAAATTGCCCTGTTGATTTTATAATGTTGAACATTTACACAAGGTAAAGGTAAATGGCATGTTTGTCCTTCTGCAGGATTCTGGGCCATATTGAATTTTTCAGTGTTCACATTTAATCAGAAAGCCAAGACACCCTTCAAATGTCCCTCCAAATATTAGCACAAGCCTGTTCTTTCACCATGCCTAAAACACAGCAGCAGCACTCATATTTGCTTAAAAGTGACAGCTTCAGCATTTTGGGATATCTGCTTATTCACTTTCTTGCCAAAAGTTAGAGAAGAAGAGTGATACCACTCATCCGTCTGTATGCAAGGTTTGAAGTTAAGGCCCAATGAAATCCAGATTCCATTTTATTATTTTCCTTATTTATCACGATGGGAAACCCTGATTTTCTTGATTATTTGTTTTCTGCATCGTTGAAATCATAGGGCCCTAAAGCTACCATCAGTAGCCAAGCTTATCTTAGCATTAAGACTGGAAACGGGGGAATGAGTTACGTACTAGACTTTTTCTTGGCGGGACCTGTAAATTTTGGGAATCTCTGGTTGCCTGGTAACTGGTCCTGAACAAGAAATAGTAGGCACAAACCCCCCCTGGAAAAAAGCGACAACTTGTCTTTAAAAATGTCAAGGGAGCACCTCATGGCTTCATGGTATGGAAACAGAGGGGAGGGGGGTGGCATCAAACCTGGGGAGGAGCACTGATCAAGGCCCAGGCCCTGATTACAGGCCAGGCCCCAGTGTGCCTCACAATAAGATAATGCTATCTGGGCCCACAGGTATTTGGTTTCAGTGGAGAGGGTAATAACTGTCACCAAACACTGAGGAGACCTTTCATCCCCTGGCCTTGTGTTGTCAGCCAGCGTTTGTGTGCAGTTTCTGCATAGAGGCAGCTTTTGTGTGGCAGAGTGAGGTCACGTCACCACGATGGCCTCATATCTGTCCATAGACACAATAGCTACGTTTGATTAAATCAAACATCCGTGACTGTCTAAACGGTAGTCGACGTGGTGTGTCCGAGTTACTGTGGTGGCGTTGTTGAGGAGGTGATGTCGCACTGACTAATTTAACCATTCCCCAGAAGAGCAGAGCTGATAGTGAACCGTAAAAAGAATTACACAAGGATTCAACAAACAGCAGGCGCACTTTGCTCTTTCTGGGGTTTTGCGCTACAGAAGAATGCAGTCAGTGTACCACATGTTGTCGTGGTAAGCCAGTAACTAGTGGTTAACCAGGAGAGAAAGCATGAGAGGTTAAACAAACGTTGGAGTTAAACATCAAACCCAGCTGAGCCACCCGGAGTCTTAATCCTCCCTCAGTGTGGCACAATTGAAGGCTGGGGTTTGCAAATGTTATACATTCATTCAGAAAGCTAGGTGTTGAATTCTTCATGAATCTGACAGATATGGTCATCAAGAGCTGTAACATTCTTGTGTTATGAGTCAGACGTTGTTCATGTTTGGATGAAAGTTTTATTTGGATAGAAAAGGCAAGCTAGGCTTTCTGCCAAAAACATCTTTAGCTTCACAAAGTCTTTATTTTTACTGCAGTTTTAGTTTATGACATGGAAAAAATTAAATAATAAAAGGAAGTGAAGAGCTGTGGGACAGTTCAACATGAACTGTGTCTCTCACCAGGCTTAAAACCGTCCTGAAAGCTCTTCCTGGCACGCTTATCTGACATTTGGTGGAGGTTTTTATCCAAAGCTCCTTACGGTACCATGAGGCCGTACATCTAAAGCAAGAGTGACCCAAGTGGGCATTGAACCCCTAAACCTGGCAGTGTTTGCCAAAGGATCTCACTGTCATTGCTAATAATTGGAAAACGAGCAGAATTCCACATGGATTTTCTGTCAAGACAAAGATACCTCTACGTGATGTTTTGTATGTTTGTCATATGAATGTATCAGTGGGAAAACATAGACCAAAATGGGTAGAAAGAGTGAAAGTATCTAGTTTATACTGTAGGGCTTACGCCAACATACATTAGTGAGGTACAAACTCAGTCCTGCCCCTCTATGAGACTAAAGTCCTGCCTCGGTTGTCATTATGGAGCCCTGGTGTTGGATGACACCTCAGGTCTATATTGGGCTTCTGCCTCTCTTTACAGGTGTCTCCATGACCATGGCTGCAGCTCTCTTTGCACAGCCAAATTCAAAAAGCCTTGTGAAGAAGCAGCCCCAGGTTACTGTTGTCCCCATAACACAAATCTGCATTGACATTCTTCAAGTTAATTAATGGCCAATGGGAGGTTTTTGACCCAGAAAGACTGCAGTATGAAGCTTTGAGGCGATAAAACACTGCTGTAAAATTGTACATATGTATATTGAGTTTAAATGATCTGTCCTGTTTTATTTCAAGTGTCTGCGCTGGATTCTGAGCAGCTATTGGATTCCACCTTCTGTTTTTTGGCTTTTTTCAGGGAAGGTTTGATAAGCACCGTGCTCTTTTTCATCAGCAAATGTTAAGATTCATACCCAGGAGTTAGTTAGTACAATCACATTATATGGCAGTTGTTAATCATTATGTAGTTTTTTCCCATTATTAACGCCATTTTGTTGATAACATTAGTAAGCAGCCATCCTCCACATTTTTAAGTGTGGTAATGAAATTATCATCATTTAAATTTAATGCTGAAGGGGCTCTTAGATCAATGTTGTGGAGTAGAGTTAGCTTAGCACCCTTGTATCATGCATGAAACCATGCTGCTTTTATTTCCTGAAGCATTTTGGTTTTGAAATACTCAAACGAGCAGCTGAAGAACCCTGACCTGCACCTACCACGTGTGTTTGTTTTAATGGTTTAAAGAGATGTGCCCTTTGGACAGGAGGACTCAGGTGTTCCTACAGGAAGTCTCTGAGGGAGTGGTGCAGACAGAAAAGATTATATTGATGCTATCACGAGCCTCCAGTCACCTCTGATCTACAGAATGGTTATTGTTCCTACCACCAATTCATTGTTCCTGTGAATGTTGTAGTGTGATCAGATCTATAGTGAATTCTCTTTGATCATTTATTTTGATACTTGCATTAGAAATTGTTATGATTTCATCACTGTAGAGGAGAATGCCAAATAGGGGAAATTCATGTCTTAGAAGCACAGAAATGTGCTGTATGAAATAAAAAAAACGAACACTTGAATATTTCCTTAGATTTGGAAAGCTGCCAGTTGTACGGTGGGTGACGTGATACATGTTTCTGACAATGGTTTCACATCATTCCACTGTTCTACCAGTGGCAGTAAGACACCAAGATATTCAGCAGTTTGCCAGCAAACACACGGCAAGTGGAAGACTGCAAGATAGTAAACATGGATGAAAGCAATGGATGAAAGTAAATGCTTTCCAGACATTTGGTAGACCTCAAGGATACTGTTCACGCAAAGCATTTTATGAGTGATTCTGACCGTAAATTCTGACTGCGATGTGACTTGTGACTTATGACTTCTAGCTTTTTCACTCTTTTAACAATGTGAGGCAAAGGTATCTTAAGAAAGAAAAAAAAGATTAATAAATAGTTTATTTACTCTAAAAATGAACATGAGGTACAGGCCTACATGTGTTTTGGAAGGAGTAACCTGCCCTATAATGTAGGTTAATTAGTAAATGTAATGTAATTCATTCTCACAGTCTGACAAAAGGTAGGATTAGGCATATCACCAGCATTTATTTGGCAGAAAATCAAATACATACCAAAATAAACATGGCATGCAGCAGAGGGGGGTTTTGTTTAACAACGCAACCAGCTGAGCTTGTGTTGCAGTATGAAGTTTGGAGATAATGTTAGCTCTGGCTGTGTGAGACTACATTAAAAGCAGCATGGAAAAAAACAGCATCCAAGCTACTGTTCTGGTTGAAATTCAGCACGCTAACCAGCAAAAAAGAAAGTTAAGGAACATAAAAATGTTTTGACATTGGTATTGATCCATCCTTCAGTTTTCAGTTTTGAAGTAATTCCTGCTTTGTATTGGCCCTCAAAGCAGTCTGAAGTAAAATTAGCACACATATAACGTTTTAACAGTTAGCCTAAGAGTTTTATAGTTGTTGTTGTTGATGATGTGGGGTTTATCCACTGGGTCTTCATCTCCTCAGATGGTGGGAGTAGATGAAGCTTTTTGCGTTGGTTCCTGCAGCCAACAGCAGAAAAAATGTTCTGCTCGTAACGTTACCTTCCGCATCCTCATGTTACCATCAACGTTATAGCGAGGAAAATAGTAATTAGTGGACATAACTCCAGTTCTATGAGTGTGTGTGTAGCCCTGTGCTTGCATGTTATTGCAGCCACAGATAAGCACACTAGTTTTCTATACACTAAAACTTATCACAGTAATGACAGTATTGCAAACTCCACGTTGTGGCAGAAAGTGACACTGGTGACGGTGCCAACAAGAAAAGTCCACAGGGCACCTTTAAGTTACGTCAGGACGCAGTCAGGTATGTCAAAAAAGCACATTATCCAAATCACTAAACTCAGTGACACTGTTCCTATGGCTTACTGTATATTAGACCTGAACTGGTATATAATTGACTGTGACATTTACCTTCATTGGATGCACCTCTATATAGGGAGGATTATCGAATCATGTGTGATTGCAAGCTGTTGAGTCCCACCGAGCACAAGGGTCTCTCACCCTAAGAGAATCCTTGTCACAGACACATTTTCAGACAGCGCTTCAAGAAAAGCATGTTGAATTAAGTAACACACCGTAGTCATAGTCTGTGGTCGTGCAGGGGAATCCTCAGATGATGATTGGAAATGGGTGTAGGTGACTGATTAATGAGTTGTGAAGTTAATCCTATTCATCCTCCCATTCATGCTACAGTCTCATGGCTATTACGGCTTATTCTGATGGGGCCTGTGGAAGCCATAACAGGTCCATTTGCAACCCTGACTCTGTGTATCACCACTCCTGTCCCAGCATTCAGGGGCTTTTTGTCTCTTGATTTATTGGTCCATTTGAGACGACTGTGCACTTGAATGTGGCTGATGCCCTGTTTCTTTGTGGCCTTCCTGCTGCTGAGGAAGAAAATTCTGTTTTTAGCTGCAGTTCAAAGGCACTTTCTGCCATAATGGAGACTCAAAGGAGCTCGGCTAAGGGCTGGTTGAACCCAGTGTTTGAGGTGGAGTTAATGGGTTGTGTAATCTTTATAAGCAGGTGTCGGGTGGCCGTAGGGTGAGCTTAGGGGATGTCCTTTCTCAAGGTCCTTCTATTACCAGAGAAGGAAACTTGGTTTGGTTTGGATACATGGTCTTTTCCTGAATGATGTGCAGGTTTTTATTTGCCCATCTTGTTTGAAGAAGCAAATAAGAATGCATGTTTCATGGTGTGATTTTGAGACAGTCACTGCCTGATGACAATGGGTATCACTAAAAATGTCAGTTTGACTCAGACTCATTCCTCTCCAAAGGTCTACCTTAATATTGCCCTCTGTTTAGTTTAATTAATCTTTGGCTTTGTGAAAAATAAGAGAAGAGTGTAAATGTAGAATTTTTATGTTTGACAAAATAACAGGTAGAAGAGTTTCTAACATCTACAGTTTTTCCATTATAACGGATAATACCTGACATGTACACTGCAACTTGACATCCAGTTATTATCCACAGCACCAAGATATCTTGTTGCAGTACATCGCCTGGAACTTGTGTACTTCTGAGAAAATGCTGCAGCCTTTTGTGATACAGCAGTCAGTCTATTGAGTCTTGTCACTTCTGTAGTTTCCATAACAGGAATTGTTAGAAATGACGTATAGATGTAGCTGTTCTGGAAGTCCCCTGTGTTCTCTCTGAATGATTATTGCTGCCCATGAGGAACTGTTTGGGGAACTGTCACACCCACATACCGACGATAGGGTTGAGAAAATAGATTCAAGGCAGTCTCAGGAAAAGATATCAAGCCTGAATTAGGGGCTGTTTTTGATGTTATCAAAGAATCAAGTGACTGTCATGTGAAAGAGTCTCTCATCAACCCCCTATATAACAGTTGGCATACAGTTCCAGCAAAAAGGCCCAGATGAGCTGAATGCTAAAGCAAAATACGAGCTAAAAACTGAAGAAAGCTGAACATCTAGAAAAAAGATTAACTTGCTGACATTTTTCTCAGCATTTTATGGAGACCAAACAACTGCTAAAAGGTGAATATTGGATGTACATTCTTAAATAAAGTGGGTAAAGTGAGTTTTGGAAGTGGGTTGTATAGTTACAGGCCATGAATCCAAAGCAGCCAGTGGAGAAATTAGATCCTGCGACGATGCAGTATACTGAATCAACTTCCTTTAGCTGTAACTTCCATCCCTGCGTCATATCAGAAAAAACTCAGAAACAAGGTAGCAAAGGTAAAGGGAATGAGGTGGCCAGCCGCATGCTGACCCAGTAGTTATAGCAGGTGGCTTGTTTTGAAATAGGTAATGGTTAAACGTCATAAAAGCTTGTGTTTTGCTATAGGTTCTACTTGCACACTGATTGTAATTCTAATTATCCTCTAAATGGCTAAAATATAAAATGTAAGCATTGTTTCTCTGTTTTAAAGTGGCACAGGCTGTTGGTGAGCTGTGCTGTTAAAGAATAACTAAACCCTTTATCTACTGTTTAGTGCACTGACTCACTCTTTGACCACATAAACTGTCACGCCACTTATTCTGTAGGTTTGAGTGACTCAGCACTGCATTTTGTAAATATTTCAGAAACAAAGTTGTGCAGCACAGAAATGTACATTCTACTGCCCACCTCAATTTAAGGAATGTCAGAGGATCAAAGTATTCTGATATCACACTGGCATCAAATTGATAGGTTTTTTTTTGTTTGTTTTTTTTAGGACACACCTGCAACAGCCTGGTCTGATCCCCACAAAACTCAACGGTTTTTCAAAACTGTAATAGATAAAGCTGAAACAGTAGCATTCATTTTTAATGGATACATAAAAACATCAAAAAAGCTTTCTATCTTTTAGTATCGTTTCAGATACAGGTGCAGAATTTATCCAGACTGGTTGGGAAAATCAGGGTATTAACAACTGTGAAGAAGTGACCATGGCAGACTGAGCTGTTGTGTTCAGCTGCCAGGTGGGAATGTGTAGAGAATGTAAAGCAGGGTGGAACTGATAAAGGGCACAGAAACCTTCCTTGCATGAATAAAGGCTGTCGACTCCTCAGCAGTGAAAACTGAATGTAGCAACGCACCCACCTCCTACCAAATATTTTCTTATTGTGCAACGAGTTAGGCCCACCAGTGCTCAATAAGTTGTCACGTGAATGCAATGTCACAGGCCCAACACCTTCAACAGTCAGCAGTGATGTCAGTCTGGCCCCTTGAAGTACCGTTGCATAAGACCCCAACCCAACCCTCATGTACTGTGGAGTACTCATGAAGAGAGCAATGGCAGATGACGAATGTCCAAAATACCAGAAATATAAAGGAACCAGTGAGCCTGTTGGAGACATAATGTGAGAGTCTTATCAGTCAAAGTTGTGCATGTGGTGAAGAAGCTGGTCCCTGGCCCAGTGCACTTAAGGCAAGAGGATTAGACTCCAGAGTATTATTAGAGCTACTGATTATCCCCTTACCTGATCCGCCTAATTCTAGCTCGAGCCTATTTATTTAGCAGAAAAGAAGAAAAATGTTTGGATTGGGTTGTAGAAAGTGAATTGGCCTCGTCGCGCTTCAGCGCTCTGTCGAGTCCAACATTGACTCTTTTGGTGTTTTCTGCTGAACTCATTAGGTCCTGGCCTTTTGTCGCCGCCTCCCCCGCTGTGGGGTTCATGTGATTAATGCACTGCTGACCACTGAGGCCAGCGGCAAGGACTTGTTTTAGTGCCAGGGAACAGCACACAAAAGAAAATTGTCTCTCCAAATAACTGAGGAGAATACAGCCTCTCCAAGCCGACCAGTCCCTTGACTCATTGATGAATGCAAGCAGGCCAATATCTCTTCAAGAAAGTTCAATAAAGGTTTCCAATCCATTTGTCCTCAAGTCTATAGTGGTTGTACATTTGTTTGGATGTGGTTACACACCCACTGTTTCTGACCTTGTGCCCAGAAAACGGCTTTGAGGCCTGTGTCCCAGACTGGGACTAGGGAAACGTGAACATGAGCCGGTAAATCCTGATAACTGATCTTCCCGGCAGATACCCATGTAGAAGAGGGAAAGTGTTGTGTTTTGGTGCTGACCCCACTTTTTTCTTCTTGCTTGGCAAAGAACTAGTGGATGATTGGAGGAGGCAGGGGCGAACAAAAAGTTTGTCATCATTGGTGCGGCTGTCTTTGAATGAACAAGCACAAATGGGGACCTGGCAGTTGTGGTTGGATGATGAGTGTGTGTGTATTCCTGCGTGTCATTCAGTGTGTGTCTGTTCTGTGCTCATGCACTATTAACCTCCCACAGAGTGTTGGGACTGCTGCCAGGGTCAAGCTTAACTGTACCCTTGTCAGCAACAATGTTCTGATGCTGCAGGAGCTGGTACACATGCATTTTGTGAAAAAAAACAAAACAAAAACCCAAACAAAACCCTGATGTCCAGTGTTGTGTTATCTAGAGCAATTTGTTTGCTGGGTTTTATTCCAGCACAACACTTAGAACCGCTCATTTCACTGACAGCAAAGTTTTAAGTTTGACCTAACCTAATGCCTGATCAGAGGGTCAATACCTGTCTCCATGTCTGGTGAATAACTGTGAGTTAGTGGCAGTTGACTATCGTTATCTGAAGCATGAAGATACACCTACAAATCTTTAGACTAATGCAGCGATAACGTTTTGGCAGATACGTGCTAAATGCTACGCTCCGTTTAACTTTGCCTGTTGTTGGTAGTTGTGGTAGATATCTGAGATAATTGGCATTGGCCGATGCCTGCGCTTACAAGGCAGATTATGCGAAAAACGTCTGCAGACGCAGAGACAACGCACATTTTGTAATTTTCAAATAATTTTCTGTGTTCTCGTGAATGATATGTAAGTGTAAATGTTCATTGGGACCATAAACAAAGAGATGCGGCTTGACGCTACTGTGTGCACTGACATTGTGTATTTATTTTTTTTATTTATTTATGGAGTTTAATTTTTGTTCTCTCAGAAACAAGGAGATGCTGCTGTCTGCTCATAAATGCTGCTGTTAAGTGAAACAAAACTTTGTTTTTCATTCATTTGATTTCCAGTGGACGTTTATTTATTGAAAAAAGCAGTAAAAAAAGCTCTGATATAGCATACCGACTGTATGCTACCTGCCCAGAACCACACAAGAGATATAGTTAGCGGCTAGCTGGGGAACACAGTGGAGCATTTACCAGCTAATGAGCCAGATATTTCCCTCAGGAGTTGGTGGAGGGCAAAACAGAACTAAAAGGAAGGCTTAACATGAGACCAGAAACATGACTTAAAATGAATGCTGATGTTGCTCCATGTCTGCTGCTAAATGGGCAGCAAACACATTAGCCATGTCAATTTCATTAAGGTCTAATATGTTAATGTTGTGTTCACAGTGGCTAAAATGTATTAGTATATTATTAGCATGGTATACCAATACACTGTAACAGATTGCAGCAAACATCTAATTTTTTCTTCTCATTGCAGTGTCCAGGGACATGAAACTCATTCCACAGCAAGCTCCATTGTATGTAAGTATCACTCTCCATACCAGAACTTTCATAGAAGCTTTCTCCAGTGTTCACAGTTTGTCTCTTAATGCTCCTACACTCTGTTAGTCCACCCACCTAGGTGTTTTCCTAATAAGACCTCGTCTCATGACTAGGTGTGTGCAGTGCCGGAAAGTTAATGTGTTGCACCGGTATGGGTGGGACCGCTTCTGCCCTGATCATTCTTATTAGTGCTGTATATGGAGCTAGATGACCTCATGTAGTTCCTGAAGAGCTCAGCCTCACATCAACGTGAGAACAGGTCTAATTAACTGAGTAACTGAAAACAACGTGGGTCTGCAGGGCCAGATAGTGGAGAACACAGCATTAGATTGCATGCAAATCGGCTAGTTAATGGTTTGCACTCTGCTCAGCGTCCTTTATTGTGCCTGTAGTGGTCATGTTTTACATGTTATCAGTTAAATGAAATAAGAACCACTTGATGGACTGTGTGTCTATTACAGAAATAGACCCAGATCATTTATTAAGTAATGACCATCATGAGACAGAAATAAGATTACTGATATGACAACTGGAACTTGTTCTTCATAACACATCTCCCATGTTTTAATTCGGTGCTTTTTAATACGATGGTTCCAGTTAGGTTAAAACCCCCATTCCTGACAGTTTCAGTTTCTTGCTCCTGCCATTCATGTGATTGTCTTCCCCATCAGACTAAAAAAAAGAAAAAAACAACATCTACTCTGTCAAAGCTCCACTGGCTTTGTCACGGCTTCGATTATGAGTGAAAGGGAAATAACAACCCTCACAGTCTGATCACACAACAAGTACTGATCCACTGAGAGGCCTTGGAACTTAAATAATTATACAGAAGAGGACAACTTGAGGCCCAGATTACCTTGACATGTGCCATTTGTCCAAATCAATAGGTGCGCAGGTAATTACAGCAAAGAGCTTGGTGCCTTTTGTAAAGAGGATGCGTGGCCGCTTGATTGCTGGATGTTCTTGTTCACTGTGAGCTAAAATGTTTTGCTTATGCACACTGTGTGTGTGTGTGTGTGTGTGTGTGTGTGTGTGTGTGTGGGAAAGACAAAGCACATGCTGTACTGCAAAGTGTTTTTTGTCACGAAACAGGATTTATTCGTCTGCAGGATGTCTGACAAAGAAGTCAAATGTCTTGTCGTGTAAAATGCCAGTAACAAGGTTTTTAGGCAGATTATTTTCTGAATAACTGAGCAATAAGAGAAACTTTGTGGACATGGTGGAAGAGTTTCTCAAGCTTCAACCAAATTTCCAAGTCTCTTTTTCTCATGAGCATTATCTATATGGTCAGATATGCATCTAATTTAACTGTTAAATGTTTTCTTATTTTTTATTTACCATGTACCATTTATCAATCCATCCTTACTGTAACCACCTAACTGGATCTGGGATGCATCTTATCTCTGACATCCTTTTCCTTCCAACAATCCCAAACTCTTCATGGCAAGCCAGATGAGGCGGTTGAGGTGGAGGAGGCGTAGCTTGTTGCTGAGGTCCTCTCAGATTACTGAATTACCCACCGTAGAATGCAGAATGTGGCAGTCACCCTGCAGACCACCCTTATTTCAGCAGCTTATTCTTTGTCACTGCCCACAGCTTGTTACTATAGGTGAGGGTGAAAGCTTTGCTTTTGTGGCTCATATTCCTGGTTGTCATCACAGGTTATCATACAGTGCATCTTTCTGCACCTGGTGCCTCTAACAAGCAATCAATCCCTCTTACCCTCATTTTTGAATAAAGTCCTAATATGTCGGACAGAGCAAGACATTTATTTCCAGGAATACATCATAGTCATTAAGATGACCATTTATAGCTCATTTAAAACTGTTTTTTGTCAACCTGCATTCTTTGATACATATTTGATGAGGTGTTTGTTTGTGTTTGTGTTTGTGTGTGCGTGTGCGTGTGTGTGCGTGTCTGTGTGCGTGTCTGTGTGCGTGTGTGTGTGTGTGTGTGTGTGTGTGTGTGTGTGTGTGTGTGTGGAAAGCTTTTCTAAGAGAGTGTCTGAGTAGGTCATACTGGTCCCCTATCACTAACAGGTGAGGAAGGCACACAGGAAATGAGATAAGTCAGAGAAGTGTGTGTGTGTCTGTGTGTGTTTGTGTGTGTGTTTGTGTCTGAAGGCTGGATGGCTCACACATTAACCAGCCAGACAACCTTATCTGTGATTTACAGTCAGACTCTTCAGTGGAACCAGGCGGGCAGTCAGGCCTCATTAGACATTAGATTTTAGACACTTAAAAGAGCAATTCTCAGTGAGATAGCTTTTGGGGGTTAAGTAGTCGGCCCATAATTGTACCTTTTAAAAATACTCACTGAGGAGACTTTGCCATCCACAGTGACTGACTGAAATGACAGCCCCAGTTTGTAAGTCTAAATTTCTAATTCACCCACTGTGGAAACAACCAGTAGTGAGGAGGCAGGAGGTCAAGGCCTTGGTGATCTTGCAATATCACTTTGCTTAAAGAATGATTTTTTAATAAGGAAGTGACTAAGAAACTGAGTTTGTGTCAGAGAGCAGTTAGAGGGACTGCGGGTTGGGGGGGCATGATTTGTTGGGCAGAGGATGGCTTTTGGAAGCTCTTTAAAAAGGAGTCTTCTTTCAATAACAGAGCGACTCTGCTGCTGTGACTGTGAGTAAACATGCTATTTACATTCTTGGCATTTAGCAGACAATGTTTTCCAGAGCGGCTTATAATTAAATGAACAGGTAGGGGTTTGCTGTCTAACACATGGCACATGACTGTGGGCACAGAAGCAGCTGTGGTGATGGGACCTTTGACCTCTCCGCTATGTGACGGTCTGCAGCTGCACTGCTACATGGCTGCTCTAGATATCAGTGGCCTTTCTAAATTGCACTATGCGTGAACTTAATTTAGTAAACGTAATTTTTACATGCCAATATCATGTATGAACAGGAGTTGATTTAATGTGTCTGCATAAACTTGCCAAGCTAGTAAGATTTCCACAAATTATCTTGTGGGAACAAAAGTAGCAGCATTTCTGGGTAAACCATATAAAAGAGTTAGCTACACTCAGCAGTAAGAATTTCACACTATGTGTGAATGCCAGCAGGGATGACTCACTGTCAGGCAAGTGAGGCCATAAAGCTTTAATGTTGTATCAGGCCAGCTCTTTGTAGAACATCAAATTTCAGTGCTGACCGTAGTCTGTTTTTTGATTGTTAATATAGCAGTTTCCATACAACTGGACTGAGTAAACAGTAGAACGGTATGTATATTGCATTCACGGTAATAAATGATCAGAAATAAATCTTGATGTCTTGACAATTAGTTTGGGTGCTGAAGTGAAGCTAACATCCACATTGGGCTGCTTATTGTCAGAAATCCAGCCATTGGGTAAACACTCATTTAAACTGCAAATTAAATTCATCATTAAAAGCAGCTTTGGTGAGAGTTTGTAACAGTGTGTGCGAAGGCCTAAAATCAGCCACTGCCTTAAATAGATAGTTGAACCCGGTATAGTTGCAGGATGTGAGGAAAAGGCTTCACTCACACAGGCATATGTATTTAAAAAGAGGGGGCTGGGCCCATAGCCTCCAGCTGTTCTTTTGATATTGCCTGTTCCCTGTTGAAGCTCCATGATTAGCAGGTCAATACCCCAGCAGGTCATTTTGTTAAGTACTTATTACCAGCAGAGAGCACAGTCATATGGTGTGGCTGAAAGACATCCATTTGTGCACGCCACACAGCTGTAAAACTGCTGGTTTGTTTTTCTGAATGAAGCAGGGCACAGGAGATTCACACAGAATTTTCCGATTTTGCATTTTAGTTATTGCCGTTAGATTGGATAGGCTCCTTGTCAGTAGTGTTGGTTTCCGTTTTTGCGTGTGCTTGTTTGCATGTTTTGGAAAAGTGGCTGTGTGCAGCTGTGTTTCCTGCCGTCTTCAGCAGATGTTTCACATCTCTGTTCTCCACCTCCACCCCCTGCCAACACATTTGCCTCCAAAAGGACTCACAATGGTCTTATTCAGTTTCTATTCTATCCCGCTTTTCAGTCTCACTCTTTTTATTCAAATATGTTTGAATTCATCAGCCATGGATTGATGACAAGGACTCATAACTGAAGAGGCAAAAACAGGAGCGTGAAAATGTATTATGTAGACATGATTTTATGAATAACTTCTTTATCTAATCTGTTTTCAGGTCAGTCAAGAAAATCAGTAGCTTATGATGTTATTTGTTATTAATTTTGACAAAACAAGAGACTGCTGTGGTGCCATCAAAAAGCGTTTGAGCAGCTAATGTGCCGAATTCAGCAGGTTCATATTGTGACTGACCGGCCTTCAGCAGCAGAGAGAAAACTGTTTCTCCATTTGCTTTTCTTTCGTTCCTAGTGAAGACGTGGAACTTTTTTTGCACTATTACGTTTTCATATTCACACAGAGTGGAAACTCACAAATCCACTGACGTACCAATCCATTTAATATCACCAAACCCTAATTTCCAATCTGGACTCAGGATAAAAGATGAGTTTTTAATGGAGAGAATGTCATGCCTGCTGGCTTCCACCCATCTACAACTCATTTACGCCAGTGCCTCTGCGCTGCTTGTTAAAGCTGAGACTCTCTGTGCATAGCAAAGCCTGCATCCTTCATGCTGCAAGTCAATGTATTTAGTCCTGGCTCTCAGAAGGCTACTGCAGGCTGTTACTCTTCCTGTGGCCTCTGGGCTATGTGGTCGCCTTTGAACACATTTCCCCCCTCACATTGCTCAAAAGCAGCAGTGGCTTGCCAAACAGAGACTTGCCAGTCCCAAGGCTGCTGCTTAGCCTCGCTGCTGTCAACCTGCTGATCCCCCCCTGTATGGAACAAGGTCCCGAGGCTACTGCTTTATAAGAGAAGGAGGAAGCACCTTTAACCCTGACTGTTAAGCCCTCTTCGACACCAGCCTTCACCGGGCACCACGTCAGGCTGTTCATGTTGGCCCGGGCTGGTGAAAGGATTGTGACACTGGTCAGATTATGTGGGATGAAGTGTCCCATTATCCCTCCTCGGTGTCAACAAGCTGCGGTCCCCCACTGGAAAACAGCTAATTCTGAACAATATCCCTATTTTTGTAGCTTCTCCTCCTCCTCAGTCTGTCCTCAGATGACACCACATCACCCCCCCCCCCAGCCCTCCAGCCACAACATAGCCAATTGTCACTTTAGGACAAGAGCAGACTGCACAATGAACTATGCATAACTGTGTAGTCACAGAAGATTATTACCATGCTGCCAAGACACACGATGATATCTAGTAATCACAATATAGCTGAAAAAGATGTACACATAAATAGATTTTAAGTTGAATTTTGTCTCTAAAATCATTAATGTTAGGTCGGCTGGTAAACCCACACTCCTTTGTTACTATTACTACACATTTTGTGTTCAGGTTTTCTCCTACTTTGTATATTTTCACTGTTGTGCACCACAAACACATCGGTAATTTCCTCATATGTGAAAACCTACTTGGCAATAAACCTGTTTCTGTGCAGTTGGCAGTGATAATGGTGGCAAGTTTACCTCTTAATATTCTTAATTAATTTTGAAACGATGTCCTTGATTTCAGGCAGAGGCGGACAAAAGCAGCCTCTCATTTCTAGCCGACGGCCCCTGATTTTGTCGGCTGAAATGACGACTGTCGCTGTGTCTTTAATGTTTTCAGCAGACTCGTTTTAAAACGAGAATCCTATGAAAGGGCTCTGGAATATGCACTAGATGTCTACATGCATGGTATTGTGCTAAAATACTGAAGCTTAAGTTGTCTTTCCCAGGCCAGAACCAATTAACATCATCAGTTGTTGATTCATGTAGGTATAAGACATGGAAAGAAGGAAAGATTAGAGCTTGTTAGTCCTATAAGCAACATAAAGAAAATTGAAAGATCAGACTCTTATTTCGTTCTGACATGATCCTGGCTGCTTAGCTTCTTCAGATTTTCAAACACTGCGTTTCACTTTTAATGTTACTAAAGAAAGGCTATTAGGATGAAGACTAAGCGATGTGTTAAGCAGACATGACGCAGAGCTGCTAACGTTGCTACACTGTCTGTCATCTTTATGAACCGCCTTCCACACGGTGGAGAAATACTGTGCAGAGTTAAGCTGCATTAGTTGATAAAAAGCACTAATACAGAAGCGATGCTGTTAATCATGTTGCCTCCTCCTTTTGTAAAATGGTTTCGTTGTCCTCCTCCTCCTCAGCGGTCTAAGCCTGACAGAGATCGCTCACTGAGTTGGCACAAAGCCAAGCTACTCCTCCATGTTTCAGGGCTTCCTGCTGCCTCTCTGTTTGTTTGTTAATGATGTGACGTGTAGCATTTTAGCATCAATAAATCATATCCATGTTAACTTTGATGCATTAGTGGAATTGTTGTGAACAAGTGTGGTACTGAGAAGACTGGCACCCTCCACACACTGTGGCCCTGTTAAGATTTGGTATCCAGATATTGTCTTGACTAGGATTGTAGTTCACATCTGGCATCAGCACTTGTCTTGAATGCATCTAAAGTGACCAACAGTAATTGGATTTCACTCTCCTGATCACTTTTGATTTTATCTACAGAAAAAACATGCACATTTGCACTCAGATAGAGAAGAGGAGCGAGATTAGGATTAGCATTTATTGCCTTAGTTGTCAGCAGGAGTTAGTCGGGCAATAGACACTATCTAGGCTGTGTTGAATTCTGTCAGGAATGCATTTGTGTTCTTGAGCATTTTTGTGCACACTTACTTTGTCAGCAGGCACATGCATCCTTGACTAGCCACATGTGGCTTGATAATTGTAATCAATCAGGATTCTCGGTGCATTTACGCATTTATATAGAGCCGTCTGCTTGATTTTTGATCAGCCAAGATGCACTTCAGCAACAGATGTTTGAATAGGAAATGTGTCTTGTTAGATCTTGACCTTGATGGAAAATTAGTGTCTTTCACATGACCAGTTACTAACTGCAGAGGTTCAACTTTTCATCAGCTTACCTGGTTATATTATATACTGTATACTGTATATTGGTAAAATAAATACAGAGATATCTAATCTGAATCTATCTAAATATCTATTGTATGTTTGATATTTGAGAAACCAACGGACTACCATCACTCCTTCTCTAAATAATTTGTTTTTTTCTTTCTTTTTTCCAATCCATCTTCTGGGTGCTCTTTTCTTTTCTACCTTCTGCTTCCTCTCTCTCTGTGCAGGGGCAGTGTGTTATCACGGTACGGCTCTCTGATGAAGAGCTGGCTGCGGATGAGGAGGGCGTGGACTATTTCCTGCTGTTTGCTGGCAGCACACAGAGGCACCTGACCAGCACCTTAAGGAGCAATCATGACACCTTGCACGCACTGTGTCCTGGTAAGCAGAACCACCCACAATGCCTTGCAGCTTCCCTTTTCCCTCTAAGGGACCTGTGAGAAGGCAGCTCCACCTACAGTATTTAATGCATGTTGAATCTATTTTCAGTTCTGCTGTCATGTTTGTCTGTGCTAGCTGATAGCACAGTCCTTGTCACACATACCCCTCAGATTACCCAGATAAGTGTTGTTGAATAAAAACAAACTGAAATAAAGGTTATGGGAAAGTGGCACCAATGCAGACTTTTATGTTTTAGGTCAAAATACAGTCATAGTCCTCTAAAAGGATTTAATACATTACAATATAAAAATCTTATCATAATCACTCAAAGTGACGACAGTCAGATATAGGATGTATTGGTTAATCCTCTATAGCCACCATGTGCCATTGCCCAAATTAAAATTAAGAGGCGCTCAAGCATGCCAGAATGTCAGACTGTTTCATTAAGGATGGTGTTATTCTGCCCTTATATCACACAGCAAGCGTCGGGGAGTCAGGAGTTCTTATAGCTGTGGAAGAAAGTAATAAATGATTAATCATCCACTACCACTGTCCTCGTTTTTAAACTAATGTTGTGATTTGGGAGAGAGAAATCACCTCATTTTACTTTTCCTAGAGCCTGGCTCATTCATCATTCCTCTTGGAGAACATCCCACTTAATCTGTTTGCAAAATTGAATGCATTTAGCCAGCGCCGAAGTCAGAGATATTTCCTGCGAGGGGAGTGAGTAACAACAATCAGAACACACACAACTCCGAATGACAGATCCTGTGACCAAGCAGAAGGTTGCGGGATAGAATTCCCCAGTGGCCTGGGAAAATGGCCCCAGACACACTGATTCAGCGCTTTGGCTTGGATTGAGGTGCCCTTGAGCAAGGCATATGAACCTTAATGCCAACTGCCAAGTGACCAGCTGACTGCCTTTGCAGCGATAAACAACACTGACGCAGAGTAAATGAAACGGTGACGGTGTGCTGATTAAACGGGTCTGATATGGTGTCTTGTTCCAGATGCAGAGGGCGCTATCACCAGTTGATTTCTTTTTAGAGAGCAGAATGACGAGGAGTCGTGCATCCACAGCGTACGACCTGGCATTCGGGGAGGAAGTGAATTGATGCAGAAGGCCGTGCAGTGCCCTGTAAATTAGAAGCAGGGATGTCAGCACAGCGTGCATTTAAAAGGCGGCCATGCAGAGCCTTTATTCCCTGTTGTGTTTTGACATTGGTCATGTATGTGGACCACTGTCCTTTTTGAGCTTTCTTTGTTGTGACAACTGAACACTCACACGCATAGATTTTTAGTTAATTTGCCAGCATGAGTTTGATTTGTGATTTGCTGAATAGGTTTTCGTAAAATAAATTGAATTACATGTTGTTTTAAGTAAAAAATAATCTGATTTATTGTTGATAATCAGATATGATTCAGCAGTGGGGGTCTATACTGTATCGTGGCTTGTTACTGGTTTTGATTGGCTCTTATTGTACAATTTATGAGCAAATTACTAAAATATTGCAGGTAATCTTTAGTTAATCCTCTGCTTTGTGTTGTGGCTGTGTGATTATTTCATTACCTCTGCCTGATAGACTTGCCTGAAATTGAATGAACTGAATTTAGGCAAACACATCTCAGACTCAGTGTTCATTCATTACGTTTAGCAGTAAACTACAGCTCAGAGAATTTCTTTAGCCAATCTGCTTTTTCTTGGGGACGTGGTTGATGCAGAGTGTGAAAGTTTCCCTGGAAGGAGGAATGTTTGTCACAAGTAGCAGCTAGCTGCGTTGCCGTACAAAGAAATAAAATGACTCAACAAAATTATCTTTTTTTTAGGTGCGAAATCGAAATATAAGCCTGACCATCATCCCCTGAATTCCCCATCGTCTCCTTGCTAGCTGCAACTAGTTAACAGCAGCTAATGTTCATACAGCGCTAAAAAACACTCAGCTTTATAAAAGGCATTTTAAACACATGGGGGGGTTAGTCATATACACAGAAATACTGTTAATGTAGAATATGTCTTATTTATTTGTGATTGTATTGTGAAAAGACTTTAAAACTACAGTATCTTATATGTATTCTCTGTCCTCTGTCACCACCTCCACCCTCTCTTTCTCTGCCCCTCCTTGTATCATCATGTAGCTCATGACTGTTGCGAGGTGGTGTTAGTCACCTTGTGTTCAGTCAGCCGAGGTGTCCCCGAGGTTGCAGAGGACCCGAAGCCCTGTCTGGGTCGCGTGGCTCCATTGGCTGAGCATCGATTCAGCTTTGTCCAGGATTTGGCTTTTGACATGGCCCAGTTCCTGGTGAGCAACAAAACCTGGCATTTTCATTTCTGAGTAAGCGGTAAATTAACCACAAAACCTGACGCTTGTCACAGAAGAGGAGAAAAAGTGGTTACCATTGGTTACGAGTGATACAGCAATGTGGGCAAAGTGACAGTTAGACAAAAGATTGCCATGTTATTGTTTCTTCCTTGACAAGCCTTGATGTCTCACAGTCCCTGGTATTCAATTAATTAATTTTTCAGCACAATTTATCATCCCATAGCGATTTAATCTAGATTTTGCTTTGCCAAGGAGGAGGACAAGATAATGTAACTGTCTTGAGAACTCAAACGTCAAGCCTCTAATGGAACATTTTTTCATTTTTTTAACCTGAATATGATTTGCTTTTGTCAACACAGCTCAGCCCCAAATTGAGCTCAGTACTGATAGATGCATGTGGATGTGTATTCCTGCATTAACATCTTTCGTTGTAGGCATTTGGTTAATGCTCTTATGCTGAGCGCCTTAAAGCGAGTGCTTCCAGTAGACTAAGCCCCAGCTCCTCCTCTGTAAAAACTTGACTCATCTTTGTAATCACCCTCCACACAGGTGAGCACCGCGGGCCGAGCTGACGGCCTCGATGGGGCACTGCTGCTGGATGAGTTTCAGATTCCCCTGCAGGAGTGTGAACGTCTGGATGAGAGCCTGGCGCTGGCACTCCGCCACCTTGCACTGCCTCCAGGATGGAGCTTACTGGGGAGAAAACTAGCCAACAGCACCGGTGAGACTGGAGGGCAGTGGGCTGGTCTGTACTGTAGTAATTTCCTCTCACAGTAAAATGTCCAAGAGTCAGACAGAATGTCTCTTATGCAGAAACATACTGACAAATTATAGTTGTACAACACATAATGACACTTTTGGTACCTCTGTTGGTGTGTTTGTCTTTCTCTCATGCAATATCTTTGTTGACCAGATATCAATGAAATCTCTTGCATTATGTTACTTACATGTGGATACTTTTTAGTGTGTGCGTCCTACTGCTAGTAAGTAGAAGTAACTCCTGTTTAATTTCTACATTTCTAAACAAATCGGGCAGCTGATTTATGCAAAATGTTGTCAGGCATCCCCGTCACTACTGTGATGGCAGAGTGGAACCGAACACATTTTACACTGACATTTTGGTTAATTATGCTTGGCAGCCATGCCCTCTGACAGATGAAGGTAGTCTTTTGGATGTGGAAGTTCCTCAGTCTCAAAGCAATAGTCTGAAATTGGTCATGACATACGCTTTGGGAAAAACATGACATTAAGGTACGGCTTCTGTTTGACCTCTACAGTCTGGATCTGAAAGTGCTGTGTGGAGGAAGTTAGCTAACTAAGCTTATGATGGAAATCAATAAAATCTAAGATTTCATCATTATAATCAGTGCAGCTGCACTTTGTACTACATACTAATGTCATCATGCAAGCACGCTCACAATGATAGTGCTAGTGTGCCGATGTGACTTGTGATGAACAGTTGAAATCCAATGCGGAACTATAAATCATAACTTAGCTTTAGTCAGAGTAGTAGCCAAAACAACAACTTTTCAGGTATCAGAGAAGCTGTAATCAGCATCACATGTTTAGCTAATAAATGACTTGAATGAATGAGAGAGTCCTGTAATGTTGTATTAAGCACCGTTAGGCAGTGAAAATATAGGAGGCTATAAACATATCTCTGCAACAGCAAATAGAAGGCTGTTGTCAATGTGGTCTTTAGTTGGTAGCTTGTATTAACAGAAAAACATGAACATGAGAACAAGTTTCTGTATGGACTTGATCTGACTCTGGTATTAGTATGATCAAACAGAGAGTGTCTCTGTGCTGCACCCTGGCCAAACAGGAGTTTGGATTGTGGCAAATAGCTATATCAGTGTAAACAAAGCACCTTTTTGTACATTTTTTTTTTATTATTATTAAAATTTAAGTGCCAATTTTCTCCAACCATTGACTCTGATGACTTTAATCAGTTAAAGGAAGCCAAACAAGCTGATGTAGATGATAAACTCTGCAAGGTAATTGCTCTCTGTGCAGCAGCATAAACAAGACTTTTGGGAGTAGTTAGAGCGCGGCCTCTGCCTCTGGCTGTTGTTAAGATAATAGCTTATGGTTTAACTTCGACCGAGATATTAGACACGACCAGCAGAACCAGCAGGATCTCTGACAATAACGAAGACTCAGTAAGTGTATAGTGGAGATTGAAAGTCCACACACTCCTTAAAATCTTTCTTTCATTATTGGTTTGGAGCATGAAAAGAAAAGCCATCAAATCAAATTTTCAGTAATGACCTCCCTGCTGATTAGATAAGATCCGCTTGTTACTGTTGTGAAAAGTGTTACGGCTTTTTAGACATGGACACACACACACACACACACACACACACACACAGGCTCTTTTGCATTGCAGTCAGTTTTCATGTTGTTGATGTTGAAGGCGTCTTCCTGCTGCAGTGAGTGATGTGTGCTCTAATAAGCTCTGCTTCACAATATGTCACCACTTCAATACAAGACGCTCAGCTGCGATGAACTGCGGGGAGGGAGGAGAACTGCAACTCTGCTCTCCATTTATCAGATCTGTCGGATGATGGATAGCAGCGGACTATAGGTGGAAGTGATGGTGGTTTATCTCAGTCATCCTGCGCACTGTGGACACACAACAGTCAGTGATCTTACCATAGCTGGCCATTTATTGTTCTCGGGGAAATTCACTTCACCTGGAAGGACTGCATTTCAGTGAAAATTGTGAACAACTAATTCAGTTTGCAGAATTAAGGGTGACATTATCTGTAGCCTATGGTTTGTCAATCAACCACTTCAGTAAGTGACTTAGCAGCCTTAGCTGCAGCCTTAACAACTACAAATGGTAAAATCCCCTGAGCTCTGTCTATCCTTGTCTGCAACATTGAATGCCCTCAGCAGCAAGTTTGACATACAGTATAGTACCTAGTGTTTTTAAGACACTTTGTTGGTAGTTTTATGATGAAAATTTGAATTGAAAAATTTTTGGATGGGTGGATGGACAGCTTAATTGATCCGAAATTGGGAAATACTTGTGTTACAGCAGCAGGTTATCGAGGCACTGTGCAAGAATAGTAAATACACAGTGAATATACATATCAACCGTAGAAGAGAGGAGTATACATATCAATAGAAAAATAACAACAAAATAGATTAAAAAAGAAGAAGAGAGAAGAAAAATCCTTAGCATGCTCCATAAATATGTGATTATATGTCAAAAATGTCAAATTTAGAAAGTCATCAAATTCTGTTTTATTTCTGTTTCAAACAGCAAATCAGGGTTTTCCATTAGACGTGTGCAGAGTTGAAGTTGTGTTTTCCACCTTCACCTTGAGCAAAGTTACTGTAGAAGCAAAACTGAGTGAGTTCAGTTAAGACTGTAACTATAGTGCTGAGACTCCTGAGAGTTCTGTTAAACAGCAGTGAGCTGTTGTAGAGAGTTATTGCTTTGGGCAGGAAAGATTTTCTGCATTGGCCCTTGTGATGGCGAAGCTCGACCAGCCTGTAAGAGAAAGTGCTCTGTTGCTTTGTCCGGGAGGTGGTGGAGAGGGTGATTATCCATAATGGATAACCGTTTGTGCAGTGGCCTCCTCTCCACCACAACTTCAAAGAGCTCTGGTTTGCAGCCGATTACAGAGTCAGCCTTCTTAATCAGTTTATTAAGTCTGTTGGTGTTGCCGGCTTCAGTGCTGCTCCCACAGCAGACGACAGCCAAGTGCAGTGGTGCACATATTAATTGTTTACGTATTCATCAACAAGACCAATAGTCTACAGCCATGCTTGCAGCTCTATGAGGTTGTAAACCTGCACTTTGTGCTGAATAATCATCATGCTATCACACCCACAATGATCATGCTAACATGCTGATGTTTAACAACAGACAAATGAAAACTTGGACCTGATGATGGCACTGGATGAAAAGTGAGGTGATCACCAGAATTATTACAACTCATCCTGAAGGGATCAAGTCTGTATTGTTTTGCTGAATTTCATTGCAATGTATACACACACACACACACACACACACACACACACACACACACACACACACACACACATATACACATACACACACACACACACTGGTGCTGAGTAGTCAGAGGATCCCAAAGCTTGTAGAATTCATCCTGTACAAAATTTCACTCCATTTGATATATTTTGACATATTTCAGTCTGGACCAGAGGGATTGAGCAAGTGACATTGCCAATTTGAGGATGTGCTGCATTTCTCTCTCTCTTTTTTTTAAGTGACATTTTGAATTAGCTGAATTGATTTAAACTTCACTTTGGTCTCAGAAAACTTTAGATTTTTGTTTGTTTTGTTTTGTTTTGTCTTTCTGACTGTTTTAGGCCAAATAATTAATTCAAGAATCAAAGAATAATAGATGAGTATGAGTTGATTAATTAATTGATACTAAGCATCATTGTTGCAGCTTATTATAGTTACAAATTTGAAGAAGTGAGAAAAAACATGTGGCTGTTGCATAGTTGAAGCTAAAGAGTAACCAGCTAGCTAGGAGCAGTGAAGCTGTTTTGGTGGCTCATGGTGACCCAACATACTGTTAAACGGCTTCATGTTGGCGATTCCTGTACTGCAGCAAATATCTGGAACTACATATATATCCCGACTGCCCTTCCCAGATGCCATAGCACCAAAATGTCCTGGATGTTATGGCAGCCAGTTTGAGGACCTAACATCAGCAGCAAAGCATTTCTTTCTGCTGTTTGGCACCTCGCATTCCAGTCTAGCCCAGCTCGGCCAAGTGGAGCATGAAATATGACCAATTAGCTTGAAATTATCATCAGGGCAGGCTGGTTCAGACTGGCGCACAGTAAATGGAGTGAAACCTCTCATCAGCAGACACAACCACCATTGTAAATGTTGCTTAATGGTTATTGTCGTGCTGATAACAGTAAACTATGTTTTCTGCCCCTTTCTCTCATCCATTGCAGTTTTCAGCTGTTTTTCCACTCTTTTCAAACTGATTTGATCTTACTCTTGATATCTGCACAATGCACAGTTAAAAGGTCCTAGAAGAAATCGCACACGAGTTGCAATATAGAACTGCTTGTCTGTGTCTAACAGAAAAAACCATGAATGTTCCCTGTTTGCTGGAATAAATGTCTGGTTTAGTGTATGGACGCTGGATGAAGAAAATCCTCCAGTCGCAGGCAGTGAAAAATGAAAGCTAAAGAATGAAACACAATCAATCTAACAACCGCGAAGAAACACTCTGTCCAGAGAAATCTGGACTCAGCAACAGTGCTGTAGACGTTTTATCTTCTTCATTCCTGTAGTTTCTGCTGTTATAAATAACCACAGACCAGCTGGTTTTATAAGCCTGAGCATTCTGTGTGCAATGTACTGACTCTGCAATACAAGACATCTGGGTGCTGAAGTGGATGTTTTTCAAACATCACACCATTAAACCCCCTAACATGCAGTTGTCTAGTATTTTAACTTACTAAGGTTTTTAGTTCTCTCCAAGGATCTGTATGTTCCATCTTTTATTGTGAACTGACCCTTTATTGAACTCCTTGACTCATTTTTCCTCCCTTTTAAACCAGCTTACTCCTTATCTCAGGACGCCCTTTTAAATTTACAATAAATTTGCCAGTGGCCAAACAGTAAAAATATTAATAGTAACAGAAAAGATTGAGCAACTGTAGACCCAGAAATGTTTAATAATCGTTACCACTGGATGCAGAGAAGGATTTAACTGCACAGATTCTATAAGATCTCTGGAATAAACAACAGACATGGATCCTGGCTTTAATGCTCAAGGGAGCCTATCTGAGTATGTCTTGCTTTGGCAGAAAGATGGATGTGTGTGTGTGTGTGTATGTGTCCATGAATCTCCATTATTGTCTTTGTGCATGTGTAAAGGGGAGGGTGCCAGTGTTTGATGGTGTTATTAGTTGTTCGATTGATACATGGGTCCAATAATGGACTTAAATTACAAATGGGACTAAGGTGCACTTTGTGTTGCCCCCCTCTTGCTGAAATGAAACGCTAGTTTGATTTAGTTACATGCAACATTATTGTTGTTGCTATTTTTTATCATCACATATCAAATGCTGCTTCAGAGACATTTCCACACTGACTTGAACACAAGCGCTGTGTTACGGAAACAAAAGCTTGACATATTCTGTCATCTTGTGCAAAGATGTGTGGACAGATATGGCTTCTTTAAAAATACTGTCGGTTGTGATGTGAAGTTTAATACAGAAATTACAGTACGGCTTACAAATCCGTGATAGAGACAACTGTAGTTTTATCAGTGTGTGAATGTGTAAGGGTCTTTTGTTTACGGAGTCACCGTGGACCCTGCACTGGTTTAATTAGATGGCACTGTGGTGTTGCCAAGCTGCAACGAGTGATGGTATGTCAGCTACTGCACCACAAATTGGTTGCCTGGACTGCTGCACTCTTCTGTCTTTCACACTTTCTTTCTTTTTTGTTTGTTTGTTTGATTTTTCCTGTACTTTTGTTTATTTCTGTATTTCTCATCCTCTGTCTCTTCCTCAGACCTGAATCCTCAGGAGACTCTGCTGCATTTCTCAGCACGTCGAGGTCTTTTTCGGGTTACGAACTTCTTGCTGCAGCAGCCTGGAGCGAGAGAAGCACTGCAGTTGGCCAACAGAGCAGGCCACAGCCCCTCCACCGTTGCAGCCTTGCGAGGACATGAACGCCTCCACGAGCTCCTCATAAAGTAAGCACAAAGCTTGTAATGACTGTTTTAATTGTGGACTAATAACACGGTTCCCACTCCCACAAGACAAAAATGTAAAAACAACAGTGTCCACACTGTGTGACAGTGATACTAGCGCTGAGTTTCAGTGAACATTGCCCTCTTCTCTGTACAAATAGTTCCATGTCAACATATCAGAGGGCAGATGGCGTGGTTCGTCCAGGCCTGTTAGGGCAACCTTGTTTGTCTGTTGTCGTCACGGAACAATACAAGAATCCAAAGAACATCACCACGAAGCCTACTGCCTAGTTTAGCAGTGTCAGCTGCAGCCGGATAGCTGAGGACAAATTGAAAAGTTGTGGGCTGCCAGTATTGTTCCAAGAGACTCCAGAGAGATGGGGAACTATTCGCAACACACAAGCCTTGGCTACAACTTCTGTGTCTACTGACCTGTTGTAGTACCTCTCCACAACATTTCACTGTGTGCAACTTTGATCCACACACACTGCAGTGCTTTCTCTACAGAATTTAGTGGCGGAGGATGTAGGTGTTTTGTTTGCAGTTGTCAGGTATTATCCCTAACAATGCCTGAGTGACAAGTGAGGTCAGATTCTTTTTATCCCTTTATATTAAGACATTAAACTGCAGGGAACAAACAGCTTTTTGGTAAATGGAGTGAGACACGGCTTAAAGTGGAAATGGACCCTTTTTATTTGAAGCACCCCACTTATCTGCTGCAGAATAGTTTTCATTTAACTCAAAATGAAGATGCCACAAGCTGAAAGACAACTACCACTTAGCTCGCTCATTACCAAGCGTGCACTGCAAGTTGCCTTACAACTTACAGCTCCCTCTTTATGCGTTGGTAATTACATTTCCCTCATGAGAAGTGAAGTCACTTGCAGCCTGGCTGGTGACATCAACCACTGGGCCTCGCAGCTAAAGCAATCCACCCAGGATTACGCAAACAGATCTGGCAGACTGGGAGGTGTCTCCCCTTTAGAGCACTATCTTTATGAACAAAAACACTACACATACTTTCACTCCACAACGTACAGCACATGCTGCAGGGGGAGTGGAGTTTTTTAAGAAAGCTTATCGACTAGGAGTGGTCGTCATTTTGCTACTGGTAAGGAAAGGAACATTTGTGGATGACTGGCAGCAGCGTCTGGAATTTTTAACTTTTGCTAGCTACGTAGCTGCTTGACAGCTTCACTATAGGTTGCTTGATTACCTACTAAACTGCTAGAATAGACAAACAACCACAGCATTTGACCAATGGCCTTTCCCACTCTGGAGGAAAAAAATACAGCAATACACACGGATTGCCGAAAGAAAAGGGGGAGTGTGGATAGGATGATGTCACTGGTAAGACCTTTTTTTGAAGGCAGTTCATTGCTGTGTTAGCCAATCACACTACAGGCACTTTGGGATGATCTCAGTGTTTATTTCACGGCAGGGCTGAGACGGACACGGAGACGGACAAAGGGACTGAGATTGTCCAGCTGGTCTCTACGGACGCCAGGGTAGTTTGCCACTTCCCCAGGCTGAACACACACACTCTGACGCTGAGCATCCACCCCGGCCACGACCCTCCGACCCTTCAGAGGAGCGTGGAGCAGCTGCTGCACTTGATATGCCATCTCCATGCCAAGGTGAGTCATGCCACCCTGCCCCTTTAGCACACCAACTCTACTCACGTTGGCTTCACTCAGGGCCTGTGCTCCTGCTGAACATTGTTGGATTGTTTGTCTTTTCACTGCCCTCATTTTTTTAACCTTCAAGCTTAATTTGTATAACCGGTGGAACACCTTATGCAATCACGAAGTTGACGACTGATAAGAACTACATAGCACCTCTGTTGGTTTCTCTGCGGGAAAGGCTAACATTTATTCTTCTCGTTTTCTATATTCTTCAGAGAGTTTCTGTACTGGAGGTGCAGTTTGATTCACTGCATACAGCTGCTGAATGCTGTGATGGTGTAGAAACAGAGATAACCTGTCTGGAGCTACTACAGCAGCCGGCTCTAGCATCACAGTGCCTGGATGCAACAGGAGGGAGCTGGATAGAAAACTGCTCAGAGGAAAGCAGCAGTAGTGTTGACTGTGAACATGGTGAGTCTGGGAATGCAGAGAAAGACTGGAGTTTGTCTGTGAGTACTCCAGCATCAGAGGTACGTCCCCAGGAGCATGGCCTTGGCCAACCAGAGGACTGGGTGGGTCCTAGTTCAAACACTGAGAGAGATTACTGCCAAACGGAGGAGGAGGGAAGGGAGCAGCCTGTTGTTTCCACTCAGAGTTTGAGTTTGTGTGACAGAAGTGAAGGAGCACAGAGTGGGGCAGAAGGGGAAAGCCTCACTGTGGGAATCCTACCACCAGCAGGCTGTGATAAACAGGCAGGGGAAACTGATAGAGGACAGGCTGTGATCCGGGAAGGACAGGAGGCCACGAAGGGAAAGGAAATATCAGAGCAGGAAGAAGAGGGCAGCGCATCTAGAAGGAGGGAGGAGGAGACCAACTCAGAGTCAGCAGATCTTATAACGCCCAGTGGAGACACAAAAGTTTCCGTCATGGGCCAGTCCCCCTCATCAGAGGGCTCTGAGGGATCTGACACCTCTGATTCTGAAATGAAGGAGTGCTGTCAGGAAGGAGAGAATGTCAGGAAAGAAGAGGTGAAGCTTAGCCAGGAGCTCTGTCACAGGCTTTCTTTAGATGAGGAGAGGGCTGAGAGTGAATGGTTAACAGAGCCTGTATCAACCCCAGGGGACCTCCACAACCCATCACTGATAGACTGTGGTGATGTAATCGAGGAGCTTGACTCTGCTGTTCCACGTCTCTTGATAGAAGGGCTCCACGAGGGGGAACCTCCGCCAGACATAAACAGCCTGGAACAAAACCAGGAAACAGCTGTTGGGGATTACGCTACAGAGCAGCAGTGGGGCTTGGCTCCAGAAACTGGTTGTCATTCTGGGAATTGTGCTAGAACAGCCAGTGGTAAAGAGCTAGATAGTGAAGACATAGCTGAACCTTCTGGATACAGTATTGAAAGAAGCAGTTTGCCTAGTTGTGACGAGCCCAGTAACCCCAAGGAAGATATACGGACAGATCCATCACCTGAAATGACGTCCAGTCCCAGTAATAGAACTGCTGATCCTGATTCAGGGATGACCCATGGCATCTCCAGTGATGATGATGGCAGCTTCCGATCAGTCGGAAGCTCCACAACAGAGATATTCCACCCCACTCAGGACAATGCTAGTATGGAGGATCAGGACTTTCTTGAAACCAGGTTAGCAGAACCGCTCTCGACCGGATTCAAGATGGAGGAACAAAATGATTTAAAAGCTGGTGAAAACCAAGAACATTCACTAGCTGTGGACGCAGGGCTCCCCTCAGGGCTGAGCAGTGGCAGTGCACTGACAGCAACAGACTGCAGCCAGACTGGCACTGAGCCTGAATTACAACTGTCACCCAGCCTCCAGACAATGGAGGCTTTGAATACTGAGGAGACAGGAGAGAATCTCACTCCAGAACTTTCCAAAGAGTATCTGTCCTTAGGACTGGCCTTGTCAGAGAGTGGGAACCCTGCAATGGTGAAATTTGATAAAAGTGGAACTGAAGAGACCAGCGACTCTGAACCGAATGCAGGGATTGAGCATTTGGCATCAGAGGTCACCAGTAGGGTCTTATTAAAACCCAGTCCACCTGTTGTAGAAGAATGTGAAGTGATTGACCCAGTTGCAGAAGACCATCGACCAACACAGGCCGGTGATAAATCTGCAGTGGACCCAGCTGGAAAGAGCGGAGATGTGCATTTGGTGCTACAACAACCCAATCAGGATAATTTGGAGATGACGACAGATGAAAGGTCACCTGATGACGGATTAAGGCACTCAAAAAATCAGACTGATGTATCTTCATCACAAGGTGTCACTCCACTTTCAGACAGTGCTGATGTCAATGCCTTGGAAGTTGAACCACTGTCTCCAAACGATGGAGCATCTGGTGAACCTCATGTTGAGACTGAGATGACTGCAAATCCAAAGACGCTCGACACAGTGGATGGAGCCTCACAAAGTGCAATTCAAGGTGGGCAAACCCTGATTTATTTCCGTCCCAGATCTGGTTTATTCTAGTTCCACACACTCACTATATCACAGGGCAATATGTTTGTCAAAGTCTTATTCCTAAACAAATATGCTAAATCAGATTCAGTCCTCCTCGTGATTAATGGCAATTGCTCCACAAAGCTAAATGCAATGTAGCTCACCACGGCTGTGCTCACAGAGGTTTTCTGTAGTGACATTCTGTAGTGATGTATTGCTGTTGTGAAGATTTGCTTTGCTTTCTGTCATTCTGCTTTTTCAGTGCCAGTATTATCGCTCTAATGAGGATTTAATAACTATTTAGATTTCATTTTTTATTGATAAATTGGTTATTTAAAAAACACTTTTGTCTAACATGTGACATTTACACTGATACACTGTGATGTGTTATATAACAGGATATACTGAGCTAGTTGATAGCTTTGATACCTTAGGCCACGTATAGTCTGACAACACTTTGTTTATATTCATATGTTCTGTGTTTGCCTCTGTCTCATGCACCCATGCACACTCTGGCTTACAGTATACTGAATGTCAGCAGGCCTAGTCACATTACCAATGCATGTGACCAAGTCTCAGATGCACAGCAAGAAGGCTGGGTTCTCTTTAAAAAACACACACAAGCTAGCTGATGTAAGCAGGCAGCAGAAAGTGAGAGTCTCTCTTCTCTAAGTGAACTTCCAGCAATCCTCTGTAGGCAATTTTCACTCATCAGGAACTGTATTGGACCCAAGTCCAATAAAGAAGGGTCAAGGGCAAGGCTGTTGCTGTGCGTCACACAGAGGGGTGTCATTATGAACAAGGGGATATATTTACAGCCTGACAGTGGTAAAGCATCAGGTAACGTCAGAGGTGATCAGAGACAAGCTTCGCTTTGCGTCGCTTGGAGGAGGGGTTTAGCAAGGGTCACTTTCAAATGGTGATTGTCCTTACGGAAAATTTTCCTTGCAGGAAAGCTTTGACATGAAAACTATAGACACAAATTGCTATGTCACTATTAACGCACATTCAAACTCCTCAGTGTATCGAAGGTGTAGGCATACAAGTCTTATTTCCTTTCACTCCAAACACTTGTTATTGAATCCTGTATTTGGAGATTGGTCTTCAGACTGATTTGTGTTGTATGCATTTCTCCAGCGGTGGAAGGTATCATGTATGAAGAAACTGGAACTGGTGCAGGGGAGGAAGAGAATGGCCCAACAGATGAAACAGACGTCATCACGGTAAGCTTAAAGTCTCTAACTCCATCAAGCTCTGTTCTGTTCTAGATTTAGGTTTGATCAACACGAGTCTACTGTAAATTCTTACCTGTTAGTATTTGGAAATTTTCCAGTTACGCTTACCTCTGTCCCTTACATTTAGTCAACACTATATCCTAAAATCACCACTAGGCAACAACTTGAGGCATGAAACTTAAGCTGAGTAGATCTTGTTCACAGCAGATATTTTGACTAGTCAAACACAGATGGACCTAATAACATCACTAATTGCTGCATAACAATGTTATTAGCTCCACCTGTGCTTTTCTTGCCCTCGCCATGACAAATCAAAATTTCTGCTGTGAGAAAGGTCTCTAAATCTGATTCATGTAGGAACTACAAAGCAACAGGAATGCTCTGATGCCAGCAAGGCTATCAAGTACTCTGACTTAAAATAAGTACATCAAGAGATCTATTACAACAGAAATACAGACAGCATGCTGAGAGCCTGAATATGACTGTTGGATAACTTTCATTGTTTGGCATGATAAGTCAGCAAACTGGTTTGTAATAACCATGCATCTGTAGATTTAAAGTTACGCTTGCACTTTATCTGAACAACAGAATTTAATGAGGATTATGCATGAGAAGAAGCGTGTCATTAAATGTTCAGTGAAGTTCATTTGGAGCCTTTTTGTTCCTGGTGTTCCCAGAATTTCTCCCGAGTGTTTTGTTGTGTAGAAGGAAAGTCTGTTGTTATCGTGTTCCTGAGTGTCAAATGTTAAATCTACACAGAGAATCGTATGCAGGGGTCATTAGTTTTTCCCTTGCTTAAACAGTGGCACCATTTAGCATTTATTCAAACACTTTTGCAGTAGTAACCGTGAATTGCAAAATATATCCAGGAAAGAATGGCAAAAATTTTCAGGGAGAAGGAATGGCAGCTGCTTACAAGCAGCTTGATATGCCAACTAGAGATTTGCAGGGAGTTCAGGAATAAAGCTGTCTGGAACATTTTTCCCTCTCAGTAAAATCTCTCAATTTGTCTGCTTTTTGAAAATCTATTACCTTTTGGAGTGTCCTTAAGTATGACCTGTTCATTTACTTTACTGTAAAATGCAACGGGATCTCCCTCCCTCGTCCCATGGGAGTCATGTTATGCAGTTCATGTACTGTCTCAGCTAAGCACATGGATGCGATCTTTAGCAGACAAGGCTTGACTCTGAAATGTTGCTGACTGACAGATTCCTCAGCAGCCATAGACTGGAGTGGCTCTGCTTATTCCTGGGTTGCGGTTTAGGTCAGTGGCTTGTTCTAAATGCCAGATGTTTGACTGCAGAAGGATGTGCGCAGCCTGCAGGACACTGGGGTCGCCAGCAGAGAGCGATGTAGCCTCAGAGGCATTGTTGAAGGTTTTTCCCTTCCACTGGAGAGAGAATTTAATGACCTGCCATTTGATCCTGTTGAAATCTCCTGTAATTTCTATGATGAACAAGTAATTTGGAGTTATGCTGGTGTTGAGTAAACTGTAGTGCTGTATGAGCTGAGGTGAAGAAATTGCATGTTCACATACTGGAGATGTATCCTCAAAACATATCTTCAGCATTTAGTTTGTTATTTTATTTGAATAGAATATCTAGACGTTAAGTGTCTGAAATGTAATTTTAAGATATAAAATAGTTATCATTAGAGCAATCATCATCAACCATCATGATTTATATTACACTCTTATCATAAGATGTGATTATTTTCTTAATGAAATTAAAGAAACCTAAGCAAAAAGATTAAAAAATGGGCAATCTGAATTATATATGGAGGTCATAAAACTCCCAACAACAGAAGGAGAATAAAACTGACTGGGTCACAGAATCTAAATGACCGCATTGAGTACTTTTCTTTTATGCAAGACTTTTGCTTCTAATGGTGTATTTTTACTGTAGTATTTGTACTTATAATTAAGTAAAGCATCTGAATACTTCCTCCACCACTGGCAATACCTACTGGAAGAGTAAGTAAGTAAGTAAGTAAGGTTAAATGTGCAGCTTTCAAGGCCTGTGCAGTAAACGCATTTGGCCACCAGCGTTGCTTTTATTTACGCAGGGAGTGGCTGTATTCACAGCTTTGTTCTGTAGCAATGCTGTCAATGCAGCGGTAGCTTTGGAGAGGACAATTTAACAGCCATATTCATTTTTGAGGGTTCACGGCTCCTCAAGTGAGTGAACTTCACAGCCAAGGGCCAAAACGGTCTAGCAATATAACATAATGTGATATAATATATGCTGTACTATAGCCTGTATTGTATATCACCAGACTGGCCATGCTTGACATCTCTGCTGTATCAGCAGAACTTGTAGCTATCGTTTGTTCTGTTATACAGAAGTTAAAAAAAAACAAAACAAAACAAACAAAGACCAAAGGGAGTTTTTTTTTTTTTTTAATGACTGTGTTATGATGCCCCTAACATAATAAGATGCATCTCGTTTAGTGAAGATAGATGAGATGCAAATTTGGAGAATTAATTCCACATATTCAGTGAACAGGACATCATCCTTGGTCAAGAGTAATTTTACCGCAGCGTCAGTTACTGATGAGAAAAATCTGCCAACTCATTAATTACTACGGTGTGAAAGAGTGTGAAAAATGTTTAGTCTTAAGTCAGTGAAAGAGCAACTTTGGTGTGTGTGTGTGTGTGTGTGTGTGTGTGTGTGTGTGTGTGTGTGTGTGTGTGTTTGTGTTTGTGCGTGCGTGCGTGCGTGCGTGCGCGTGTGCATGCGTGTGTGTGTGTGGACAGATTACAGAGTGACACCACCTGGGGAGTTGTTTGGGCAGTAAATGGGCTCCACTTACTTTTTTGTCTGTACACTTTAAACTACAGCAGAGCAGTATGGAGATACACAAATTTAGCACTAGCAGCAATTTCTATTCAAAGTGTATATGTTCTGTGCAAATCTGTGGTCCATCTGGTTCAATGGATCCATCACAGTGTCTCCCTGAACACTGAAACACCTGGAGCTCTGTGAAGGTCAGAGTTTGGATTAGGGCAGAGTTTGATTTGTTTGTGGCTACCTGGATTCACACCCTTATGCTATTGGCCAGCTAAGGCCAGGACCTGATGTCAAAGCTGGATTCTCATGTCAAGGACTACCCACAGGCTGGCTGTAGGGACTACCACACATTTACATGGATCTCAATACCATCCAGGAGGTGCTTAACTGCAGTGTGCAGGCTGTCGCTGAACCCCAGGAGTGTACTGTAAGTTTGATTTTTGGAGGTGGTGGGAACTTTTGTGATTTTGTATCCATATCACACAGGCCTAGACACAATACATCACATGAGGCAAAATTATCTGAAGTGCCATCTGCAATGGGGAGAAGCTGGCCAACTCTAACTTTTCCCCTCATGGATATGTAAGTGATATCATTTGTACTGCCATAACATCACTCCCAGCTTTTTTCAACACGGCCACCAGACAGAAGTGCCCCCAGAAGGCGCTTCACAGGTGGCGTCAATCCTCATCCAGCAGGGGGTGTTGAATCTCAGCAGCATAAGCTCTGATGATTGGATAACATTAACTGAAGTCATAATGCCCTACTGTCATCTGTGCCACTCAAACAATGTCCTACTTCAGCTGGCTGATTTACAGGATCAGAGAGAAAGAGAGACATTCACAGCCTCATTGAAAAAGAGAGAGAGAAAACAGAGAGAGCAAAGGCATGAGTCAGGCAGAGTCAGGAGAGAAGTTGAGAGGCGACAGAGGAAAAGAAAAGGGAGGGAGGGAAGAAGAGAAGGAGGGAGGGAGTAGAGCTGGAGTCTGGGAGAAGACTGCTTCTGTGGCCAGATGTGAAGCTTAGCAGACAGCTTCAGCTCTCCTCAACAGTGTTTCTGCTGGATTTTAACCTTCTGTTCAGCAAATCTGCTCCGGATATTTAAGGGAAAATGTATGAACGACACAAGCGGAGGTACAGCCTCTGTGCCAAAGGAGAGAGAGCTGTAGACGTGGTTTTGATTAAGGTAGGCTGCGTATCCGCACTCTCAAACAAAGTTGCTTGGTGTGATAATACTGCTACTGCTACAGTAATAACAGTCATTTGAACAGAGGCTGTGATACCTAGTTGTTAAGTGCTTCAAACTGATAAAAATAATGGCAAAAGCAAAAGGGAATCAGAATAGGGTAAGAAATATAAAATCAGGACTGAAATAATAAAAGTAGCACGTTAAAGGGAGGTTGACGATGACATTATTACATCAAGTGAAGTCCATTAAAGAGAGTTTTGTGAAGTAATTTAGCAGCTGAAGCTCCTCAGACTCAGTTTTTAATGACCTGATCACACTTGTTCTGAAAAGCTGTCCAGAAAAAGTTACTTCTTAAGTAAAACATAATCATAACTGTCACCAAAGGCTTCAACATGTTTGGGCAAACCTGCAGTCGTCTGCCAGGGATGCTGTGATGGGTTTTGCTGTGTTGCACCCTGGGAGATGATTGCATGGTTGTTGATAGTGGCCCTCCAGACACAGAGTGCTGATTATTTTGGGGTGGAGTGCGGTTTCTGGATGTACGCTGCATGGGTATGCTCCATGTGACACTAAGACAGATGCCTGTACTCTGTCCATCTCTGTGGAATAACTGTGTATGAAACTTAATGAGGCTCAGATAGTTAAAGGTCTTTTTGGGATTACTTGGTCAGGCTAGTGGGTGCTTGTCTGAAAGACTATAAAGCTAAAACAGAATACAAAGTCCACTGATGTTCTTAGTTGGGACAGTTTGCTCTCTCTCAAAGGTCTTATTACTGTACCGTAACAGCCCTGTGTCAAACCATTTGTACTGGGTGTTCTATGGAATCTTTCTACATGAGATCTTTATAGCACTCAAAAATGCTATTTAAAGCCCAAATTGCACTACATATAAGAACCCTTCATGCCATTTTTCCACTGTGACTTGGGTGTTTCTTTTGGCTGCAGCACAGCAGTTAGTCCTGTTGATTGTTGGTGTTGTTCATCATAAGAAGTTTCCTTCCAGTACACAGTGATGAATCTGCTCCAACCAAGGCTTGTACTTATGCAGGTAGTTTAGCTCATGAGCATTGTACATGGTTGGATCAGATGTTTCGGATTAACAGATGCCTCCTAACAGATGTACTACACATATTCTTCAGTAGGAGTCTTATATGTATACTTACCAAAATGATTTTATTCTAATCATTTTCTTTGTGATGCCGCTCTGCTCCGTCCCTCCTGCTTATCGAATGACCAGCTGTCACTTTTGTTGCCATGTCAAACAATCATTTGTGGTCGGTCGGCCCACCACTTTGGTCCAGACTGAAATATCTCAACACCAATTTAATGGATTAGCATGAAGTTTGGTACAAACATCCATGCATCCACAGGATAAATTGTAATAACTCTGGAGATCTACTGACTTTTCATCCAGTGGCATCACCAGTTAAAAATTTCACTCTGTCCAGCACTTTAATTTATGACCAAATGCTTTCTAAAGTAATGACATTCTGATCAGCCTCTGCTGTATTTTGTGTTAGGCGCTTATTAGCGATTATTAGCACCTAATTACACCTGCGAAACATCAGCATGTTAACATTGTCTTAGTGCACATGTTAGCACACTGGCATTAGCATTTGGCTCAAAGCGCCACTGTGCTATATAAGCAGCCTCACAGAGCTGCTAGCATGGCGTTAGACTCTTGTCTTGTGTTCTGAGTAGCAAACATAGGGAGTGAATGTCATTCATTCATTTTGTCATTCTGATTGTTCATACTGATATTTACTGATGTTATTCTGTATATACGACGTTTGTTGCCTGTCTGTCAGTCCTGGAACAGGCGTCCCTCCACTGTTGCTTCTCCTGAGGCTGCTTCCGATTCTTCCCTGTTAAAGGGTTCTTCTTGGGTTTTTGATTTGGTTTTTCCTTTTCTGAATTGAGTGTCTAAGGATAGATGATGTTTTATGATGTACAGATTAGAAATCCCTTGAAGCAAATTTGTGATTAATGATATTTGGCTGTATAAATATAATTGATTAGACTTGAACAACTATAAAGGGGATAAAACTTGTATTAGTTATAATCTAAACTAATAACCACTGACTGGCGTTTAATTATTATGCATAAACTAAGCTATGAACTACATCACTGTAGATGTTTAATGTGTCCTACAGTAAGTCTTGTTGACCGTCACACTGTCTGCTGCCTGTGACATCTGGAAGCAGAGTAGAGCAGACTGGGAGGTACTGAGAGGAAAATACTGTATCTATGAAGTGGGTTGCTCTGGTGTATTTAACACCTCTCTTCAGTCTATTGTCACTTTCTAAACTTGTTCCTGATGTCAGCTCCTCCTTTCACCCGAGGGCTGAAATAGCAGGTATGATCGCGTGTGTGCGTGCGTGTGCGTGTGTGTGTGTGTGCCTGCGTGCATGAAAGAGCAAGGGAGAGGAAAGAAAGTGAGTGCGATATGATGGTGTGGGAAAAAGGCAGTGCCGGTCTAACGGTTTCCTCTGGCCTCAGATGGAAACAGGCACTTGGCCAAATGACTTCATTCCAACCAGCATTTCACATCCCAACATCTCTTCTGGCCTGAAGTCACAAAACACATCATAGTTCCACTTACCAAGTGCAGAAACTGTGAATAAGCCTTTATACTAACTAACTAATGTAGTGCTAATAGTACAGTATAAACAGTTCAAGCACAAGCAACAGTCCGGGAAATAACAAATGTCCAAATCGTCTTTTCCTTTTTGGCCACTTATTTCCTCCTTTACTGCATTTCTAGCATTCTTGATCATTTTATGCTAACAGAAATAGTTATTCCCGCTGCAGTCAAAGCGCTGCTATCTCTGACTCTTGACTCCTTTGGAGATCTGCTATCTGAATATCATTCTACAGTTCTTAAAGGAAATACTTGTAAATAAAACAATCCAGTTGTGTCCAACTTATTAAAAAAGACCATCAGATCAACCAGATGACCCTGATCCAGGCCTCCACCATGCTGAAATGTTCTTCAGCAAAACACTGTCCCTGTCAGCTCCACCTGTGCACTATTCTGTAGCTGACCGTGGCCTCTCTGTGGAGGGAGGTTAGAGTGATTGCAGTAAAGGAAGTGCTTCGTAATTGGTCCTAAAGTATAAAATAAAATCCAAAACAAAGCCTGGGGTGCAGTTGGGTCATGGTCTGACAGGTGAAATGTTTGCTTTTATCCTTTTCAAGTGTTCGGCAAAGTTGAATTCCGTGCACCTCCAAGGTGCAGCAGAGAATAGCCTTGCCCTCGGGTCTGCTGCCAGAGATCAGACTGTGTGAACATACCTGGCTGGAAACAGTCATTCAGTCATTCAGTCAGCCATGGCATCCTTCAGTGCTGCAGAACCTCTTTGGCTGCCTGCCTGTTTAGAAAAAAAAGCAGCAGTCCAAGTCCTGCCTGCCCCAGCACACACACACCAGCCCGCCTTTTTATTTTTAAACCAGATGTGTTTTTACTGGGTACTGTGTAGATTCCCCCGACGCTACAAATATGCACTGCACTGCTCAGGCTCCAGGCTGCCAGCTTTCAGAGGGGGGATCAGTTCTTCTCTCGCTGGCTGACTGACTGGTTTGCAGGCCTGCTAACTGGCTGCACAAAAAGCACTTCTTTGATGAATGTTTGGATGACTGACTGGTTAAATGGGCACCTGCTGACTGGTTGTGCCTCTTGGCATGTTTTGGACAAAACATACGTACCTCCTTACCTTTGCTACATGTCCAACCCAACTGTGTCCCTTCCTCCACATAACCATTGCCTATTTTTAATTTAAAAAGACATTGAAGGTGAGATTACTGTTGATCTCAGTGGATGTTTTGCTGGAGTCACAAAAATGACTAGAACATAAGAGAAAAGAATCTTATCTGCTGTCTTTTCAGTGTCTAAGGCGGTGACAGGTTGTTGTCCAGAGACACAATTCCAACTGTCCTTAAGCAAATCAGTGACTTTTGAGGCAGCTTCAGGGTTGCTATGCAACTGGCGTCACTGAATTGAATGACGAGTTTTGAGTTGAGATATAAGTTGATCCTGTGATTGATATCGCACAAGGCTGAGCTGTATTCTCTCATTTTTCAACCATGTGGTCACCATTTCACCAAATAATATGAAGTGCAGCACACTGCCACATGATTAAATATGTAACTTGCATGAAAAGCAAGTATATCCACATGTATCAAAGTATCCACTTTATGTCCCGTCATTCTTAAGACTGCAGTTCATTACATGATCAGTGCCAAAGCACACTGAAGCAGTGCTGGTGGCTCAGGGTGTGTAAACAGTCTATTAAACACTTAAAGCTGCTGTCTCCTTTAGTTTGGCCTTAATCTGTATTTCATTCAGGGTCCTTTGTTTCTATTTGAAGTTCTGCTGTCACTGCTCTGCTGTAAGGTCAAGCCATGTAGCCTTTTCTAATTTGTTGCAACACTGGCAATCATTTAACTTCTGAGCAGAACCTGTGCATGCATTTATGTGTGTGTGTGTGTCGGCGCCCTCTGTGACCAACTAATCTTTCCTCGTCAGCGTGTTTGTTCTCTCTCAGCGGGCTCTGTTTGATATCTGAACACAGCTGTGAGAAAATAAAAAGCCTGTGTGTCCTGCATGCGCCTGCATGTGTGTGTGTGATTTTTCTTTTGTGTGCACGCGAGACTTGAAAGTGAAAAAAGAAGCGTGTTTGTTCTATGTGTGCATGCATGCAACCCTGTTGGCCGATGGAGCTACATATACATGGTGCCAGTTGGTATGCAAGTGCCTGTCACTGTGTTTGTAGGCATGCAAAAGTGTATGGTCACAGTGGGTACTTTGACACACACACGCACACACACACTCACCACTCCCAGGCCTGGACAACAGAGCTCAGTGTTTCCCTGGGTCTCAGCAGCCTTGTCAGTAGTGTGCTCTGGGACAGTTGAGCCTTAGTTGTTTAGAAACTGAGCTCAGCCCCCTCACCCCCAAAGCATTCTGGGAGGGTCAACCTTCCTAGTTGGTTGGGACTCACTCATCCTCCTCTGTCTTATGTCTTTGATTTGTTTTTAACCTCCTGACTTGTCTCATTTTGTTTCTGTCTCTGTTCTCCATTTTCTCAGTAACCGCAGTGTGTATGTGCTCTAGTTTAGTTTTGACTTGTTTCCTTCCTTTTATTTGCAGCAGTCACTTTTTTTGTGACATTGTCTTATAGAGTGTAGATCGACAACTTTGAATCCTGTGTGGGAATGGCGGACTTGCCGCGTTCCATGAAAACTGCTATTTAGTGAGGAAATTTCAGTGTGTAGACACATTGAAAGGCTATTGCTGAAAAATGTGGCCCATAAATTGAATAAAAGCATACATACGTCTGATTTCATAAACAGCTTAAAATCATTTATCATGCAGAAATACACACAAATACAACATTTGAGAAGACCCTGAGCTTTGGAAAAGTGTACTTTAGCATTTTTCACATTTTTTTGCATAGTCTATAGTTTGCGATTAATTCTAAAAAGAATTGCTGGAGCCTCTGCTGGTTGCCTGGCAACCTTATGGTGACTAGAGTGCAGGAAAAGTGTGCCTGTAAGTTGACAGAGTTGAGTGAGTGCGTGTGTGTGTGTAAAATGATGATACATTACTTTTTTTTTTTTTTTTTTTACTCCAGTGCTTTTGCTCTCTGCACTCTCATTCAGTCTGAAGAATAAATATCTGCTTGTATCTTAGTTTAACTCACGCCAGGATTTTTTTTTCATTCAAGTACTTCTCTGCATCACAGAAAAATGTTTAACTGTACTAATTAAGCAGAGAACTGTTCACGCCCATTGATCAGATAAAAGAGACAGGATCCATATACATATGCAGTGCAGTGGAAGGAGAACACACAGTGTCAGTGTGATGTGATTGAAACTCAGAGTTGACTTGATGGCCCGTAGTGGAACAGAGTCTTTGTTTTGTTGTTACCTTTCGATCAGAGGCCCGTTTATACCACGTCTGAAGTTTCCTTTGTACAAGTCTTACACACTCAGGTTTAAAAGGCCGTGCTAAAGCCTGTAGATCTGAGCCAGGCTTAACCTGGGTTTACTGGGGTTAAGAGTTAAATGGGAAGAATTAAGGAGGGGAGGAAACAAGCTACAGTAGGAAGAAAAGAAAGAAGAAACCATCGAAGAAGAACATACCATAAATATCTATGCTTTTAGCGTTACAGTAAGTTTAGCTCAGTTCAGAAATCACTTGACCTCTAAAAAAAGCCATGTTTTCAACCAACAAGACTTGTGTAATGAGGGTCTCTGCTGAAGAGCTTGATCTTGACAACCTGGCTTTGTTACTAGCTAATCTGTTTTTGCTTTACCCTGTTTGTATGAGGGACACATTCAGAATCAAAGCTCGTCGTCTTTATCTACACGCCGTTGACGGAGTTCATTAAAACACAGTGAGCTTCTCTGAGTCTCTGTTCGCTTCACATTCAGAGCTGTCAGTCAAATCTGCATGGCTTCAGCCAAACTGTTGAAGCTTTTGTGTTGCGGGGGGTGGGGGTTGGGCTGTGGCTTTTGTAGCTAAAACCAACTCTCTCACTCACATACACACACACACACACACACACACACACAAACATGCGCGCACACACACACAGCTGCAGAGGAAGCAGAGCCCCAGCGTTGTGAGTTCACAGCCGACCACAGATCTCACAGAGGGTGTGTGTGTGTGTGTGTGTGTGTGTGTGTGTTTGAGTTGAGTTGGTGTCAGTGTGACTGTGAATTCTGAAGGCTGCAAACAGACCAAAGTTAGATCTTTCCAAACAGTTTCTCTCAGAGATGGAGCTGGAGTGCAGCTACTGAATCCAATGAATACTCTTACGCATGCTTTTATAAAGGGTGTCTTATCGTTCTCTCCCATCCTGTGTACCGAGCAACACTTCCTAGCTGCCACGCTGGTCTGCATCATTATTTCTTTGTGGGTGATGATCACATGCTGCTGAGGCTGATTCAGTGTCTTCCTGTTCCTCTGTAGATCCACCGAGACAGAGAGGCGTCGTTCCATCAGCCCTGCAACACTCTCCACTCAGGTAAGAGGGACTGTTTAATTCTGGTGTTCTGACCTTTCTGGTGAGGAAGGGGTGTGAATTCAAATGATTTTTTGGTACATGTTTTTATTTTTTAATCTCAGAGGATTAATGTATATGCTGTAAACCATGCTTAGGTTGCTTTCCCATCATGTGTTGAAGTTGGTCATGTATGCATTATTGTTGATGTGAGAAGACACCCTACCTTTTGCCCTATGAAGCCCATTTGTTTGAAGCAAATTGATGTTTGGCCTGGTGACTTTTCACAGAAGTCTGGTGGAATGTCTCTCATACAAAGCAAAGGCACATGCATAATTTGAGCCCCAGCATTTGGACAACAGCTCTTTCTTGTTGGATTCAATACTGTAAAAATAGCAGCCTCTGTATGCCAGGAAATTGAAACCATCAGACATCATTTAGCTTGTCTGAAATGCCAAGACTTCAACCAATATGAGATTTTGCAGCCACATGCGGCAATGACGCCTCTGATATTCTCTGAGAGTATTTTATTTTATTGTTTGGCCATTTTCACAACAAGGAACTTCAAGTATTCAATATTTCACCCTGCAGTTTTGACCAAGATGATTTCTGAAACTACACATAAACTAGACTATACTATACTGTAGACATGATGTGAATGGTAATTAATGTAAATAGCTAATACCTTTTAATTAACCAACCTGTCATCTAGAGTTGGAGATCTGCTGTTGAATTTGTCGTTTTGGCTGGACTGCCTGAGTGCTGTAATGGTAATCAAACCTGACTGAACATATCAAATCGTTGTATTTACACTTGTTGGACATGCTCAGAGACTACTAGCTATGGTTTTTTTAAGAGTTCCTCTTTAAAGATATATAGCAGAACAGAGGCCTCACATCAGGCACTGAATAGGTGAGGCCTTACACTAAGACAGAAGACAGCTGGCTAAAACATACTAAGCAACTTTGAAGTGTGTGAATAAATGAGTTAAAAGTTTGTATGTGGTGTTTTGGTGATTTGGTTTGGTTTTGATGAGCAGGGCCTTGGTTTCGCATCAGTAGTTTTAGTAGAAAACACACAAGGACGTGCGTGCACACCAGAAGCTCGGAGATGATGTGATACATATTTCTGCCAGCTACACAGGGTGGTAACAGCTGGAGGTGTTCCAGTTGACCCTTTTTGTGTTTCAGTTGATCCCGTAGTGCTTTTGGAAGTGACCCTGTACAGTAACAGAGCTAATAATCGCTGGTGCCAGGGGTGTCTCAGAGAAACAGCAGGGCGGACTGTAGAAGCCTGGTGGTAAGAGACGTGCTGTGAGCTCAGCAGCAGTGCCTATAGTTATAGTTATAGTTAAGCTAACAGTAGGCTGCTCTTAGTTAAACATGTCAAACATTATCTTGGCTAACGTATGTCTTACAAAGATTTCGTCCTCACCTTAGTTTAGTTTAATTTGTTTTTGTCTCTGTGTCTGTTTTGTAGAGCTTGTTGTTTTAACTAGACCAAGTCTCTACAACCAAGCTAGCAGCTCTTTAACGCGGCAAAGCAGTGCTTTGAGCTAGATGCTAATGTGCTGACAATGAAAAGGTCTACATTCTGAACTTTAACAGGTCATTCCTGGGTTAGATGTACTGTACTTCCCTAGACCCACGCCGCTAGTGTGGCTAAAAACAGCATTAGCTCACTCGTCATTTCACCAAACAGTTGATTGTTGCAGCTGTGGCTGTACTTCAGTTGGCATATGGGAGATGATTGTAGGAGAAAATTTTAGACGTGGACATACGTGTGTGTGAGTGTATCTACTTTATTATTACATAATTTTATTAATTCTTGATAAAGCTAACTCCTGTGATAAACCCTGATACATCACAAAACGGAGAGAAAACTGTCCGATGGTATTTTTGTCTGTTATGTTTGTTTGCTGGGGTATAACGTAACTTTATGGAGTCTTGGGAATATTTCACATCATCAGAGACAGTCTAAGGCAGGCATGTCCAAACTATTCCACAAGGGCCATGTGGCTGCAGGTTTTTCGTTCCAACCAAGGAGGAGCACACCAGGCTGGACTCATTTAATCAGCTGATCTCAGTCTTCAGCTGATAATTAGGTGACCTCTTGATTGGTTGGAACAAAAACCTGCAGCCACATGGTCCTTTATGGAATAGTTTGGACATGCCTGGTCTAAGGTGAATCCTATATTTCTTCACTGCAGAAGCTTCGGCATTTTTTGATCAATACGATAAGAAGAGAAATAAGGATTTCTTTTCTAAATTCTGGGCATAATAAGATTCAGCTTTTTTTTTCTTTTTATGCAATTAATACTCAAGTATTTTAAGTAATAATCGACAGATTGATCAGCTATCAAAATAGTCGTTAGTTGCTGCCCTAATGCACATGCACATGGTTGTATTTAAACAAATCAACACTCTCTTGTGTTGATGCGTGACGTTGACAGGTCGTGGCACATTCCTTGCAAATATATTGCTTTAGTTAGTACTATAAGCCAAAATTCTGATTTTTTTTGTGGTTACTTGAATATTGGCATTTTGGATTCGGCTCTAATTTGGAACCAAATCTCGGTTCCCAAATCTGTAGTGAGATAAGAAAAAAGGATTCTTTGACCTCCGTAAGACGAGTATGTTTGCTGAGAGACCAGTCTCTATAAAAAAAAGACCAACAGATCCATGAGCTGGATAAGGCTGAGAACAGACTGCCTTTTATCTGTGGTGGAAAGAGATGAAACATCACTCTGTCAGACACAGAACAAGAGAAACGGGGTCTTAATGGATGAAATGAAGAAATACAGAGTGAAAGAACGGAAACAAAGATGGCAGCAGAATGATGAAGAAAGAGGGGGAAAAAACGAATATCTCCCTCAGGGCGCCCCAGATAGATCACCTGTTGCTCACCACAGTGGCCTGTGTTCAATTCCAACCCAGAGCCCTTTGCTGTATGTCACCCCCCTGCCCCACCCCCCCACTGAACCCATCCACCTCCTTCAGCTTCTTTCTCTTTCTCGGGTTATTTCTGACACATGTTAGTTATAGACTAGGTTACAGACTTGAATAAAGTCATGATACTTGTGATCAGTACAATGGCAGGGCCGAGACCTCATTGATACTTTGCTCTGCTTGCGGGTTACAAGTATCAGTCAGTGTTTAATCATATTGTCTGACCCGTTCCTGCTTGCATATTTTCTGTATATGTTAATATCAACTCAGCAAATCATTCTACATAGAAAATTAAGTGATATATTGTACAAAGTCTGTGTTCATAAAGCTCAGATGGAACTGAAGAGCGCTTTATTTACAAGCATTGTGCAAAACCTTAGTTTGGTGACTGAATGCATACATTTCATTTGACGAGTTGATACACACAAAAAAACATGAGCTGAAGCCTCCTCACATGTGTAGAATACGCTGTGTAATTTCTGTGATGCGCAATGGACCTGGATCTGCATCCCATGTTGAGAGTCATGCAGTGTTGCTTCTAATGTTCCCTGACATTACATTTATCATGGGGGAAGCCATGACCTGTTTAGCTCAACTCGATTCAGTAACACTTATTTATTTAGGACGAGACATGCTGGTTGTGCATTAGGTTCAAGGCAAAAATAGTAACAAAGATATAGGAGCAAATGGTGGTCATTGCAGTACAGTTTGGTTAAATAGTGTACTCTCTAAAACATGATCAAGGAAGACAGATTTTTACTTCAGTGGAAAAGGGAAGCTATATGTCAACAGCCTTTCATTATGCATGAACATTTTTTGAAGATTTCTCATAAAGGTTTAATTTTGTGTGTTGCTCAGACTAAATATACCATAGCTGATTATGAGACCATTCCGTTTAACTTGTTACAACCCCATAAAAGCACAAGCGGCTGCTCTGCTTTGAGGACTTCAACAAGAAGCGAATTTGGTGCGACACACTTTGTGTTGTTCAGACCTCAAAGTGCATCTATGTGATCAGCCCCCAGGGCTTCTCAGCTTTGTAGAGAGACTGACTGGCACACAAAGCACACTCCTGTCTGCAAAAAGTCAGCCCAGTTGCACAAATTTAACAAGTCATGTCCTTAGAAAATACAGGACAAGAAATGTAAGGGTATGAGGAAAAATAAATAAGTTTTTATCTGGAAGCGCAGATAAAATCTGCAGTTAGGGAAAACACTTACGGTAGCCTCAGTGGCAACTTATCTCGACTAACAGTCTGAAAATGTGTAGAGATGAGTGTTTTGAGACAGGGAGGCCTGATGGATACCCTATCTTGTCTGTAATTTTTTACCATTCACTGCTTCAGACTGGATGATTTGTTTGGATCATATCTGCATTGCAATTTCTCTTCTGCCGCATTCATCTAACAACACACATTTCTCCTCATGAGTTCAGCCTGGCTGCTTTTTTCTTTGATTTTTGTCATACGTTGGACTGCATTCTAACTGCATTGGAACCCAAAGAGTTCCTGTTCACATTTCAGTGCTTGATTGACCTGAGGAGGTAGAGAGACATGTTAGCATGGCACTTCTGCTGAGGAGGTGCCTGTGTGGGTTGCATGACAGTATAAAGATGAGCGATGTGGCTCTTCACCTTTTTACCATTGCTTGCTTGCCCTGGTGGCATTCTAAAAACTGAAGCTTCATCCTGTGCTGATGCCATTAGTCTCTCTCAGTGAAAGTCAAATGAATGATAAAACATAATGTATATTAGTTAATGTAAAGTGTACAGGTATGTGAGCAGATTCACATTCAACCAACAACTGCAGTCACCCACTGACTCATCAGAGGGCTTTACACCTGTTCTCTCTCTCTCTCTCTCTCTCTCTCTCTCTCTCTCTCTCTCTCTCTCTGTGTGTGTGTGTGTGTGTGTGTGTGTGTGTGTGTGTGTGTGTGTGTGTGTGTGTTTGAAAGAGAGGGAGGAGGACAGCTGTCAAAGCTCACAGTCCTCTGCTAGTTTTGGTGGACAGGTGTCAGGGGGTGGAGTTCAAGAAAAACTCCCAGCATCCACTTCTGTCACCATCACTTACCACTCCCCCAACACACACAACACAGACTCACACACATTTCACATTCATTCACTCCCATTCATGGTGGGCTAGTGACCCCAGAAATTAAGCTCTGCTGCAGCACTGGGGCTCAAAGGTCAGTGCAGTTTTCATGTTTGGAGTGCTGTCTTGTCCAACATGTTGTGAAGGAAGCCTGCTTTTGATGATATTTTGTGGTGTCAATATGACATTCCCCTGTAGAAGGCCCTGTGTGTAGCTTTACTGTTCAGAGATTTGCTCAGTGTTTGTGTGACTGGTAAAAGTGTACTTCCAGCAATCCAACTTGTGACTGCAGAGACACTTTTTCCTAAACGAAGGAAACCGAAATAATCCTGCGCCTGTCATGTTGTGGCCTCCCTCTGCTGCTGGATTCACAGGGTTGGATGCAAATATGGAGGCATTACTTTCTTGATGCGATTTGAACCACTGACATCTCTGATTAGAAACTTCACATTTAGAATTGAATTTTTAGTTCGTTTCTTTGTTTTTTCAATCTGTGTAATTAGAAATTACTGATACTATATATATAGTATAGCGGCAGTGAAACAGTGGCATATCCAGGGAGTGGCTTGGGATGGCACTGGTCGCCCCTGATATCTGATTGGTCACCCCAAATGCCACTCCATTATCCTATAGTATGATTGGCTATCTGCCCAATGAGAGGTGGGACCTTAGGTAAAGCGTTTTTGAATGTGCATTGTTTTCTTTTGTATGTAGCCTACTTTTGGAGCTCCTACCTTTTGAAGACTTAAATAATAAAGTACAGAAGCTTTATATTTGCATGGCACCTCTCTGTTGTGTTGTGATTAGTAAAACTTATCTTTTTAATAAAAAGCTTGTGTGTGTTTGTGTGTGCATGTATTTCATCCACTTCTTGCCACCTCTGCACAAATCAGTGCCCTGCTTGGGCCACCCCATGACAATGTCTGGATACACCAGTGGTGTGAAACACTGTTGAGAAGCAAGTTTTCATTCCTATCAAATAATTGCTGATCCGTTGATCCTCTTAGGTCAATAATGTGATAATGTAATTAGTGAAATCAAGTGATCAGTGTCTGAAAAAATCTATGGAAATTTTCAGACCCTTGGCTGCAGAATATTAATGTTTGAGAGCTGTTGATTTAGATGTTCTTAGCATGTAATGTGTGTGTGAGTGCTAATGTACTAGTCAGTCAGTCAGGGCTAAGTGAGTAGGACTGAAGAGGATGTGGCTACATCAACCCACCTACAGTACGTTTTCATGCAGTTTTCATGTGTGTGAGTGGTCGGTAGTTCGCAGTCAGTCAGTTACAGGAAGTCTGTGACTGTGCCCCCTCATTGGCTCGTTTGCTATTGCAGAATAGTAGATTCTTGCTAAACTGAAGAGCTCTATCACTGACCACTCGCGCTGTAACCCTTTGTCCCATCGCCCAGCTCCCTGATAGCTCCCATCATGCTCCGAGCAGCTGACAGCAGCTATATGTTCAGCGTCATTCCTACAGTGCTCACTTGCTATCGCCAGAGATCAACTGCGTTTGGTGTCTGCCAACCTTTATTCTGTAACAGTATTAATTATTCATTGTAGATATTTTCACACAGAATCCAGGTCACACACATACAGGCACACAAGGAACTTCCTCTGGCTCATATGAGTGTAGGGAAAATGTTCCTGAGGGATAAAGAACGACTTCCGCTTTGTATAGAAATAGACATGAGAAATGATGCAAAATAACAAACTGGGAATGATGTCATCTAGTTGTACTTGGCATCTGGCTAAAGTAAGCCAACTGTTATACATTGGTACTATAGTTGGGTGCAGTCTTCCTCTTTTAGTTTGTCCTGGAGTATTATCTGCACATGTCCTTACATGTACAAAAAAATGTAGCCCCACAGTACTGTTGCATAAGAAATGTTGCACAGTGTGGGTTACTTGTTATTCACTGAGGTGGCCGGAAAAAGCATCTGAAATAGTGTGTTTAAACCCAAAAAAGGTGTATGGTGGGTTGCTGTTTAATGCTGCTGTTGCTAAAGAACACCGGGACTTGATGAGAAGTACTGAACCGGGGTCTAAGGCCAAGGATTTACGGTGAATGCAATGGTTTAAAGTTGTTTTTGTGTCTCGAAGATATTAATGTGAGTCATTGCTGGCTATGATTCAGGTGGAGGAAGCAGTGATTTATGTGGTCGATGGTTGCAGACACTGCGCTTGAAACTGGCTGCGTGATAGTATCTCTGCAACAGATCAAACAACTGTTAACTGCAGTTAAAATTACTAGTAACATTATAGCTAATACAAAATACTGCAGAAAGTGTTTGTAAGCCTCTGTGAACATCAGCGTCCAGTTGGCCTCAGGGTGACTAATGGTATATGTGATGCTGCTCTGCCATGAAAGCTATTTTGCACCACATCAATAACATTTTTTGTTGTCATTCTCTGAGTGGGATTTTAAGTTCAGTTCAGCCCTGAGACCCTTTAAGCACACAAACAGTAGTTGTCTGCCTTTGCAGTTTAGCACAGACGGCTTTAGTCAGGACAGGCAGCCATTGATCCACCAGGCTTTTCACACCTTCTCAGATTCCCAGAAGTCTTTTCACTCATGTCTAACAGACCTGCTTATGTTTTAGAGGAGGGAATGAAAACATTATTTTGGGAACTTTGTGCTTTTCAGTTCAACAACAGAATGTTTTCGTTGAGAATATATAAAGGTACATGGAATCTAACTTTAAGCACATTGTACCAGAATGTTTTTCTGATTAAAATGTCAAGATTGATGGCTCAAGCTAAATAGTTCACTGCTAAACAACTACACAATATCTATTTCCCTGTGTTTTTAACCTACTATATTTCAGTATTAACACAGTGTTGTCATGTCTTTCAGGATCCTCGCAGTCTTCAGTGTCTCCCAGTTTGCCCAGTAGAACCAGCAGTGCCACCAGCTGTCCCCTCACAGCTCACAGAGACTCAGGCAGTGACATAGAAAGCTTTCTGAACACAGAGCCGGGATATGACAGCGTCTTCAGAAAGGTAAGACACGCTGCTGCTTGTCACGTAATCCACCTCTTGAAAACTAATGTTGAGGTGTTCGTGAACAATGCAATGAAATTGCCACTGTGTTTATTTGAGTGGGGCAGAACGATGGTTCGAGGCTCTGAGGGCCAGAAATGAACTGGGGGGAAGAGAACATAAAATCATCAAATATGAAAAATGAAAACAAAAAAATGCCCATAGTCTTACTTGTGTCCCTGTATGGGTATTTATCAGCTTGTTACTGAAGCAAACAATCAATCAATTAATAAATAGAAAAAAAATTATAGAAGATCTATTAACTTTGATTTGGCAATGAATATAGGGCTCAGCATCTCATACCAAATCCTGGCTGGCTACAGTTCAATCATCCTCTTAACTCACACCAAACAGCAAGAATATATGTGTGTTTGCCCCTTCAGCTGGTCCTATAGGGATTATACAGTATATATGAAGTAGCTGTTTTGTCAGCCTGTGCCTGGCTTTTTATTTATCAGCAGCCCAAGGCTGAGATGCCAAACATCTACTAAGCATCTTTTTAAGCTGGCAGCTCTACGCTGCACTGCTGCTGGGGAAGTGCAAGCTGTGGTCTCTGCTGTCACTCTGCTGATGTTGAAAGTCTGTTTGAAGCCAGGCGCCCTTTGGTTAAAGTTGAAATACTTGTATCTCTCAGTTTCTGCAGTGTTGAGCACTTGAAACATGCTCATGGTAATGTGAACCGAATGTCCTTTTTGTTGTAAACAACAATGGAAAAAGTCAGCGCGGAGAGTATCAGCTGCCAGGGAGTAGACAATATGATGCTGAGGGTTAGGACGCTGTAGATAGACAGGGATGGGCAAAATGTGCCATGATGTCCAAAGGCTTTGATTCACACACAAAGACCACAGCAGCTAAATTCAGCTTCAGTAAGAGAGGATTAATGTCTTTACCGCTCTCTGAAGGGAAATTCTCTTTCTTTTGTAAGATACAATGCTGTACTGTACATTTTCAACACGATGTAGAAGAATGGGGAGAAAACTGTTTCATAATTCTCAGGTCAAGGCATTGATCCTAGTAACATGTCCACTGAGCCTGTGCAATGTGCCCTTAAGCAAGACATGTAACTTTAAATGCTCACTAATTGAATTGTATAAGGATATAGGCACAATCAAAAAAGTAGAAAATCCAAAATAAAGTTTAAAAGCTGAATCCTCCTAGCTCTAATGCTAATGTCATGCAACTCACAAACATACACTGCAGTCAGATGCACTCTGTGAACATATAGACACACACACACACACACACACACGCACACACAAACAAACTCATGCATCCACTCACTCCCTGAGGAAGTCATGTCCACAACATAAAGCAGATCTTTCATTCTCAGCTCTCCAACAGAAGCAGCTCTATGCTCGGCTCTCGCGCTGCAGCTGGCAGCACAATAGGCCCAGTTGAAGCTCACACCTACAAATTAGCTCTAAATGGACTCTACCCATACCTGTGTGTGTGTGTGCAGGAGCTCTTTCCCACCAGATCCAGGCCAAAGAGTATTTATCAGTACTGGTTGTTTTTGTGGTGTTATTCATTGCTTATATTACAGGTAAGACTGTTCAAGGTCAATAGTGTGTGTGTATGTGTGTGTGTGTGTGCATGCATGCGTGTGTGCGTGTACATATGCACACTGTATGCCTACTAGCTACTAACCAGTGTCTTGGCTTTGAATGAATAAGACAGTCCTGTAACAATGATGAATAAACCTTGAAAAACTGTATGTAACTCAGAAACATTTTCCTGGGAAAGGTTTGTTTTCACAAGGTTGCCATCATTTATTGGTGTTTGTTTTAATGTCAGTGTTGCTATAAAGTGGCTCTGGCTCATTATCCCTAAGCCTTGCCATTTGGTCCTCATTATATCCCATTCCTGCGGGTTAAATGACTCCCCAGCGTTCTCCTTATTCATCCAATGCTTCAATGAAAAAATGCTGATGGATATATAACGTGATAGGCTTGGTAATTAACAACAATTTGTGATAATATGAAGGACCTCTATTCTGTTTTGTTCTGTTCTATTCCATTCTCCTCTGGCCCATTATATTCTTGTTATTCTTCTATGTTGCTGATAAAATAGGGACATTGGCTTATGGAGTGTAAGTATTCCCCTGTTACTGTAAATGGATGGTTCCACTTCCTGTATGGCTCTGTGAGCAGAATGCACTGGACTATAGTTCACTTTCCACTGGAGTGCTCCTTGATTAAATGTGGAATGGAAGTGAAAAAGGCTATTTTTACACACGTCTGGTGCGGGAAATAATAAATCAGTCAACATTTCATTAGAGTTTGGCATTGACTTCGCTCATTTTTGAATCAATGAAACTGTTCTTGTGGCTCATGATAAATCATTTTACTTTTAGTTTATATTTCTTTTCTTTGACAGTTGCCCAAAGGCACATGATGCTGGGCAGTGAGGCTTTTGAATAATAATAATAACAATAATAATAATAATATTTTTGGATCTCTGCAGAACAATGAACCAGTGACAGGAGGAGACAGTGCCAGTGAGGTTTCCGTCTCCTGCTCGTCCACAGACGACACCGCCAGCGTCGGTCCGTCCAGCTCCAGTCCTGAGGGCAGCCAGGGCCTGGAATGCAGTTGGAGCCCAGAGGAGGGCATCCAGACTGGGGCTACTATCACTGCAGGACCAGACAGTTGTGGAGGAGGAGGGGCGGGGGAAGCTGAAGAAGAGGCTAAAGACAGAGTGACGGAGGTGCCTCGCCGCTCTTGTCTCCTCCGGAACAGCATCCGCTCCCTTTCGCCTCTTCGCCGCCACAGCTGGGGTCCTGGAAAGAACAACGGTGGAGACGCAGAGATGAACCAGAGGAGGTGAGAAGGGGAAGGCGGCAAGATCATGTCTTTAAAATGAAGAATTCCTGATGACATTGTGGATGGAGTTGTCAGATAGGAGTGTCACTCTTTGTCCGTGACTTGGCTGCTGGTGTTAGTCTGGTGTTAGTCAGTGAATGTCAGTAGACCTGATGCGTGCAGATGTCAGTATTTTTACGGCTTGTTGATGTTGCTCCCTCTGTGCCATGTTGAGTGTTTCCTCCTCCTGCTGTGAGCAGCTGTGTTGCCATTTGTCTGGCATGGGTGCAGAGCTCCCAAAATTGTACACACACAGATGCATGAACATTAAAACTCAGGGACACACACCTCAGCTCCAACACATGTACGTACACTTGCACACTTACAGATACACACACTCATTCACACTTACATGAACAGCATTCATCAGTTAACATGTGTGACCTGACACTCTCACACACACTTACACTGAGCACATTAAGAACATGACCTTGACATTGACATCATTTTGTCTTCTGTGCTGCAACAGTCGCCTGTCACAGACTGACTGGCAGTAAAAGGCCTGTGCCATGATGTTGGAGTATAAACATAAAAAGAAGTGCTTTAGACTTTTATCAGCTGCTATTTTTATGGTATACAAGTTGGGCAGAATGAACCATTACCATGAGCTCTCACCTGTAGTCTTACTTTACAGTGTAATGAATAATGCCAAGAAGAATTATTTTTTTGACTGGAGGTGCATTTTTTTTAAATGCACAAGGCACCTGGAGCACATACGAAGCACACAAAGTGATTAAACAAACATTTAGAGAAAGGTTTCTCCTGCTGCTACAGGTGCATGCTGTGTGAAGCATAAGGACTGTGAAATTTCTGTGACCGTAGAAGTATCTTGTACATGTGGAGGGATAGGAAAATAAACGCAATGGCAGTTAGTGAGACAAACCCATGCCATCACCACCACCACTATACAATTTGCCTCCTACTGTTTAGTCACATTTAGTCACACAAATCTGATTACTTGCTTTCTCGCTGAAAGTTAGACGAGAGGATGGTGCCTGCATGATAAATATGAAGCTCTAGCCAGCAGCCGGTTGCCTTAGCTTAGCATAAAGATTGGAAACAGCTAGCAGCTGTTATACACGTTAGGGCACCTGTTAAATCTGTACAGAAAGTGTAAAAATGGCCATTTTTGTTTTTTATGAGACTATTTCTTGAAGACCTGGTGCACCTTTGAGTTTTGATCTCACTTTGAGGTTGTTAGCAACTCCAGGAAGTCACTGCCTCTGACCAAGAAATAGTTATGCACATAGTCCCCAGTAAAAACACAAATTGTCATTTTTACACTTTTGTCTTTTTTTTTTTTTTTTTTTAATTTAGATAGTGACCTTTAGATATGCTAGTAGGTGGATTTTCATGTCTATGGACAGAGCCAGACTAGCTGTTTCCCTCATTCTCTGATCTTTGTGCTTGGTGTCTAAGATAACCATCCCCTGGCTCCAGCTTCATATTTAATGGACATACAGTATGATAGTGGCATCAATATTTTCATCTAACTCTCTGCAAGAATCCCAATAAGAGTATTTCCCAGGATCTCTAACCAGTCCTTTAAGATCATTAATCTGGACAAATGCCATTTCTAATCACTCTTCCAACATGCTGGCATGTGCCTCAGAGCTCATACACACACAATAGTGCCCATAGATAGCAGACCTACTTAAAAGATTACAATTCCATCAGAAAATACTATAGTTTATTCATTCATTTATTATGTTCTTATTGACCTGCCATCCCCTCATATCCCAACTAATCTCACCCATCATCCATTACTTCCTGTCTGTCTCATCCATCGTCTCCAGCTCCATCCGTAGCCCTGGTGATGGGAAGCCAAGCTTCCACAGGAGAAGGTATTGATTCACTTCATGTATTGCTAAGGTTTACTTGTTGCTTGGTGACATGTAGTGGCAAATTCACGTAGGTGTAGCCTGTGTGGATCTCCCACTTTTTAATATATGCTTGCTGAACCACTGCTGCATTGCGCTCTGTCCCTGCAGGCAACTGTGCTGAAAAATGTTGCTCTCTTTTCACTCATCAGAATGTGTGAGAAACACTGTGACAAATAGATGGTTGAGACACACTGGTGTTTTGTTTTGCAGCAGTAATAAGAGGCAGCCACGCGGAAGGAGGCGAGTTTAGCTCTGGAGGCTCAGAGGACTGACTTGGCTAGATACTGAGAACAGACAACATTGCTTTTTAATTTTTTTGTAATAAATTCCTGTAGGGACTTTTTGAAGACTGTCACGGTATCAGAGGAGTTTTGAATTCAGTCCTGGAGAAGACGGTGTGCCACAGCAGTAAAAACAGGATGGAAGTTGTGCTTGTGTTATGCAGAATTGTTCTAGATTTTCTAGATTTTGTTTGAGAATTTAGACCATGATGGGAAATTTTATGGTTGAAAAGTGAAGTTGTCAGTACTCTCTGGTGGACAAAACTGTTTCTAAATGACCTACATCAAACTATATCTTTAACATTTCTGTGCTGTCACTTATCAGGTGACATATATGCTGGTACAACTATATCTGTGATTAGCTAATAATGGCCAATGATATCAGTCCACCTCTATATCTCTCCGGCTGTGAGTGAGACATGGCTCTTGTGGTCAGAGGCCACTGCTCCAACCATCTTCACACAAAAGCAATAGCCGCCACAACAGTAGTTTTATCACTGTTAATAGCATCTAGGCTATTCTGATAGTATTGCATTTGTGGGCTTGAAGTTTATTTCTCTGTCTTCTTGATATTACCACAACACTGCAGCAGGGATGAACTCACACCCATTTACAGTGTTGATGTCTGACAATGAGAAATGTACACACTTGGAGCAATAGTCCACTAATGCCAGAACATCGTCACTCTCTTCCAACATCATTGTAACTACATCCTTTTCACATCCTCCTCTTTCGGCTTCACTGGTACTCTGCCATACTTGCTTCCCATCACTCCTCTTTATCTCAATCTCCATTCGTCTCTTGACTAACCCTCCACCTCACACTGTTAGCATCAGCTGGTGCCGTCCTGATGCTGCCCGTAGTCATGGTGTGAAAGTAGTTAGTTCCCTCAGGTACTCTGTGTGTGTGTGTGTGTGTGTGTATGTATGTGTGTGTATGTGTGTGTGTGTGTGTGTGTGTGTGTGTGTGTGTGTGTGTGTGTGTGTGTGTGTTTTCTGACCTACTTTGAATAGGGTGTATTTACATGCCGTTTGATTTTGCATTTGGGTTTAGAGGGCATATATGCCTGTGTGCATGTGTTTTTGTGAGTGTGTGAAAGCCCTGCCCAGTCTGTCAGTCTGTTGCTTCCTACAGCAGAGAGCTGCAACAGCTGCTGGTGTTATTCATGTTTCAGTGCGGAGGACCTCGTGGCTCTGTAGGGTAGCATGCAATAATACTGGCAGAAAGCAGGCCTTCATATGACAGATATAGTCATCTACATTCACAGCCCTGAGGATAGGTGAGTGCTGCTCCATGCTGGTCACTGATAATCACCAAGTCATGATTCTTTTGGTCCGGTTATGGTTAGTGATGTTTGAATGCGTTGGACTGATGATGTGCTGGATAATAGAGTGCCATGCAAAGCCAAGGGCTGGAGATAACAGAGATTTACTGCTGGAGCTATAACCATCGCCGACTCTGTCCTGAAGCGAATAGAGCTGCAGCTGTGTAGCATAGCTCATCCTGAAATGTAGCTGTAGTTTTCCTCTCCATAATCATTGTATTGGATTTTTCAAGGCCTCTTATTTCCAGTCATAGATCGATGTAATTGGGTTTGTAAATCACAGCTGCAGACCTCTCTATGCTGATGCTGATGTTGGAAGTCATTTGCCGATGCTTCAGCTGTAAATCTGCTCAGAAGCGCAGTGATAACTCAGCTGACTAAACACTGTGCAGGACCAGCTGTGTGTGGTGTGTGTGTGCGTGTCAACAGGTGCGTGTGTGCATGTCTGTATGTGTCTGTGTTCGATGCACTGGTAGCTGTGTGTAACCAGAAAGCTGTGATGAACAGTCCAGAGAAGTAGAACTAGTGGAGCATATGCATACAGTACAGTCATTCCTTCTTTTCTGAGGTCACCTCTGACTTCTGTTTGTCCACACAGCTACAGCCTGGAGGGGCTCAGTGGTGGGCAGGAGGAGCTGAGGGGTCCCACCACCCAAGGGCCCCGAATCCTGGAGCCTTTAAGGATGCCCCGGCATGACAGTGATGACAGGGGCTCCCTGGTTTCTCTGACAGAGGAGCAGGAGGAGCTGGGGGAACAATCCAGACTACACGACCCGGTCAGCTAGCACACACACAGACACATGCACGCACACGCACCATCATTTTTGTCCTCTAGATGTCATATCTTCATGCTGTCACGCAATCAGCCCTGAGGGATCCTTAAAAACATCCTCAGCCTAATTCACATGAGAGGAAAAATGGATTTGCTTGTGCATAAACAAGACTTATAAACAGTCAGGGGAACTTTGAGACTTGTCAGTTTGAGGATTAGTAAGAATTAATAAACATCACTTTCCTCAGGCGGCTTCTCTCTGCTCTCATTGAATTAAAACAAATTGTGAACACAACATCACAACTCATTTGTGTAGTTTCCCTTTTAAGTTTGTTGTTCCTGTTTCCAGTTTAGTGACTGGTAATGTTTTGTTCCATATTATCTCTGCCTGGTTTAGTGTCCTTTTTTCACATTGCCGTGCACTATGTTTGACTCAGCCTTGTGTCTCACACTCCAGAAATCAAGGCGGTATCGGCCTCTGCGAAGCGGCTGTCCTCCCATGACCCTGCCCCTCACAAAGTCTGTATCCATGCTCGCCATCAGCCAGAGAGACATTGATGGTGAGTGACAAGTTGTGAGGCTGCCTCTCTGTTTTACCACCCATGTACAATTACCAATCCACTGAGTAACACTGAATCTTTCTGACCAAATCACACCAAAATCACAACTTGAGGATGCTAAATGAGTCAATAAATACGTAAATATCTAAAACTTTAAGTGTATTTCTGTGTGTACTCCACATGCTCCTTTTTCATACTCAGTCTAGTGTGCAGTTGGAGCACATTTAGAGTGTAAAGAGAATTTTAACTTTTTATGAAAAGTAACACAAAATGTAGATTTCACTGTTTTCCTCCCAACAGTGACAAATACAATAGAAAGGTAGTTAAATAAGTACCCATTTTCACAGCTCTCTAAAGGCCCTACACACCCACAGTCTTGTGTAGGCTACTTATTTGCCTAATGCTTATTTGCCTGTGGGTGTGTACACACTGGGCTACATGCACATCTGTTTGACCCTCTGTGATTAATTCTGTTGCACCTGTTAGGGTGGAAAAGGTTACACCTTCATCATTATTATTGTTTCATTAAGTTTGGTGGCCTGACGTAATTCCAGCATAGTTCCACCAGTGTCAGCCTGAGCGTGGAAACACTTATTTGAGTGTGCAGGGCCTTTAAAAGATTTCTTGATTTCTTCACCGGTTAATGTGTCAGGTATTAAAGTTTCTCCTTCGTCCTCACTGTTATTCTAAAGTTGGTTAATTTTAGTAAGTGATCCATTCCTGCTGTGGTTCTTTCCTTCCTGACCGCCCCAGCAGTGGGACGCCTGAGACGTAAGAGGCGAATTTCCTTCTCTTTCAACCTTTCCCCCATCCTCACCAAATCAAAGTCTCAGTTCGTTTATGGGGACTCTTCATCTAGCGATGATGAGGATAACTTGAGTAAGTAATGTACTGTAAAACTTAGCTGCAGTAGAAATTAGCTGTGATGTCAGAACAGTAGCTGTTCGTGTTAAAGTCTGGACCCCCCCCCCCCCCAAAGGACTGTAACCCAGAGTCATTACTGTTCACAACGTGAATATAAATGATGGCGTGTCCTGCTCAAAAGGGTCCTGTTCACGTGGTGATGAATGCACCCCAACAGAAGTTGTGTTTCGGGATCACATCAAGGAACACAGTTACGATCTGTAAACGCTCTCAGATGTTATCCAAGTAGTATTATATTATGTAGTTGTGTTATGTGCCTACCTGTAACCTGAAAAAACAGTGAGATCTTTATGTTCCCTTTCTTGAGGTGCCAGAAGTTTTCAGGAATCACTCAAATAAATGTAGACAAGGTCGGCTGCTACTAAATCATGATATCCCATCACAAAACATACATAATGCATTGTATTGAATATCCTAAGAAATTATGCATAAACATGCGGCCTTGACCTTTCAGTGTTTCCAGTTTTGTGTTGGGTGAGTGCTCTCTGTTATATATAAGCTTTTGCAGTAACAGAAATATGTGCACTTTAAGCCTGAACACAACTAGATGCTGAGGTGTGATGAAGTCCAAAAGTTCAGCTGCAACAAACTTGTCAGTAGGAAACCACTAATTACTGCCGATATTAAGCTGCTTATAGCATGAATGTGCAATTAGAATGAGCTTGTAGCAAAATCATTGGTGTAGAAAACCACCTCTCACCTAGGCTGCAAGTTTTGTGTTAATAATTCCTGTTGATGACATTAAATAAGACCTTGGCTTTTCCTGCCCCCCACCCCCACCCAGCCCAATATTTAGCTGACCTTTACCTAGATTAGTCTTTGTTTGCAAAAATGTAACACAACCACCAGAGAAAGAGGAAAAATAATAACCATAAACACCGCAGGTGAGCGGAGGAAGCCCTCTCTTCCCTCCAGATAAATGTGAGCCTGTCACCTTTAGTTACAGACACTGAGCCTTCCCTTTTCTTATCTGTGAGATTTTTTCCATTAGTGTTCTCTGTCTCCTTGCCAAACTTTGCCCTCATTATCCTGTTTTGGGTTTGACTTTCTGATGCAGCACAGGAAAGCAAAGCTTTGCACATTAGCATATACGTCATAATATTGGGTAAAAAAGACCATTTAGAAGGAAGCAGAGTTAAAAAGTTGCACGCCTACATTTAACTGATACCAAATAAGTTCAGACTCTGTGGTGATTATTTGGCAAAGGCTGCAGTGTATGCTTTCATTCCATGTTTCGATTATATGTGCAGTCAAATGAAAAATACAAAGTCAAAGATTAATAGAAAAAATACCAACATTTTGGCCGTTGATGGACCATTTGGAAAACCAAACCTGAATAACTGAGGAGGCTGGATGGAGCTTGTGTAGAACAAGCTAGCTACAACCATCATGGCTTTGTGTGAATAGCCAAGACTCATAACAGATGAAATGTGACTCGGTATTGAGTCCATAATGTCTTGTGGGGAAAAAAAGACTTTGTATTCTTTCTAGTCCATGAGGTTGGATGTCTGTGCAACCAGAGATTTACTTGGAGCCAGTATCTAGCAGCCAATAGTGGCATTAGATCTAAAGGCTGTACTTCAGCTTCAGGCCTCGGTGCTGGTCACCATCATCAGTGCCAGAGTCTTTTTGTTTTTGGCTTCTACACAGCTTCAATGATAGACGCTAAATGCTAAATACCGTGCTCAAGGACATAAGCTGTTGAAGGACAGGAGGGTGTGGATTATTGAATTTTCCGCCTGATTCTTGCAGCTAGGACTGGAACTGACAGTCCTATGTAGACACGTTGTCAGGTCAGTGAGGTCATTCACTAACTGTATATGCAGGGAAAGGACGATAATGAGTTGTTCACCACTTTGAATATGCCGAGGAAGGAGAATTTCAACCTGAGGTGACAAATTCAGTGAATTAAGAAAAAAAACCCTGTCCTGTATTTCCTGAATCTTTGTCCTACTGCTTACTACCTGCCTGTTTCTTTCCAGGTATGAGGTCGTTTTCCAGCACCTCTGGGTCACTAGCATACAGGTTAGTCCACCTCTGCACATATACATTAGCAGAAAGCAGTTTTTTTTACTGCAGCCGGGACTTTTACAGTCCAATAAAGAAACTGTGCAAGATGTTCTTGTAAGCAGCCGAATGGTTCTCCATGGAACCTTTATAGTGCTATAAAGAACTGTTTTTTTAGAATGTGTGGACAGGTGAGCCTTGTGATTGCAGCTGTTTGAGGATCATATTAAATGTGTGTGTGTGTACTAGTATATCAGAGGAGGAGCCTGGCCCTCTGCGGAGCGACACTGAGGGAAAGAGTGTGACGAAAGTCGGCCGGACCTTCAGCTACCTCAAGAACAAGATGTACAAAAAGACCAGGGTGAGACTTTTTTATCATCTGTAATAAAAGTGTGGTAAGACTTGAAAGGTATATTTTCTATATTTCAGTAGGTGCTATTTAGTTTGCTGTTTCTCGGAGCAAGGCCTCCTTGTGCACTGTGGGTTTGGTAACACACAGGGTTGGGTTTGTTACTTTCATAAAAAGTCCTCCTTAAACTTTTTTTCCAGTCTGGCTTTCAGCATCACTCTACTGAACATTCACATGTTAACACACGGTCACACTGGGAGCTGCCCCATGCGTCTTCTTCCGTCGCCCTCTGAACCTGTCAGTCTGTTATGTTTTAGGGCGAGCAGTATCTGTATCTTGCATTACAGAAGTCAGTGTTCCTTCTTCAGGTTTTCCCAGTAGGTTTGATTTTGAGCTTGCAACACTTTTTAATCTCAGGTGTGAGTCTGGGGTGTAACATTGGGTCAAAGTCATCTAACATAGAGCTACGTCAGGAAACTCCCCCTACATCCTAAACACCTACCTCATCAACTGCAGATCTGTCACACACCACCTTAAAACTTATCTCGTCTTAAAAATATCCACATATCCTATGTTTAGTTGTTTTGTATTATTAGTATTTGCTTTTGAATAATCTGTACACATACAGTTTCTGTGCAGTGTTCAAAGTCTGAATGTTCTGGAAGTGGTTCTGCTTTGTGCTATTTTGAGTTAACGTCTGTGCCAGACTGAAGGGTCATTGCAGTAGTAACACCTCCTGTAGCGAGCCAGTCACTTCCTCATTGCTGCTTTCCTGATGGCGCCTCAGTGCCAGTAGTAGCTTCAGTCGCTGAGCCACAGCCAGGGATGTTGTACAGGAGATTCACAGGGAGCCATGGCTTCTCACTGAGATGGAAAGGCTGGCTAGAGGTAGGCTAACAGAACACTCTGGTTTCCCAGTCAAATTGTAGTGAAAGAGACTGTCACAATATCATGTTAAAAGTGGCCGGTGTTCCCCTCTGGGCTCTTGTCGTTTCCCATTGAAGTCATTGCCTTGTTGCACTATGTTTCACTAGAATGTCTTTTTGCTTAAATCTCTGGTTTAGATGTCACGAGAGATTACTTCTCCTGTTGTGAATGCTCGCAGCCAAAAGAAATGTGCTGAGAATCGTCTTCGCTTCCTGTGTTTTTCCAATATGTTGAATATTTTTTTCTAACAGGAAACATAACAGCAAATGCTTCTTAGAAGGTTGCTGTGATGAAGAGTACTTTATTAGGCCTCTAGTTTATAGAAGTTTGTCGATGTGTTTCACCTTTGGTTAGATAGCTGTTGTTGCAGGAAGTGGGAATGAATGCCAAGTGTTGTAATGGCTACTAAACATGCTGGCTTGCTGTGCTCCAGTCAGCCTCATGGTATCTTGAAGCAACTGAACAAAGTGAGCTCCAGTATGTCAGAGCTTTGTGGTCCCCTCAAACCATGAGGCCCAGGGCCGGCCATTAAAACGAGCTGGAAACTCCATTTTCCCATTTCCTCTGGGTTTGGGTGGAGGCTCTGTGATGTAAGTCCAACAGAATAAGGGCTCTGTTCTTCTCGGCATCACTTTATGGGATTGTGATTCAGCTCAGTGTACAGAGATGACCAACAGCTGAGGATGACCTTGTCCGTGAATACGGAGGCAGCAGAGAGACGGCCCTGTTATCAAAAGGTCAAGGATTTGATTTCCAGACAACATGTCTCCGTCAGTAGTCATGCATCCTGCAGATGCATCCTCATCATAAGACAACTTGCATAAGGGCCTCATTGTAGCTGAGAAAACGACACAATATGTAACATGAAATTGATTGTGTTTTGGTAGAAATGCTCACTGTAATTGGTAGCTGTTTGCCACAGTCGTTATGTTCTGCCAGCATTATAAACCTCTGCCAGTATTCCTGCAAAAATATATGAAATATCAGAGTTTTAGTAACAAAATCCCACTGTCTTTAGATGAAGCAAAGACCGCCTGAAACAAAGAGCCACTACATTTAAAATATTCTCTTAATGAGACAGTTTGTTGTCAGCATAAATAATGCATCACTTAATATGCAAAGACCCCTGCTGTGTTGTACATCAGAGTAATAATGTCGCTCTGCTGGATTCAGATTGGAACTTAACATAAGCAACTGGCCGCTGAGATGCTGAGACATTTTGTCAGTGTCTGGTACGTTTATTTTACTCTGCAGGTAACTAAGCACACTCTTATTGAACATCTGATTGGCTGGTAAAAAAGTTGAAGTACTTATTGAGCTCAAGTGGCCTTCCTCTCCTGGTATGGTTTGTGTGTTTGTGTGTGTGTGTTCCTGACTGTGATGATTTCACCCGTGCAGGAAAAGGACAGAGAGAAAAAAGAGAAAGAGAAGGACAGCAAAGAGAAGGACAAGAAGGCAATTAATGGTCATCTATTCACACCAGTCAGCTCGAGCCAGGCAGCCCAGTGCTCCCAGTGCAATAAGGCTTTCAACAGCAAGGATGCTTACCATTGCACACGTAAGTACCTTTATCTGTTCATTTCATTATCTTTTCTTTTGCATTGTCCTTCATTCTGTTTTTTTTCTTTCGTTGCTTGTCACAGATTTAAGTCTAATCAAAGCCCATTAAGTGTCGTGATCCGTTATTAAAATAATTCATCGTATTGTTAATTCATTTCTAATTGGACAACAAGTGAAGCTCTCTGCATTGCTAGGTACAAGCTATGCTGAATATTCTGAAGGGAGAAAAAAAGCGATAGTGAGAAAAGCCCCTTAGTGCACATACATCATCAGGCATGAATCATGCTGTGTAGGAGGTCATATCAACTTTCCGTAAAGGCTCCGTCAGTACTTTTGGACCATATGATTTATAGATATATCCACATATGCAAATAAAGAGTTTGATTTATGGTCAAATAACTTTTTTTTTTTAATTTTGTTTGTTTGTCAGCTGATCATAATAGAAAAGACAGATTTAAAATGATCAGAAAACCTTAATGATGTACAGTATATGTAATTTATACATAGCGTGTGTGTGTGTGTGTGTATGTGTTGTAATGTCAAGAAAAGAGGTTCAGCCCAGCAGAATCACTCATATTTGGCTGAAGCTGCGTCATGATTAGTTTGAAGGAGTGAAACTGTCTAAACGGCCACTTCTAATGTAATCCAGTCAGACTTTCAGTACAGACAACAAAACAGTTTTTGCACTGTTTTTCACTGAAGCAGCAGCAGCTCTAAAGAGGATGTAGTTTATTGCACAAGCCTTTGGCGCAACCCCAAAAAGGCCTAAAAAGGAGAAACCAGCTCTGGATCACAGATCACAGCGATCCTCTCAATGGTCACAATCTGCCTCAAATAGACTGGCAACAACAGCTCTTGTTGTATTCAGTTGGTCTGGTTCGGATTGTTGGAGCCAGAGACGGTTCTGATGGTGTTTTTGGGAGGTTTGTACTTGCAGATGTCTGGCCGGTGTCCATTCAACAGACGAATACAGCGATCCTTTGTCTGAGATTAGCTGGAATTAGTTGGACGTCCACAAAAAGCAGTGAATTACCCAATAAAACCATTTAAGAGGAGAAAAACACTGCAGGAATTTAAACTGGTTTTACTGAGCGGGTCATAATTAGATATATCACAAAATCTGCTAGGCGGAAACTTTTATACGCATCTTTTCTCTTATTTTTTACAGTACGCGTGTACATGTTTCAGGTGATAGGTGGAAGTGGAACCCCTAACCCTGAAAGTGTTGCTGCCTTTCTATATTTGTTGAGTTACACAAGATTGTTTTCTCACCCTGACTGAGAGTGTAAGTGTGTTGATGTAATCCCAAGAACGGAAATGTTGCATGCATGGTGACACGGTCTGATAGTGGGCTTGTGGGTTTCACTTGTGCAACATGTCTGTTTAAAGCACTTCTCTCTATAAGAAAAATGCCTTCTTGAAAGTTAGTGGAAACTTGGTGCAGCCTTGTTGTGAAGCTAGATTTTGACATGACCAGATATGGTTGTTCCTCTCGCTGACACTTCGCTTGATCGACCGCTTCAGTTGTTTTTTTGAGTTGTATGTACAGTAAACATGACAGGTTTCTGCTTCAAAGTCAACTCTTGCGAAATAAAGCATGAAATTTAAAGGATGGTACAGGGAAAATTTTGTCTTTGATTGACTCAGTGAGATCAGATCCCAGAGCAGATCTTATTTTAGCAATCTTGAATGATGACCCTTGTTCCATGGTGATTTGGGAATGTTTACATAATTGAAAATTTCCCATGCAATTCAGTGTTTGTGTGTGTGTGTCATTCCTCAGTCTATCTCTTTTTTTCTCCTTCGTCCATGAGCAGTATTACCCCTCGATTGCATCACATGCTCTGCTCCAGTCTGGCTTTCATTAGTGGGCTGGTGGAGTTTCCTGGCCGGCTATGAAAACCAGTCAGAATTTCTAGCCCCCACCTTCCACACACCCCCACCACCTCCCCCATTATGCTTGTAGTATTCACTGAGCGTTCTGTTGCTTTTTCTTTCCAGACTGTAATGCTTCCGTCCACAAGGGCTGCAGGGACAGCCTGCCTGTTTGTGCCAAGGTGAAGATGAAGGTAAAAGTTCCCTCAGAGTAACTCCGCCACTGATTCTGTAGTATTCTGTTGTCCTGCAGCCAATATTGATTTGAGCTCCTCATTTATGCTTTTATTCTCTGTTTCTCTGGCTAGTTGCCCAAACAGCAGTTTGCAGTGCCAGATTCAAGCTCTTTTCCAACTGTCACGATGAGGAACAAATGTGAGTCACTCAGATTTCTAATAAATCTGCATTACCTGCATTGCTAATTTTTGGTACTTCATTTCTATGTCTTGTCTTCCCGCCACAAAATAAATTTATTGTTAAAAAGAGAAAAATATGACAAAAAAAGACTACAGTAAATTTGGGGATAACAAGCTAAACCAAACCCCAGCTTTCCCAGGGTTCCGCAGGGACCCTCTTATGATCCCGATTCGATTGTGGGAAGGTTTGCAGGCTGCCATGAACTCAACTGTATATGTACACATAACCTGTATTTAATCAGATAGTATCATGAAGATCAAGATCTCTTGAAAGAGAGACCTGAGTGCAACAGGAAGAAAAACAAATGCAGCCAGACATAACAAAGGCACATCCAGCATCAGAGAGACACATCACAGAATCTCTTTAAATAGATTTGAAGTTTGAGTTTAAACTCAGCCAGTGGGATGAGACACTCAAGTTTTCAGATCCTCTGTAATTCATTCCATTTGTGAGTAGTGGAGGGCACTCTTCCCAAGTTGGGTCTGGTGAGCAGTGGTTTCACATTTATATACTGAGGCAGCTTTGTAAATGAAAATGATAGAGTGTAGTTATTTTCTTGTTGCTAGTGAGGACCTGCCTACTTTTTCATATAGTACACAGTAATTAGTACGATGCTTATCTCCTCTATTATACCTATCTGGGGTCCAGCTGGTGGGACGAGGGAGCGCCCCTGGTCGGCCATCTTGTCACCTGAAGACCATTCTTCCCTGATGATCCCATCGTCACGGAGACACACCAGCATCATGACTTTCCATGGCAACAACCTCTCGAAAAGTCTCTCCATAAGCAACATCGCTGGGTGAGCTGTGTGTGTGTGTGTGTGTGTGTGTGTGTGTGTGTGTGTGTGTGTGTGTGTGTGTGTGTGTGTGTGTGACCAGTATGTGGCCATTTTTTTTATTAGATTGTCTTTTCTGATAACTTTTTATGTAACCACCGCGCCTACAGTACACCATGTGAGCTTCAACATCGTAATGGGTGTTTTTGGTTGTAAGTGGCTATAAAAAAAATAGCTATTCATATCAGTTTTATTGTCTCTTCATTCAGTCCTGTGTTTGATGAGATGCCCATTAAAGGCCTGCGGTATCTCTCCCAGTCTACTGACTCCCTCAACAGAACCAACCAGGTCACAGAGTCCATGGAATCACTCACAGATGAAGGTCAGTGCACACACACATACACACCACTAATCTGACCACCCATTACAGCTGCCGATCAGCTGGGAGCCTCTGATTGAAAAACTGAGTAAACATCTTCTTTACAAAAATCTGACAATATATCAACAATATACTAATAATATAAAAAAAACTTAGACTTATTTCTAATGTGAATGAATTAAATAATCAACACAAACACAAAACTGCATTGTTAGTGTGAGTGAATAATTCAGGAAAATGTAGGACATACAGGAATGGGATACAGCACATTTTCATAGATCTTGATTGGAATTGCTTTTTTTACGAAGTAACTATTTACAAGCTAATGTCAAACAAAAATGTATTCATGTAAACTAGAGCACCATAAACAGATATTCTAAAATAAGCCCCTTCCCTTGAAGTTACAATTTCTCAGTAAAACAGAAAGGAGATATTATTTCAAAAATAATGAAAATGTTACAGAAACCATGACGTGAGCTTCAGACTGTGAGTGCAAGCTGTGTTGTTGGTGCAGGGACGGAGATGATGGACGGGCAGCTGATGGGGGAGTTTGAGGCAGAGGCTAAGGAGCTGGAAGCTGACTCATGGAGTTTAGGTGTGGAGCAGCAGTACCTGCAGCAGCTGGACAAAGAGCTGGTGAAGAGACAGGACGTCATATATGGTACTTCTGATTAACTGAAATATGCTTTTAAATTTCTGCACTTCACGGAAAAGTAAGGGAGTGTTTAGAAAGTTAAAAAAATGTTTCTTAATTTCAGTGTCGTCTAGATTTAAGTTACATCCACAGGTCTCAATGGTCTATTGAGGCTACAAATTTACCTCCCTGCAATATGCAATAGTTTCTGTTTGTTTTGAAAGTCCTTGAGATGCCTCAAGCTTTTCATTAGAACCTGTTTGTAGTAACTGCAATAACTGTACAATAACTTGTATTAACTCCTATATATGTACTGTATGCAAGGTATGCAGTGACATGCAATTGGATGTCATGAATTCTATGAAGCTCTTTGTAGACCTCCGAGGTAGAGTTGCATGGATACATAGATTTGTGGAAATAAAAACTAGCTTTTGCCATTCCTCACTAAGTCTCACTTCATTGTACGACCTTCAGAGCTGATGCAGACGGAAATGCATCACATTCGGACGTTGCGCATCATGTCAGAAGTCTACAGCAAAGGCCTGCAGAAAGAGGTGCAGCTGGAGCTGCAGACGGTGGAGAAGCTGTTCCCAGCTTTAGATGAACTCTTGGAGCTCCACACGCAGCACCTCCTCCGCCTCCTGGAGAGGAAGAGGGAGAGCCAGCTGGAGGGTGGTAGCTTGGAGGGAGGTTTCATCATCAACAGGATAGGAGATATCCTGGTCAGCCAGGTAAATGGGGGGGCTGGTGTGATGAGGATGAAGGTCCTAAAATTGTAATACCACAATATGAATTGCATTTTTGTCTCTTTCGAGGCCGTTTTGCTTGTGTTGGTAGTGAAGGAGGCCTGGAGGCTTCAAATATTCACTATTTCATCTGAAGAGAGTATCAACAGCAAAATATGTGCATTAGAAACAAAGTCTCCACTCTGTTAGTAGGATGGGTGACCACTTTGATCAGGACTAAAATATCTCAACAATTATTGGGTGGATTGCCATGAAATGTTGTACTCCCATTCATGGTCCTCAGAAGATAAATCCCACTGACTGTGGTGACGCTGTGACTTTTCCCCAGGTCAACATTTCAGTTTGTTCAGTACTTTGGTTTGTGACCAAATACCTTTTTGCAAAGCGAATGAAATTCTCATCAGCCTCAGCTGTACTTTGTGTTTAATGCTAATTACTAAATCTTAGCATGCTAACACACTAAACTAATGTGGTGAACATGGAAAAACTTTACATCAGCATGTTAGCATTAGCAGTTTAAGTATTTAGCTCTAAGCACAGCTGTGTCTTATAGCCTCAAAGAGCTGCAAGCGTGACTGTCGACTCTTGTTTCCCAGTTTCAGGACCACTGTTAAAGGTAGCAGTCCTCAGATTTGGGAAAGATAATGTCAGTGGTTTGAATCCTTAGCTAATGCCAATGTCTTAGTATGCTGTATGGAAACACTGCAAACTAATGGAAAGTTACATGGTCTTTGAATTGAATTGTCTTTTCTTGTATGAAATGTAACAATTGAGTATGAATTACAAATAGAAATGAAAGCCTTAGTACATGCAGTGCTAGCTTTCTATCTTAGCTTTACCAGGGTTTGTTTTTTGTATTCATGCTTGTTAAATTCTGCTCTAGTTCTCAGGATTGAATGGCGAAAGCATGAAGAGGGTTTACGGACGGTTCTGCAGCCGCCACAATGAAGCCGTAAACTTCTACAAAGACCTCCTGAGCAAAGACAAACGCTTTAAGGCCTTTATCAAAGTAAGACTTGCATTTCAGCCCTTCATATGCTTATCATGTATCTGGTTGTCTGTTTTTTAGTTGTGTTCATTATTGTGTCAGCCACCTTGTTCTGCCTTCCTTTTATTTTAGTTTTTTTAGTCTTTCGTATGCATGTATTGGAAACATTTGTATAAAAGCCATATTATCCCTGAGACTATCTTGTTTGTTCTTTGAAACGTCAGTGGTTCTATCATTTCTGCGTATCGTCTTCTATGTCTGTGTAACCCTCACATCCGTGATTACAGCAAGCACCTTCGTGGGTGTTATTACTATATTTTTTAGAGCAAATGAGCGGTAAGATTTCCCAGGGGTTATTTGAAACCTCACCTTGTTTTGAGGCACCTGTTGTGTGGGCACATTTTACTAAAGTACTTGCTATTTTTTCTTGCAGAAAAAGATGAGCAGCAGTATCGTGCGGAGGCTTGGTATCCCAGAATGCATCTTGCTGGTAACCCAGAGGATAACAAAGTACCCGGTGCTGATTCAGAGAATGCTACAGCACACCAAAGGTTAGCTTCATGTCAGCCTCTTCTCGCCGGTCATCCATGCTGTTAATGTGTGTGTACTATAATATGAGTTGATCTGGGGAAAGAAACAAACACACAATTAATAGGTACGTAGATGAGTGAAATATACTTTATACCAATACCATATTATGATTTAAAACATATTCAGATGCATTGTATCAGACAAATGTAGAGAGATTACTTGTTAGTTCCTAATTGTGTCTTTCATTCATGGTATTTTATTTACTTTGAAGTCTCTACTCCACCTTGCCTAAAATATACAAAACAAAGCATTCACTAATCAGAGCACATTAATTCTAACCCTCAATTTAAAGCTAAAAAGAGTGAGTTTTAAAGCCATAGACTTGACAGCACTAAAGGAAAAATCTTTCCTTCAGTCCAAAGTTTGAGTTTTTTCCTCAACTTGAAACTTTCTGCAAGTGGGGTGTTTTAATTATACTTGGTTCTACCATAAACAAGTGACAGAAAACAAGACAGAATAAGGCCACTCTTTGCATTAGTATCAAGAAGATGTTGCTGGCTTATAGATCATTAGAGAATCAAGTTGACTTGGAGTTCAAACCACATCTAAACATTTCAACAAGGTGCTTCTCTTTTAAGAAAGTGAAGTTTTGAGACCTGTTGAGATGCATATTTTTGCACTGCACTGCAATGTTTGTCAAATCCATAAATACATTTGCGAACAACAAGATCAAATACAGTGTCCACATTTAAACAATCCCTTTTTTACTACGACCACAAACATTCTACATGCTACGTTGATATTGTTGCATCAATTTGATCATGAGATTAGACACATTTACCTAAATGGTCTAAAATGTAACCATCTCGTACAGCAGCTCATCAGTTCTTCTCGTTTCTTCACACATGGTTTCACACAGTTTACTAAAATGCAATCACATGTTGAATGGGTGTTTTAGGATAATAGATCAATCATACTTTGAGGAGCTGAAATATTTCCCACCATATTTATATCTGATTTAAAACAGCTCTCGTCAGCTGGCCTCCCACTGTGTACCTTCTCTCTAATCCTTCCCCAAAGCCTGTTTATAGTTCTATGTGGGATGGGGAGCTCTGACTTAATCCCCAAGGTGCTTTAAGAAGACTCTCTCCTGCCAACTTTGATAGTATAGTGGAAATAACACACTTATAAGTTAGAAGCAGTTTTTTGGTGCTCAGGTGCACTGAAATACAACAGCCACAGGAGGAAAATATTCCACTTTAGGGAAAAATATTCCATTTTCAGTCCAACACCTATGTGCCAAATACACAAAATGTATATCAGAGACATATTAACTGTGGGGCTTTTCTCAGTGTGCAGACCTACGGGCCACTGGTGACTGGTGGCCTCTAAATGCACTTTATTCTGGATAACTAGAAGAGCCATATAGTTAGAATGAGCAGCGATAGGCGCTCAACAGACTGAGAGAAGAGCACCTACAGAAAATTCAACTACATGGACATAAATATAAAGGAACAGTTCTTCACTTCGTTTTTTGCATAGAGTTGGGTGTGACAGTGCTGTCACTCTTCCCATTTTTTGGCTAAATATGAATTGCTACTCTGATTCCATCCAAAGGTGAAAAACACAGAAACCCCTGTAAACTGACAACTTGTCATTTTCACACTATTCATATGGATTAAATGAGAAGTTAGTTAATTAGTAAACTTTAGTGGTGCTGCTACGCAGATGTTGTTACCTATGGACAGAGACTTGCAGTTTCGCCCTTTTCCAGTCTTTGTGCTAAGCTAAACTAACCGCCTGCTGCACAAAGCTTCATTTCCCCACACAGACACGAGTGTGCATTAATCTATTAATGTAACCTTCACAAGAAAGTGAAGAAACATATTCCTCAAAACGCTGATTTATTCTCTAAACATACTGAAAACCTATTATCAATCAGCTTCTTATACTAAACAGTGGGGTCCTGCATAAGCACACAGTTTGTGACAAAGTTAGAGCAGTTTGAATTATTTCTCTTGAGATATTCCTGTGCTGTTTTTCTTTGTGCTCCTCCTGCTAATTTGTAGTGGGCGGGCCTCAGTCTGACAGATGTGATGTATTTCTGTGTATCAGTCACAGTTAATCAACATTTGAATCAAAATCTGATAAATGTGGGGTTGTTATGCTTATGTTGCCAGTGCAAGTCAATACAGCTTGATCAAGCCACACCCACACTGTTCAGATGGAGTAGATTTAAAAGAAGAGAAATATGTAACAGGCAACAACAAGTGAGAAACTGAGAGCAAGAACGCCACGGCCCCAATATGCTGATCAGCAGCAAAACTGCAGGTCAGGTTTAGATTTTTCCATTTTCCTTTCATCTGTTCTGCCATCTTGTGACCCAAATATCCGTCAATTGAATAATCAACACTTGCTCCTTGACGACCATAACACATTTAAAAGTGGCATAAACTGAAATCAGTGCCATGAACTAGGTAATCATCTGTGTGCTTCCTGAAGCATATTTACACTGTACATCCTGAAATCCCATGAAGCTATATTGAATTAACTCTTTCAGAAAAAAGGAGAAGTGATTTTTGAACACTTGTGTGTAAGTGTCTTCAGAGTATCTACTGTAATTACCAAACGAGGAGAAACTGTTAGGTGACTTGTACAGATAAGATAAATGGGTCCAATGGTACAGTGTATATTTTTGAGATACAGTCATCTTGCTAGAGGAAAGTACCGCTGTCCCTCTCTCAAGAAAGAGGACTGTCGGAACAAGTATTCGCAATTTTGTGGACCACAAGGGCTGCTCAGTCAGAGCGCATTTCAAATTACACAGGTAGGAGAGAAGATTATGTCCTCAACACATATGAAAGGAGATTAAGTGACTTTAAAGATGTCTGTGCGTCCAGCTCCACCAACTAAAACCATGAACAGGCTTTCACTCATCTCTGCAGTGGTATTTGCAGTAGGAGGTTTCTCAGCGAGGGAGAGAGTGGAAATGCAGGCACAGATAAAGGCCAGAATGGGTACTGAAATTTCACTGCACCTTCTGCTGTGCATAAACACCTCCTCAGCTGTGCCACTCTACCCATCTTGGTCAAGTATGTTGGTTTGGAGCCATTAAATCACCAAATGGACTTGCAACAATGGCTTTTCTCTGCATTTGTGTTCCTGCTGGTTGGAAGCAGAAATAAAAACCTGCATACAAATGAAACCTTTAAAATCTCTGCTTTTTGTTCTATAGAGTGAAACAAATTGATAGTGACTTTTGATTACTAGCCCACCTGAGACTCTCTTCTCAATGCCAGACTGCTACTCTGCTGCCTGTCTAACCTCTCTTCACATGTCATGTCGAACACAGAAGGCGAGGAAGACTATGACGACCTGACGGACTCTGTTCGGCTTGTGAAAGAGGTGATCGCAGCGGTTGATAGCAAGGTGAACGAGCACGAGAAAAGACGTCGTCTGAAGGACTTCCACTGCCGCATGGACAGCAAATCTATCATGATGATGAAGAGTGGTCAGATTTTTGCCAGGGAAGATCTGCTGAGGAGGAGGCTGATCCACGATGGAGTGCTGCAGCTGAAGAACAGCCAGGGAAGACTAAAGGGTAGGGAGTCACATATTTTCTTGTCAACATCTCTGTAAATATGTCAATTTCGTTTGGAATTTTTTGGAAACTTTTCACTCATCCAACCACAACTACTTTTTTCCTGGCTGCTCTCCAGATGTCCATGCTCTGCTACTATCAGATGTCTTCGTCTTCCTCCAAGAGAAAGATCAAAAATACGTCTTCGCCATGCTGGTAGGATCTCTCTCTCTCTCTCCTTCCTTCTGCTGTTCTCTCTCTTTCCCTCCATCCCTCCAGTAATAAAGATCTTATGAGCACAGTCAGATATGTGGTTGTCATATTTTCCTATCCCACTGTTGTTGTTGTTAGCATTAGCGGGCCTGCTTAGTTTTCCCATTGTGTAATATTGCCTGGCTCTAGCTAGCTAGCTAGTTGCACCTCATAAAGCTGCTCTGGCCCTCGGCATCTAACCTGACTGTGATAAGTCATATAGGTTTGAGTTGTGTTTTTTTTTAATGCTTACAGGGCTCACAGTTTCACACACACACACACACACACACACACACACACACACACACACACACAGTAGGGGGAGTTTAAACAGGCAGGCCTGTGGCATAATAATCCCATCCATCATTAAAAAAGCCTTGGCATGTTTGAGTTGAGGCTGTTGACACTGAAAAGAGGAATAACATGTGGTGCCTAATTAATCACAGCCATGTGAACCAGCTCGAGTTTTGGGCAGAAGAAGCTTCAGTTCACCAACAGTACAGGTAGCCAGTAGAAATTAGTTCGGAAGTCACCTGCACAGAAGATAGAAGGTATTCCTGTGAAGCTACATGTGGCTAATATGAGGTTCCAGAAGTTAGAGCCAAATCAAGTGGGTATCACACAGAGTTGGTCTTTTTAGTATGAACTCCATGTTTTTTTCTCCAAAGACAGTGTTTCCTCTGCTGAGCTGCAGTAGAATATTTTACAAGAAGACTCTTTGAACGATACTCACTTGATTTTTCTTGATTTAAATGCATTTCTACACAGAACGATGGCTGCAGACTTTCTTCCTGTTTTTCTTTTAACAGCATCGTCACAGTAGGAAGGCAGACTCAAACATTCTGAACCTATCCTTGAAACCTCAGACAAGAGATTGCAGGAAAAACCTTGGGAAGTGGTTATAATTTCAGAGTTTTACTGGGTAGAGCAGAAATGAAACAGTGGTTTGTGGTGTTAGCACACTAAACTGTGCTTTACAGTATTGGCAGCCTTAAAGATTTAAGGACTGCTGAGGCTCTAGAAGTCAGCTGACTATTATGTGGATAACATTAACCACAATCTCAGTCTCATTTTGTTGGTGTCTTTCCCCTTTTTCCACATCTCTATGATTCTTCCCTCTCTATCACCCAATTGCTCGCTCCTCCTATAATCCTCCTTTATGCTAACTGACCTTCCTTCTTTCTGTCTCTCTGTCTTCACTGCACTTGTTTCTTTCCTTGTCCCTTCTTCCCTCCTTTCATAATTATCCTCCTTCTCTACCTCTTCTACTCCTTTTCACTCCCTCACGCGTCAACCCACCCTTCTTCCTGCCTTTACCATCGTTTCCCCATCCTCAACATTTGCCTTCCCTCCTCCCACGTCCCCCTCGACCCTCCCACTGTCATCTTGTTTTTCATTCTCCTCCCTTGTCGCTTCCACCAACCCCCCCTTTCCCCATCATCCTCTCTCTGTAGGACCAGCGCTCCACGGTCATCTCCCTCCAGAAGCTGATTGTGAGGGAGGTCGCTAACGAAGAGCGCGGCCTCTTCCTCATCACAGCAGGCATCGAGAAGCCAGAGATGATGGAGGTCCTGGCCAGCTCGAAGGATGAGCGCAACACCTGGATGCAGCTTATCCAGGAAGCCATGCAGTCTATGTAAGTGGGATTTATTTCTGTGTTAATTTAGGTGTTTTTACCCAAAAATATTTAGAGCAATATGCCAATACTTGATGATTTTTTGCTTTTTGTAGCCAGAAGATCAGTTTTGACATTTTTAATTCTGAGTTTTACCTCACCTTATAATCCCAAACTCAGCCCGTGTTCTAGCCTGCCCTGTTTACTTCAACCCATAACCTGTACAGTAGAAAAAACTCCTCCCTCAAAGTGCTTTACATTGAGGAATGGCCTCTGAGTGTTCAGCTGTGGTATGTCTGTGTTGTGACCCAGGAGTTAGACCCAGCCCAGTTCGCTAGATAGTAATAAATGGTAAGCTGCAACAGAGCACTTTGCTGTCTGGAGGATTAGCACTACTCTACCTGGGGATGGGATGTACTCAGGGACAGTCTAATGCTGGATTGCCTTCAAGGGCAGCTCACTATAAGCAGAGGATTATTTGACTGCAGCCAGCGGGAAGGAGAGAGATTTAGTACTCTGTCTCCATCTCTCTCCCTGTATGACTACTGTCAAAATACAAAATTGAGATCAGGCTATTTGCAGGAATGGAGGTGATAAAAACAAAAACAGTTTTTTACTGATGTCCTGTCTCTCTTATACTACTATCTTATTATCATATACATTCTCTCAGGGCTGTCTAATCCCCGCCTAGTGAAAGTGTCGTCCTGTGGTGTTGATGTTGTACATACTGATGGCTCGTAGATAGCTGATTGTTTTCATTACACTTATTTAAACAACTCTTTAGTCAATGCAATGTCAGACAACATTAAAATAGCCATATTTTTGCTTTAAAATCAAGCATCAAAATATCTGTCAGTGAAGTGCATGATTAATCAGTTTAATTGGTTTATCCTGACTTATAGATTCAGAGGTAGGTGTTGTACGTGATGCTGCAGATGATGGTTTGTAGAAGTTCAATCCTGTATAATTTATTAGCTGTAATGCATCATGTTTGTTTTCTTCTGTTGCTTGGTTTGACAGGGAGAAAGATGAGGATGAAGGGATTCCCAGTGAGACAGAAGATGACAAGAGACAGCTGGAGACTAAAGCCAAGGAGATGAGAGGTGAGAGAAAAACATTTAGAGTCTTTGTGTAAATGAAAACAGGGATAAGTTTGCTTCATGTACCACAAACGGTTCTCCTCACTGTCTGTCTCTCTCTCTTTCTTCCTGTCTGTCTCTGCTGGTCAGATCTGTTGAAGCAGAAGGACACAGAGATCATGTCTCTGCTGGAGGAGAAGGTGCAGCTCTTCAGGGGGATGTGGGAGGGCTTGAATCCAGGCGAGGAGGTCTGCCGGCAGGTCGAACCTTTCTTCAGGTCAGCCTGCAGCCTGGAGCCACCCAGGGGAGCGTCGGTCATGAAGGATGCCCTGCAGGAAGGTAAGACAGAGAAGGAGAGTGTTTTGGGTGTATGTGTTGTATGCATCTACAGGCATTTTACACAGGGAATTTAACAATCAAGCAGAATGAACTGAAATGAATAGAGACAGAGAGTGAGGCAGACGGTTCTTTATCTCACTTTCGATCCACATATTTATTTTCTAACCACAAATGTCACACATGCTGCACCAGCCATTTATGACGTATTTGTGGTTGTAGACAAATCGTTGTTTCATGGGAGCACTACCTGATGACGTTTTGTTTTCATTCTCACATGGAAGCATGAAATATGCTATACTAAATATAGCAGGAAGTATAAGGTTGCCATGGAGTCACTAATTAGCTGTGGATTTCCAAATTTTGCAAACTTCTGCCCCAGGCTCTGACTTTTTCCCCTATTGCTCTACCTCATTTTCAGAGTGTGCTCAGTTGGTTGGTGTTCCTTCAGAACACAGTTTTAACGGTTGTTAAGGTGAACAGGATGCCTTTTATTTAAATCAGTAGTTACTGATGACAGGAACTACACAAATTATTAAGGAACAGGCTGTAGTTTTTCAGGCAAATTCATCTGCAGATACCACTGAAAGCTTTCTGTTGATAGTGTGCTGTCAATTTTTCATAATGTGCTTGTTATGAAGGAGCAATCACATAATCCATTACAGGAAAAAAACAGATACATTTTGACTTGTCATTGAGGAAAGGTGCTCACTTGTTACCAGTAACATTAACAATGATTCCATCCCATGTTAAGTGTCCCTGAATGTAATGTCAGTAAGTCAACATGCACAGTGGCACACCGTGTTGGGCAAGCTACCTGGAAAGCATATTGAGCTAAGCTGCCAGTTACTCTATATGAAATGAAGGTACCCCCAGAGAAATGTAACAAGCTGAGCTACAGCAACATGGCAAAAGTAGTTTACAACATTCATTTTTGTTTGTTTGTTTGTTTTTCTACATTGAACCAACTTCATTCCAAGCCAGCGCTATTAATGATCAATAAAACTGTCAGTCAAAGAGGTAAGGGCAGGCGAAAAATGTTAAGTTCAACTGCTAATTAAACAATAAGCTGTCCTCTGTGCTCTCACTGCTCCAAAACCAATATGGCAACAACCTCAAAAGCAAATATCTAAGACCACTGTGGAAAAAGATTAAAAATCCAGACTCCCTCGGGATCAATTCCGCTCCTTCCTCTGCCATATTTCCATGAAGTAAACTCAATCTGTATCTGTATTTCCCTACAGCAGAGACGCTGTACGGTAAGGTTTGGTACATGATGTCACTGTCATATGGAAGTGCTTCTGAACAGAGCCATTAATTTATTAATTACACTTGTGATTTTCATGATAGTACAATCAGAACGCCATCTATGTATGTTTAAGGCTGCATGTGGAATAGTTCCATCTGGAGGGCTCGATGACCAATTCCCCTCCAGCCTGAACAGAAACTGAACACTAGGACACAGTACAGTCAGTTTAAAAAGTGCTCATCCATTTTGGCATGTGTCTGATTTGTTTGTTTTTCAAATCTGTTTACTCACTAAAATCCAACCAATCCGCACACACCTAATAATTCACCTCTGAAATACTTGGAAGGTCATTAGTTTGATAGTTGGATCTAAACAGAGCTCACGAGAGCAGAACTTTGAGGGAGTGATTGTGTTTTGGGATGATGTAAAGATAGTGTATGGGAGACATTAAAGGAGTCAGAGTGTGTTTTCGGATTTTATTCTGGCTCTGTTTGCTGCTAGATCAGCCCTGCTCATCAAATGTGAATGAGAAGAAAGCACTGTGAACTGAGAGAGATACTGAAGATTGTGACAAAGACAGAATGAAATATGGAGGAAGACAGAGAAGCACAACACATTCTCTGCACATTAAGTTGACTTTAGATTTGAACAAGCGGCTCTGGAAATTTTGGGGTAGACTGAAAAATAAAACTGCTGCAGAAATGCATATATAACAAGTATTTCAAGCCTGAGTGTTTCAGAAAGTATTCTGAAGCCATTTTATCTTTATATTGAATCATGAAACCATTTTTGGGGCGATTTGATTTGTTTCAATCTATTTTCATATTATGAAAGTTTTAATCGATTTAATAGACTACACAACTTACAAGACAACAAAAACAAGATTTTTACTCATCCATGACTTTTCTGCATTTTCATCATTTCCTGGTCTTTAAAAAAATGTCAAAAAATATAATTGACTGAAAAAGATGCAGAAAAATAGCAATGCAACTTGTCGTCATTTGCAGTGCAGTATTGTGTAATTATTAAGCACGATTTTTTGGTGTATTTGATCCATCCAGTTGTCTTGTGGTCTGTGTGTTTGTATTCTAAGTAATATACACTGAAACAAACGCTTTTTGGTGCTGCCGCCTGAAAGACCTGAGTGGCTGTCTTGGTCAGAGCTGTAAGCTATACAGAAGCTATGTGCAGATGCAGCTCACTCTTAATGACTTATAAGTGCTGCTGCAGACAAAGAGTGTTCCATGAAAATGTGTAGTTAGTCACAAAACCCCAGGACGCTTTGTGCAGGTTACAGGTTTTATAACTGACATTATACTAAGAATTGCTTGCCGCTCTAATACAGGAAAAATGATGTGTGAAGGAGAGCTTCTATAGTGGTTTCCGCTTTTAAAGGTAGCAGGAAAGGTTCCACTATCCTATTACAGAGTGTATTTTTCACCTCCTCCTTCTAAAGCCTGGGGCAATAATTGTCCTTATTTGATATATGAATTGGCAGCAGTAATGTAATTTCTTCTGCTGAGGTTATCATGTTTTACTGTGACTTCACATCCACCTGCAACGGCTTTGTTTCTCCTTATTTTCACTGGAAAGGTCACAGCGGTGCATGGTCTGTATACATATGTGGATACCAATACTCTGTGTCTTTCCACGGTTTATATATCTTCAGATGGTAAAGATATTTAAACTTTTAGTAAAAGAGCTCTGCGCTTCAAACAGGTTGTCAATAGTTGCTTAGCAACAGGAGCCAATACCAGGTTGAAAGCAGAAGTGCCTGCTAGGATTCATGAGTGCAGAGCTGAGCTGTAACACAGTTAGCCGGGATAATTCACTTACTGACCTGCACATTGATGTTTGCCTGTGTGTGTGTGTGTGTGTGTGTGTGTGTGTGTGTGTGTGTGTGTGTGTGTGTGTGTCTGTCTGTCTGTCTGTCTGTCTGTCTGTCTGTCTCTCTCTCTCTCTCTCTCTCTCTCTCTGTGTGTGTGTGACAGTGGAGACGCTACAGGCACTGGTGAATGGCAGCCTAGGCGGGGCGATGGCCAGCGTCCAGGAGGGAGGAGGCGCGGGGCCGGTGTGTTTGCCCCGTCGAGCCGAGACCTTTGGAGGCTTCGACAGTCACCAGATGCACAGCAGTAAGTGTAAGTCAGCTGCAGCATGCTTGTTTTCTATGGAGAGATTGTGCAAACTGGCCAAGTGGCCATGTTTGAAACCTGTAACAGTCAAAGGCACTGAACCTGGACCTGCTGGTGCGGATAACTGCATCGACTCAGTGACTGGACTGCAAATGTGCAGTGACACTGCTGAGAGAAAAAAGTCAAATATTTCACTATTTTACACTAAGACTGACTTTTAGTGGTCACATAATAGCGGGCACCACAGCAAGCACTTCCCACAATGCCCCTGTTCAGTGCACTTAGATAAAACATTTTAGACGGGGACTTGGACAGAAGAGCTGATGCTTCCTGAGGGGGACAGGGCCTGGAGCCATGCCTCTGAACGGGCGGCTTACAAGCTGAGAGTGGGACTGTGCTGACTGTGGCAGATACTGAGCCACAAGAGGTCCAGACTTGTCCATCAGTAGCAGCACCTGGAGAACTGAGGTGGAGAAATGGCACTACGGAGTGCTTCTATCACTGTGATGTTTTTAAAAGTGTATTTTACCCTTTATTTTGTTCAGTAACATCAGAGGCATTGTGTCGAACAGTTGACACATAATATAACAAATGTTAGACATGTGTGGACTCAGCTGAGCCACATGCTGAGAGTAGTTTTAAGATTTGGTTAAACAGTTAAAGGATGGCTCAGCAGGGCCAAAGTGATTTGTGTGAGAGGAGGAGAAAGGAAGCAAAATTGAAGCAGCAGACAAATGAAATGAATGCAAACACATGTTATGTGTAATTTCCATATGAGATTTTAATTCTTATCAACAAAATTATGCAAAAGTTCTCTATCATGTAATTTCAAGCCCTAGAAGTCATTTTATTCCAGTGATTCATTCAACCACTTGAAATCCTGCAGACTCTGAAGTTGAAGATGACATGAAGCAGTTGATGACACACCACTGGTTGTTGCAGGGTCAAACCTGTGGCTTTATGTTAAGAGCTGTTAAAGTTTCGTATATTTAAGTAGACCTGAAACTATTTGTCGATCAGTCAGTTGACTAGATCGTCAACTGTTTTCATAGTTGACATTTTCATAGATTCATCTTTTTTTTTAAATCAAAAATGCCAAAATTTGTTTTAGCCTGAGCAGAAAATCATGATCATCATTTTGACCTGCAGTGTGGTTTCTGCCATTTTACTTCTCCACACCTCTCCATAAGGTAAAAACACTAAAAACTAATTTTCTGTGAACACATATTTCAGGTTTTGTTCTTGTGGGTGTTTGCTGGCCTGGTGATGACCATGGTCCAGTTGTAACTGGAGACTGCAGCTCTTGCGCGGCTTTATTGTCACTATGTGACTGTTAGCCTCAAATAGTAATTTAACATTAAAAAAGCCCAAATCGACCTGCCTTTGAGCTGTAGATGCTGTTTTATCACTTTTGATACTGATCAGTGTTCATTATGCACATGGACACCTATCAACTGGACACCTGTTGACAGACTCTCAACTATGTCCGGAAGTGCAGATCAGAAAAAGGCCTTTAATAACCTACTACTACTGTTATTACATCATCTCTTAAATGTGATCGTGCCTCTCATATTCTCTCACAGTGGACCTGATTGTGTATTACTGGCTGCCTGACTCATTCTCCTCTCCTGTGGTTTCTCTTTATGTCAGGTGGAGACAGAGACGAGAGCGAGGACGCAGCAGGAGATCTGCGCAGGACAGAGTCCGACAGTGTTTTAAAGAAGGTCAGAATCTCAGCAGCCAATTACTGTATTCTTGACTCTGAAGCCACTACGCCCCCACGCCTCGATGAGAACCCGAGGCCATGTGTGGGGGTGCATTTGTCCTCCAACATTAACAATACCATTAAGATGAATTTAGCTGGCTCTCTCCCTCCAGTGAATTAGCCTCTTGACTCTTCCTGCCAGGTTCCGTTGCTAATGGCGACCATCAGTTGTATAAGAATTCAATGGTGGATGAAAATGAATGGACCGCCTTTAGGTGTTGCTATTGTAGCTCTGCATTGGATTCTAGCCTTTGTAGTCATATATCCTGCACACATGCAGCAGCTGGACTGCACATAATTGTTTCCTGAATGTTTAGTGGAGCCAAGCTACTGTAGTAAGCTGTTTAACAAAAGCACTCACGTCTGTGTGCGTGACACCAGGCCGTTCGAGCACTGGTTGATCTGTCCTGGGCACAGACGGGTTCAGCAGGAAAAGAAGGGAGTGTTTGCAGTAGTCAGAATTATCATTAAAGATACGATGCAGACTTAATCCAGACGTTGCATTTTCTATTATATGAGTTTAGTTTTTTTGTAAATGAATAATACATTTTTAGAGATGTTTAACAAGTTGTTATTTAAAATACAGCTGCAAGACTGCTGTATTACTGTATCAGTTTACATAATCACGCCCAAATACAATTAGATTTTTACAGCACACCCACACTATAATCACATTCACACAGCCATATATATGGTGGGTTCACATGCACATACTGTACACACACAATGAGACACATTAGAGGACGAGTGTACGTGAGTGCATTACTGTGTTCTGGCTTTACAGTACTTAATGTGTGTTATTGTTCATGCGCAGGGAGGAAACGCCAACGTGCTGCTGCTGCTGAAGAGGAACAGTGAGGTAACACTGACTTCCTGTCTCAAACTCAATAAGAGCGTCTGTTTACATGGAAACTGTCAACGCTCTGTGTTACCATCACCGTAATCAGCATCAATAAATGTATAAGCTGCAACAGTAGTAACAGCCAGAGCAGTGGTTGTAGTTGTTGTACTGCAGAGGTTTATGTTAGTTGTATTAGATGTTATAGCATTGTTTAAAACACTTATTTAAAACACAGAGGTCACTTAATGAAATCATACTTATAAGAGCAAGCTTTAAGAAGAATTTTAATAAACGGTAAGGTAAAAATGAATTATGCATGAGATAGGAGCAAGCAGTAAAAGTACAGTAGAATTTACCAAGATGGAAACATGAAGTTTAAAACTCACATTGATATAACGGCTAGTGAACAGTTGAAACAAGACTAAAAGCCTACAGTCATGCTAGCAGGTCTGTGAAACTGCACAGCAGTGGTTTTGCGCTAAATGCTAACTTTAGCATGCTAACTTGGTCACAATGACAGTAACATTTCAATGTTTAACGGGTTTACCCTATTAACCATCTTAGTTCAGCGTGTTTAACATGCTACCATTTGCTAATTTGCGCTAATGACAGAGTACAGCTGAGGCTGATGGGAGGGTCATTAGTTTTGCAGTATTTGGTCATAAACCAAAATACTAAACAAACTAAAAATGATCTGATGATGGTGTGAAATAAAAAGTCAAACATTGGGGAACATGAATGTCTGTACAACATTTTGTGCCAGTCCATTAAGTAGATGTTGAGATATTTCATTGATTAAGTGAAAACTTTGACCTGCTGGTGTGCTAGAGGAACAGTCAGAACCACAGTAGGATTCATCCTCTGGGCGCCATGGATACACATGTGAAGATATTTCACTAAAGGTCTAAAAGGTATCCATTCTATCCCATAAATTAAAAAAAAAAAGGTCTCCAAGTTCTCAACAACCTTCATACAGTACACTTAGTGTTTGGTAACACTTTCTATAAATTCAGTTCTTCCGCATTCATAGTCATTCAACTTAAATAGGTCAGGGATAGTTCCAGTTAAATATTCAAAAGAAAATTCAAGGTGCAAGTCTAACATTTTTAACCACTAAAAGATGCACCTTCCCTACCCATTTGTTACAGAGACTGTTATGGATATCATGCTGTATTTATACTTCATGCAACAACACTTTCTGCAGATGTTCTGTGTTAGAATGCTGTTTTCTGACATTGATTGGAGCCTTTTGTGTCTGCAGCTTTAAAACTCAGTGCCCTTGTCTCTTTGTTAGTGTTTGAATGGAGAAAAGGTCTCCTCACTGTAAACTGAAGTCCCTTTAACGCTTGTTTACTCCACTGGTGAATGCATATTACATGCAATCCAACACTAGCATTTTTTAAAAAGAAAAAGTCAACATTTAAAAGGAAGCACTGCTAGCACCCGTGGTGAATTTTAATAAGCAATGTCAAGTGCAGCAGTAAGCAAGATGACATCAAACAGACAGTTTTCTCCATGCAACAGAGCAAGAACAGATCATGATATTTGAGGTCTTAAGATGCTCACTGAACTCTCTTTTCCAACAGCAGGTCCTGCACAGTGTGTCCAATCTGCATCTCCTGCTCAGCACTCTGCAGGTAAGATGGCTTCCATACTGTGTACACATGTGCTCCACATCAGGACTGATATGATGCTCTGTGCAGCTTTTTGCTGTTGTTGTGTGTTTGAAAATATTTCTACTTGTGTGAACATCAAGCCGTTGAGACGGACAAAAGAATAATACGATAGCAAGAGTGATGTGTCTGAACTAATCTATCTGTCCTGCTGCTCGGGTTGTGTCTGTCCCAGGCGGTGGTGGTTCAGCAGGACAGTTTCATAGAGGACCAGCGGCAGGCCCTGAGCGAGCGCTCCTCCTCCTGCACGTCTTTATCGCGGCCGAGCTCACGGCCCAGTTCACTGATTGAACAGGAGAAGCAGCGCAGCCTGGAGAAGCAGCGGCAGGAGCTGGCATCCCTGCAGAGACAGCAGGCAGCTCATGCTGAGGAGAAGAGGAGAAGGGAGAAGGAGTGGGAGCTGAGGGAACAGCAGTTGACTGAAAGGGAGGGGCTAGTGCACATACAGGTAACTATGCATCATTCTCTAAAGACTTCTCTCTATTATTATATGTTTCTAGGCAGCTGTAATTCTTAGTGGAAACACTGTAAATTCTTTAACAGTGGGATACATTTATACTGAAGTAATTTGCCTTGCACTGTATTTTACCTGGTAAATTGCAGTGTTGGGCAAGACATTCAGCGTTTCCTGCGGTGATGGCAGGCTGCCTTAAAAAACAATACCATTGACTGTAAAACCTTAACAATTCCACGACTGTCTTAGAGTTAGAGTTTCCCTGAGTTCAAAGCTGCAGGGTCAAATTTAAACTGAGGAGGATGCAAAGACGTTGCAGAAGCGGAACAAAGGTTTAGCCTAATGGCTAAAGTTTAGCTTGAAGCTAGCATACTAAGGCAGCTGACTCAGGTGCTTTACTTTAGACTTTGCTGATGCCTTGTGAATGGCTAAACAACAAGGGCTAGAGGCCTTCTCAGCACCCCCACAATTGATGTTTTTAAATTGAAATTTTAGTCAGTGGTTTTCCTACAAACTGCAATTTGTCCTTTTTTGCTAAAGTTAACTTCAGCTTGCAAAACTATTAATGCTAAGAGCATTAAGAGCTACATTCTTAACTTTAAACACAAAATGTAGTCCTGACATACAGTAGGAAGCTTGTGTGAAAAAAATTGACAAGCGTACAAACCAACTAAAACAGACAAGTCAGTGATATTTTGGGTATGAAAATGATGTATAACACTTGTTACTTTTATTCAAGGGGGTTTAAAATATACCTTCTTATCTCAGATAAGAGTGTATTATTCCTCAGTAAATAGTTTTCAGTAATTCAGTCTCAGATAATGGAGTTTAGCACCAGCCCGAAGACCTGCGAACTGCGAATATCAATCTACTAAATGATGGAGTAACTTCCTTTTTCAATTTCTGACCATACACACCATATCATTGCACCGTAACATTTCAATAAGTCCATCAATGCACCTCCCAACCACTGCAGGAGGATGAGGTCCTGAAGCAGCACAAGGAGCTGGAGGAGGAGAAGCAGGAGCTGCAGCGTAAGAAGGAGGAGTACCAGAAAGACCTGGAGAGGCTGAGAGACGCCCAGAAGAAGCTGGAGAGGGACAGGGAGGCTGTGCAGCGGCAGCTCGACAAGTTGGAGGAGGTCCGTGTGGCTGAGGTGAGCAGGGCCCCTTTAAGAAATCATTACAGCACTGAGGTGGTCTGTTCCTGCCTGCAGGAAAACTGCCTCCCGTCGCCCCTTGGCTACAGGAATAGCCCAGTGAGCTGGGAGGGGGTCCGTGTTTTGCTCAGTGACACTTCAGCAGGGTTGGTGTTTGTGGGGGCTTGCATTGGAGGCTTAATTGAACCTGGGTCCTCTTGAAAATTAATTCAAAAAAGCTCTTGGCAACATATTAACTAGCTAACAGTGTTGCATTGCAGTCCAAAGCTATATTTCAGGCTTTTATGCCTAAACCTATATGCCTAATCTATAGAGAAACCTTTTTTCATTGTCCACAATTAAGCTCTTTCCTGAAAACATTTATGCTCATCTTTTATTTACAATAAGCTTACAAAAACATTAAATATGCCCCTACATACATATTCACAGATGTGCATCCCTCTTATCTCCATCCTTTACTTTCAGAGGACTCCCTCTACAACGTCAGATGAATGCCACTTCCCCGGCAGCTCCCAGTCTCTGGAGCTGGACCCGCTGGAGCTCTCCTCCTCCCTGTCGAGGCTGCAGCCCCAGAGGTCCAAACCCAAAGGGAAAGGCCTCAATCCCTTTACCTCATCCTCCACCAACCCCAACCTCAAGGGCAGTGATGCCAACCAGATCTCAAAGAGCCTGCTGCAGCTGGCCAAGAACAAGAGCAAAGAGGGGAAGGAGAAGGAGAAGAAGAAGAAGAAGGGCAAAGGCGGAAGCACGCAGACAGCAGGTAGAGAATGGTGAACAGAGGGACTGGATGGATTTACATTTAGCTTAATCACCTAGTGAGTCAGCCGGTTGGAGTTGGAGTGTTTTTGTCGAGGGCACTTCAGATTAGACTCCTGAGATCTGGTTATCAGAGAAGATGGAGAAGTGATGGGTAGATGTGTGGAAGGAGGACATCACTGGACAGACAAATGGCTCAAATAGGTGGCTAGAAGAATTAATACACTAAGTCCTCACATTTAACCCATGTTTAATGGGTTAAACACATCAAGAAGTGCTCATTGTAGCCTGTTCAGCTTGTCATGGCCGTTCAGTCTGGTGATGTATTTTAAGGAAATTTAGCTTTGAAAGTTTCAGCTTGCATCACACCACCTCTTTATCTTCTATGTCTCCTTCATCTTGTAGTGAATGCTGCCACAGTCCAGGTCCCCCAGGTCACTCACTGGACTGTGCTGCTGTCTCTGCTGGGTCCTAGCACCAGCCATTTTCATGTCCTGTCATTCTGGACTAGACCACCTTGTCCCAAATACATGCTAAGTGTATACAATATGTAGTATTTACTAATATTTATAGTATAACTGCTTATGTATGTATGGAATATAAGACAGAGGTCAGTCAAACTCCGACTTTGGAGCGTCAGTGCCAGTTCAACTTAACAGGCAGCGTGTGAGGTGTTACTGGAGCTCCGCCGTTTGCCCTGTGCACTGCATTGCGGCTGCTCATCAACATTGTACATAAAAATCAAGCATTTATTAGTATGAGTAAAGCTGGTTTGAGTATATGTGTGAACACCCTACATATTCAAAAACTGCTTAGCATGTCATATGAATTTGGGACACAGCTTAGATTTTGTCTTTGCATTATTAAATTAGCCTGATATGTGAATTATTCAGTGGTCATATATACTGGATTAGCTTTAGCTTGAACACCCTTAAATTGGTGTTGAGATGTCTCAGGTTTGGCTCTGACTTCACCTGGGTTTGAGTTTATGAGTATGAAAGCTTTCTGTGAGTCTCCCTGTGTTTATAGAACAGCAGCATATTGAGCACAATAATGCATACACATCACATGATGCACACATGAAAAGCTCTGATACACATGACAGTAAAAATGCATCTGCAGGTATGATAGGAAGCATCCTCTCTGGTGATGGTGACACTGACTGCTCTCTACTCCTCCCTCCAGACCCCCAGCACCTCCCAGAACCTCCTCTGGATGGAGAGATCTTCTTCTGCTAAGAGAAGTGGCCCTCCTCCTGTTCCTCCTCCTCCTCCTCGTCAGCATCATCAACCAATAGAAAACACAGAAGTTCTGACACCCAGAGGAATGTGTTACTGCCAAGTAGTAATCCATTCATCTACATGCATAAGACTGCAGTTTACCACCAGACTTTCTGGCACCTTTAAAATAACCTCGAAAAGATTTGTAGCTCATTTTCTGTACCACAGTGTAGAGCTGTTTCACATTTCATGCAAGACAAAGGAAAGGACAGGAAATTTATTTGTAGGGATTCTGTTATGGTGCTCCATCAGGCATACAAACTTGCAGCACATAGGCAACATGAAATAGCAGTAGGTTTTTGGGAATTCAAAACCCTCCTTTACAAAGACACCATGCTCATGGACTCATTCCTTCATTTTGTAGATGCTAAATTTGTGCCGGCGTATCAGATTGAAAGCATTTGACAGTAGATTGCCTCACAAGCTCCACCAAGTATGTGACAGGTGTCCCTGCCTTTCTGTTTCTGTTTTTGTTGTGGCCCCAACCAGCCCCCTGTTCAACAGTCCGTCCTGTCATTAAGTCCCACACCAACAGGCCGTTGTGTTCATTTACAGAAGCCTTTTCCGTGTGACTGAACCCACACATACAAGGACACAGATGCACCCAAATTCCACTTGGAAACAGAAATGAATGTCAACAAGCAGCGTGCGGTACTGGAAGCTCACTCACTCCAAATTCCCCTCATTGATAATTAATAGAAGACTGAATCCACAGAGGAAAATCTGTGCTGTGTTTTCGGTGTTTGCTCCAGTGTTTCATTCCAAAATGTACAATATGATCCACAATGAAAGATAAATGTAGCCTAACATTCCTTTACTCACTACTTGAAAAGCAGATGTGAACAAAATGGAACTGGCACAACACCTTCAGTTTTCCTCTTTAACGACTATATGCCATCAATCACGTTCCCGGGCCGGTTTTTAATGGATTTGAAGTATGGATATCTCAACTTTGGAGTGAAGCTCTTCAGATGTCAGTGTCTGTCTGTTCCTTCAGACTCAACAGTAATGAAAGGATTGAGGCATATCTCCCTGTGTCTAATGGCTCAATTCATATCCTTCCGTGTGTTTTAGAGCCTTGGATGGATATTAGCTTGATCCTCGCTTCATCTGCCTGTCAATGAGCTTTTATTCAACCCTTATCTTTCATCTGAGTGACGATGAGCGGGCCTTTCCTTCGTTTTTTAATTGCATGTAACTCTGCAGGTAGCATACTAATGGTTTCTGTCTAAAGAGTTCAACTTTCTCTGTCAGCCTCCCTCTTTTACTTGTGATAATAGACTCAGTAGCTCCACACTGCTGCTGGTTTTAGGAAATGGAGGCAGTTAATTTAGGGACAAAGCAGCCGGTTAGAGTAAATGAGAAAGGACATTAATTTAAAAAACCAAAAGATGTTATGTGTCCCTGACTGAACCTGCACAGCAGGTACCACCTGAGTCTCTGATCATTTCAAATGAATCAACGCTCATCAGTGTTGTTAAGCACTTTGGTCCTAATCCGTTGATGCATTTTTGTGTGTCATCAGTGGGAAATATCAATCAGTGAGATCTTTGTATTCTGTGCAACTTTTTAATCGAGGGCACTGACGCTCATGAGAAGCAAAAATGATCCAAAGTGAGATGAATTAGAAATGATACTGTGGTTTTGTTTTGTTCGTGTTCAAAAGAAGAACGGGCCGGTAGCTTTTATGTAATGTTTTCAAGGTTACCTGTCTGACCTGTCTTATTTTTAAGCCTGAGTTTTAGCCCCACTGAGCCCAGATTATGGGCCACACAACTACCTGCTGGACAGGTAGGAGGGAAAAACAGAGGAAGAAAAACAAACAAAAAAACAAAACATTTCCAGTGAATTACAGAGCAGCGCTGCGGAACTGCTTTCTTGCTGCCTCTTCTGTCTCATCTTTAAGTGCTTGTTTGTTAACTTGCCGTCTGTGATGAGGATTTGACTTCATGTCCAGGCTGGTTTATTATAGTGTGTCTTCTAAGAGGCTTACAGGGCCAGCCAATTAGTTGCTTCATGTCTTTTGTTTATGGTTTTGGTGTAATCCTGTCAAAGAAACAGAGGAATGTGCCCCCCCAATCTGTCGCTTTAGGTGTATTTTGACCACTAGGGAGCACTGCACCTATGACTAAATTAGTTCCCTCTCTCACACAACAACAACAACCAGAAAGTAAGAAACTGTTTTTTGTTTTTTTGTTTTTTTCGTTTTCATATATTCTTCCTGCTGTGAGAAACTGACATATTTTTCTCAGCAGCTCATTGCCACACGGAGATAATGTGATGAGCGTGGGCTCTCACACTCTGTGATATTTTCCCCACGGCATTTGTAATTGACTGCAGAAACAAATAAGTTGTCAGAGATTGTAATTGGTTATTCAGTGAAACCAGTCAGCAGCAGCTTTAATGTGAGAAAAGACGGTCTAATGGTTGGAGGGAGCGACCGGGCAGAACCACAAACCTCTCTCTGTAAGGGACAATCAGCAGACCCGAGTCAGGAGAATGAACCCCCTCCCCGATGATGATGTGCCTGTCCATGAGACGGGTGTGTCCATCAGGTGAACCCTGCGTAGCCTTAAATCTTAATGATAAAATGCACTAGAGTAGAACCCAGCATCTTCTCAGGAGAGGGAGGAGAGCTTTTATACCTCTGCTTTGAAACGAAGGAAATGTTTGTACTATAAAAGGGGTACAGAACTGTTTCACTCCCAATAATGTAAAAAAAAAAAGGGCAAAGACGAATGTGTAAATATGATTTCTGTATGAAACAAATCAAATGTAAAAAATTGTTTTGTTGGTGATTTATTGCAACATTTTGTAAGAATGTTTTATTTATGTTTTATTCTCACCCTTGTGGTGATGTAAAGTCACACTTCTCTCGTAATAAAAAAAACATCAGAATGGACATTTTGAGTGTTTGCTGTTTGTCTCCTGCAAAAATATTAAATACTGCAAATAATTAACTACCTTTAAATTATAATTATTGCAACATGCTCGATACTCATCACAGTCACTTTTTTTGACAAAGCAGGAACATGCATTTATACCATGTATGAAAAACGGTGCAATAGAAACTGCGAATGAGACATTCTGTACGTAGTCAGATGCTGGAATATTACATGGCTCTGTGTTTGCTGTGTGGTAATTTGATTTTAATACAAACTGCAGTCTGTAAAACGTATTCCTCGTCCTCGGAAGTTTTCATGTTTCTGTCGTGAAAGTGTGCAGACAAATAATCTGCAGCCACACTGATAACTGATTATTCGTTCAAGCCATTTTTCAAGCAGTGAAAGCCTGACATTCCCTGGATTCAGCTGTTTCCGCACATCCTACAGACCAAACGCTCAATTGAGAAAATGATCAGCAGACTCATTAATAATGAAAATTGAAAAATAATGTTAGCTGCAGCCGTGCATGCGTCATTGTTGCACAGCTTCGAATTAACACATGAAATCCTCCGTTGAATCAAAGTAAATTTAATGTGGCTTTTTTTAACATTGATCAACAGAAAAACAGCCTTTAAAGTCGAAGTGAAAACATGTTTTTAAAGTGATCTCAATTACTTGTGCATCAATATTCAGGGCGATATTTAATAGATACATCTTTTGGCAGCAGTTCTGTGTAGATGGGTCTTCATCACTGAGATCTGGACTCTGACTCAACCGTTACAGGAAATTAATGTTATTTTTTTAAGAATATTTAATACACAGTGTAAGCACGATATCAACTGACATAAACTAGAGTCTGACACAAGTGCCATGTTCAAGATTGGACCACATGATCCTGAAACAAAGCGGGACCCGTATTAAGGCCCTCATAAGGAACAATTAAAATTACTTAAAACCAGTTGTGCCAGAGTGAACTTGAGGTTTATGTTGCCCCCTCATGGTCTGGGGCTCCACACAGTTGCCCATGTGGCCCCGTATGTAATCCAGCCTTGGATTAGAGGAATTTTACTTCGGGTTCCTGTGTTCTGATCCTTGTTCTAGTCTTTGCAACAGCAACAAAGCACCTTTTGTGTCTGTTATTACAAAAGAAACCGTTATTCTCATTAACCCGCTGGTTTTGATTTTAGAGGCAGTTTCAATTGCTATCGCTAAATTCTGTTAACGGTTTGATTTCCTGTTTGCATTCGTTGTGGCACTGCAGCACCGCAGCCAGAGGAAAAAGCTGACAAGGATCTTGATGAACTGACAGCAGTGCTCGCACACAGCAGCGTTCCCACCTCCTGATAAATAAAGAAGCAGCTGCTTTAATCTCTCCACGCTGCAGACAGCGTCCTGCCTGCTCAACCCTGCAGTGTTTTGCCTCTGGAAAACTCAACTGTGAGGATTTCTCAACATTTTCTTCCTTAACTGTACAATCTGGTACGTCACGGCAGGTTCATCACCGTGCCATCTCTCCCCATTCCTCCTCGGCTCTAACTCGTCGGTTGAACCATGGCATCTCCTTACAGCCCCCTTTCTAACTATTTCTCCGTGCTGCTCATTCAACATACAAACCCCCAGAGACAAAGCATCAGCTGATAAGACCAAACAGAAAGTCAGTAGCTTGATGCGTTAAATTTTGTTTACCGGAGCATAACACAGTAGAAGTTATTCTGTCTCTTTTAGATTATTCCCACCAACTCAAAGTTGTGCAGCAGCAAGTTTGTTGGTGAGATACAAGAGCAGAAAGGTAGATAGCCCCATCCGCCTCTGGCTGTCACGTTGATGGGGATAGACAGGGACATGGGGACTGCTGCTGCAAAACCAAGTGAAGACTGAAGACAGAGAGGGAGACAGCAAATAAAATCATGACTGCACAATTATTCCAACGTAAAAGTCTCATCATGTCTTGGATGGAGAAAAAAGAAGCTCCCGAATAAGTCTGTAAGGTTTGAACGAATAATGACGAACAGCTGAGAATTCATACATGATGATTAATTATCTGCCATAGATGAGATAAATTTGACAGTGTTGTACTAATTATTGTCATATCATGATCGACTGAGTAATTGATTGAATTCAAAGCAGCTTTGAATCGAGCTGATCCTGAAGGGCTCCCAAAGCCGATCATCAAAGCACTTTCCAATACGCTGATTTATATTCCAAAAGCTGCCATTTTTCTTCCAGGTGGTCTCCCTGCAGCTCATTCCACACAGAGGGGCAGCGCACATTCAAGGGTCAGACACGTTCAGGTGAAATGAATCATAATCAGCTCTATTGGCTAAGTGCTGTATGTGAACAAAGACACAAGGAATTTGACTGGTTTTTAAGTGGAATAAACAAAGAACTGTGGTGTACAAGCAAGTAGGTGAAAATGCTGCTAGGACCTGTTCGTATCACTTTCCTCTACATAAAATCAGCAGAGGAAGAAGTACTCAGCTCCCTTTAGTGAAAGAAATATCACAATGTGAAGTAGAAATACTCTATTTTAAAACTACAATCAATATCAAGTATACGACAAGCACAATATTGTATTTCAGTGCAGTACTCAGTAAATGTACTTAGTAAGAGAGATCTTAAAATCTGGTATTACTGTGAACATATGGTATATTTCCACGCACATTGATACTAACACAAACTCATGTGATGCTTGATACTAAAAGTTATTTGCTGACTGATTTGAAGAATTTGAACTGAATTCTGTACAGGTCTGTGTTGGAGTACAGTGGTATATATCAGTAATGCCTTGTCCTCTCCAGTGTCACTCTGGCTTGGTCCAAGCTGTTTGTCCTTTTCTTCGGCTCACGCTATGGAGGGGTGGACTTCAATAAACAGGTGTCATTTTTGGGGCATCCTGTGGCAAGTTATTGTCATCTTGTTCATGGTGTTCGGGGACAGTTTTCTTTTATCATCTGAGGTCAAAAAACACAAATAAAAAAGTGATCATTATTTCCCTGGTCCGGGACAGGGCCTCCGGCCTGAGACTGCACTGTTTGGGACCTCAGACACACAGATGTGAAAAACCTACCAACACACGGTGCTGGGCTGATGACATGCCGAAATGAAAGGAAAGGGAAAAGAAAATCCATCTCTCTAAAAAATGCACATCAGAAAATGACACAGAACTGCGTGGCTGCTTTTAACACCATTATCACAAGTTGTAGTTCTATTTGATTGTCCAGATCAAGATGCAGAGGAGAATCTCGTCATTCTTTAAAAAAACGACAGGGAGCCAGGAGGTTGACAGCACAAGAGGTCGGTTATCTTTAAAGTCATGGGCTGTTTGTCCTTCATGGAATTGTGTGTAGATTTAATTGAAAGAGTTGTTCCCTCTTCCATGTGACCATTTTCAGACCAATCAGGGGATGCTGATGCTGATGATGACCTGGCAGTTGCAGAAGTTGCTGATGTGTGTGAAGCAGGTAAAGGCAAACGAATAGGCTAATGATGATTCTCACAATAACATGCCGATGATGATGATGATAACTGCTAATGGAGCTATGTGACGTCAGCACAGCCTCACCTGCAGTCATGCTGCCTCGTAGCAGTATAACTGACAAAACATTAGGAAAAAAAAGTATGCTTTCATTCATTCATTTCGTCTATAATGGAGACATGAATGCAGATATAAATGGTGTCAGCCTGACTGGATCGCCAGTCCGCCTTCAGTTTCCAAGGAGATCGTACCTGGTGGCAGATTAAATTGCATAGCGAACGCGAGGCTCATAGGGAACCAATCTAAACACAGATGGTGTAATTATTGTTCAGCCATTAAACTGTGCAATCAGCATTTACTTCATAATGATACGTTAAAGCAAAAAACTTTTTATCACCAGTTTAAAGTGGGCAAACTCTGCTGGACTGGCTTAATATCCTGAAATAAATCCTCATTTTCTCAATTTTAAGCTTTTACCTGCAAAACGGTGTCATGTGTAGCATGAATTCAGCCTGTTCATGACCCTGAATAGGAATAAGTGTACCGAACATGAATAATGAATAGTAGCCGCTGAGTAGGCTGCTTCACCTCACACATTGCTTCCCTTTTAGGAGTCATAGGATGAAAAGTTCAAGAACATAGAGCAGTAGCTGAGGATCAGCAGCCGAGCCCATATAAAGTAACTGTGGCACAGCCGGGATGAACTGGAGTACATTCTCCCGGTGGATATTTACAGAATGCTGAGTAGATATTATTCCAGTCCTGCGGGAGGTTTGAGGGAAATCACGGCTGTGAGCAGTATCTGTACCACAGCGGGGAGAGCGCTTATGGCTGCAGCGGGGATGGAGGGCGGGGAGGGACGATGCCAGGTCCTCCATCTTGCTCAGAGATGTGAGGATGATTTAGGAGGCCTGTCTTTGCCAGGGTGTCGAGAGAGGGAGCGGGGCCGAGCAATCCTATTACTCCTCAATGACCCTGCCTTAATACACACACAAATACACACGCACACACTTTTCCGGTGCCTAGAAGGCTCACGCAGTGCTCAGGAACCACACCTAAAGACCACACTGGAGTCAAACACCAGCTGCCAGCGCTCGCGCAGACCAGAACACAACAGGCTTAAATACGTTTCACGTCAGACTATAATTCTGTTAATAACTCGTTAAAGAAACTCAGTCGCCGCTCATAGATGTCAATCAAAGTGATTGCACCAATATTTGAACCAATGAAATTACATAGTCATGCTGTGCTAACAGCACGGCTCAGTGAGCAGCATGCTGTGCACAGAGCCGTGCCTGCAGGGTGGAGCAGGCTGTTTGGAGGGATGTACGTGATGTTTGCTAAGGATATCCATGGTGCTCAGAGGATGTGTTCTGCTGGCTTTGGTGATCGTCTGCCTCAGTCATCACATCAAAATGTTTTTTCCAACACTGTCCCTGCAACTTTGCTGTAGATGCTTAAACCCCACTGGGACAGAATTACTTAGGGAGATGATTAATAAAACACTTCCGCTCCTCCATCAGAATGAAAGTTATTCCCCACGGCATTTTAGCCACTGGCTGTCCCGCTGGTTCTGTAACAGACAACAACATGCTGAGGGAAAACCATGTGGCCTTCATCAATGGGCTTATTATTTTTAATATTAGTATTATTTACTGGTATTAGCAGTAATTTAACATAATTTAACAACACAAACAAACATCACATCACCTGTAACATGGCATTGCAAGTCTATTTGAAGAACTTGTGGGGTCTTTGCTCCTGTAATGTTCATATTCACTTTTCTCTTCAGTTGTCACACTTAGCCGATGAAACTCAGGCACAGGAAACAACGCAAATAGTCTCTTCAAGTTTGGGAACACAGGAAAAAAAATCACACACATATATGCATTCATATGTGTTTCAAATCACTGAGCAGTGTGGGTAATTATGCTGTCACCCCACCTCCCCCAGACAAATAAATCCAGAATCTGGCTTTAGTGTTGTTTGAAAGTGTAGCCTGAATTTTGTCTTAATTACTTACTCACTACAAGTTTCATCAACCACGGTCTTAATTTTTCATGACAGGAGAAGCACAGAAATCAAGCATTTGAAGAAGAGACCAGGCAGAAAAAGTGACGGGAGGGTCGCAAGGGTTCAAATTATATGCAAATATATTATGCTATCAAGGCTTGTATGTGTGTCATGTATGTACAGACATGACACATGTGATTAAAAAAATGAAGTCACTGCTAATCTCCACGATTAGAATGTGTCCTATGTGTCCAGGCAGCATTAATCTTCTGCAAATAGGACTTCAGTATCTCTTCATCGACGCCTGTAAATGCACATGATTAGCCGACTCCATGGTACATGCAATTGCACCTCATTAAATCACAGATTCACTTAAGGACACTATGTGATGGACAGACTTTATCAGTAATAGAGGGTCCTTTGATTTGGCTTCTTTTCAGAGGATGACATGCAGTTTAATGCTGACCCATGAGCCTTTACTATCCCTGATGGCGCTGCGGTTTAATGTGGCTTACGACCTTAAAGAAATCTCTTTCTATTTGCCGTCACTGTAGAATAAAAAGGGGGCAGGAAATCGACCCATGATTCAGCGGTTGGAGGTTTAAAATGGTAAACTAGAGCACCGTCACAGACTCATGGGGACCAGCCCTGTCCCCAGGCACTCAGCAGACACGTGTAAAGTAGGCTAAACTCAAATATAAACACCAAGTCTCGCAGCCACGCATGTAAACATGGAAATGTGCACACACACAGATGTATGCACGTTCAGATCGTCTGGGGATCTCCTGTTTGCTTGGCGGTGTAGCCTGTTGCCGGGGTAACGCTCAGCCTGTCTCATTTAAGGGAGGTCTTGATGACCTCAGCGCTGCTTATTGAGCTGTGATCAACATGTTCGCCTGTGTCACCTCGACTCAGGAGATGAAACCTTCACTGCTCTTTTTACCATCAAGGTGAACCGAGACGCAGACCACAGCGTGCATGTGGATTCACACGCTTTATGGGGAGAACACTGAGCGTACTGAAACACATGATGGCCAGAAAGATTGAGTCTTATATGACAGGGCTGCTGTGAAATGTCAGCACTTTTGATTAATGATTATGTTGAAGCCTAATTAAGACTGAATATATGGCAGAAAATTCAGGTGTATAGTACATAATAACAGTAATCATCATAATAAAGATATATAAATTCAACTCAAGTAAAAAAAAAATCCACTGATTGGCTTGATCAAATTTAGACCCTAAGGTTACCAGGGATGAGCAACTGAGCCCGAGTGGAACTGAATGTTTTTTAAGAACATCAAGTATTCAGTGAGTGATTAAATTACACAATTATGTATTCAGTGGCATTAACAATAAAATTAGGAGCTGCTCAGTTCAGTCAGTGTCATAGCAACCACTGCAAAGTTGCACCGATGCATCTGGTGGTGGTGCGTCTTGCTAAAGGAGGATGGAGTTAAGAGAGGGTGACGCTTCGATTGCCATAAAAGCTCACTGTGCAAAACAGCTGTAATATCAGAGTTTTAGGATGAATTGTCTTTTCCCCTCTATAAAGTTCACACACATACTTTGTGAAGACAAACTGCCTGATCAAACTTTAAAAAAAGCTGGTTGCGCGGAGGCTTGCATCCTTCAAACTAAAACGCAGGAGCCTCCACCTTGAAGACATTTATGCTGATCAGATTGGCAAGATGGAGGAAATGTCAGCCAGCCTCTCAAAAGGGCACCAATGAGTTCTCTCCCTTAGATCTTCATTATATTCTCAACCATCTCCAACTTTGTCTCCCTTTAATAGTGGGGGTGGATGGTAATAGCTAGGTAGAGCTAAGGCTCCTGAAAGCTACTGTACCACATGTGAACCTGTTGCTCCTCATGGTACTGCACATTACTCGCTGCCTGCTGTTGTATGGAGACATTGTGTTCAGTGCTGACGGATAAATCATCAGAATCGTAGGACACCTGCAAAACAGTTGCTCTCCCACGGCACACTGAGCCCGGCATGCATTCATCTCTTGTAACATACTTCATCTTTTCTTGGCACCCCTGTAGACATGCATATTAGTTAACATATGTCCAGCTTTTTTGGCACAAGGCACACTGCTCATCATTGTCATAGCTGGGCCAGAAAACCCCAGGTGGAGGGAACCATTTTGCCTGTTGGTGCAGTGCAGTCTACCAAAGCAACAGATTTGTGCTGCAAGACTCAAAGACGGTATTCACAGAGGTACTGAAGTGACACTATGTCATTTTGCAAAGCAGTAATAACTCAATCTTCTTCATACGTAAGCCTGGTCTCATTCTCAGAGTACCAAATACTGGCCCTTTGTCACGCCCCTCTGCGTCTCATACAGACACACAAGGTACCCTTCAGCATCAGTAATGGACCCACCAGGCTGTCTGCTAACTCCACTGTAAACCCATACACAGCAATATTAGAAGATCAAGCAAGGTGACGTAGTATAAAGACCAGTGCTTTCATCCAGGAGAGCAGGGTTTGAGTCCCGTGAGAAACCATCAACTTTTCCTGAACCTAAAAAAGTAGCTTAAACCTAACCAAGTAGTTTTTGGGCCTGCACCCGACTGACATGCGACCGTTTCACAACCACCATTGTGTCAGAAAGGCTTTCTGGCAGGAAGGCTTCACGTGGAGCTGGAATAAGAAGGTGTTAGATGGACGGAACAGTTGCTCTGGGTGTCGAACTGAGGATGGGTTTTGTAGTGGAGTGAGTTGAAAGCCTGGTGCATCTCATATAGATGTTTCATCGTAGCGGTTTGACACACGGCAGGAGCGTGACAGTGTTGGGATTTGACTCTCTGGGTTTCTCAGTTCAAAACTCTCTGAGGGTTTTGCTGTCGTGCTCTTACTTGGTCAGGTACGACCCGCATCTCATGGGAGCTAATGTTAGCAAATAGATGAAGCTGACTGTATGACTCCTCTCTACTTGTGCTACGGCTACACCACGTTTGACCTAATGACGACTAACTGACTCAAAGGAAAGTCAGTGTGTCATTTTCACCAGTTGTGGCCACAGTGGCTTCTGTTCATTTAAATTTGCACTGGCTTACTTAAAGGACTGCAAAGAAGGGTTTGCTGGGATTTCTTTTTACCCACGACAAGAATAGCTTTGGGAACTGTTGAGGATGAGACATTTTCTCACAGCATCATAGCGTCATTGGAACACTTTATAAAATACAGGACTTGAACAGTATGGTGTAAAAATCAGAATCAGAATCAGAATATTTCATGAAACAGTAAACAATAAAACAGAAATGGTAAATAAGAAATCTCTCAGAGAATATGTAAAAATAAGTACATTATACTACAATATACTGTAAATATGTAAACTATGTGTATTATGCTACAATAAATAGCAACCGTCTATCTAGAAATATATCTGTTGTGCAACATTTTACATAAATAAATAACAAGAATATTGGAACACTGTAATACTACTACTGCTAATACTTATACTAATAATAATACTAATATATTGTAATATGTAGTAATAATAACAATAACATACACTGGCATTGTATAAGAAATGCACCAACACAATTTGCTTGAGTTCCTTGACAGCCAAAAATCCAAGCTGACTGGGAGGTCAGGGGTCAGAGGTCATGCCATTGATACAGTCCATGTAAAAAAAAAAGCCTCATTGTCATAATCATGGCTAATACATGCTCAAATGATGGCAGATGCCACTCATTTGTTTTTAGTGCAGCAGTTATAGCATCTTCATGGAAATGGCTTTCTGTGACTGCCAAGACAAACTGGCTCCATGTGCTAACAAATGTACAAATGTTTAGCCTTCCAAAACCTGTGTCCCTTCAGTAATTAGTGTGATATCTTTTTACATTCACCACCTAATACAACAGTGCAGCCAGGACTCGTGGCTCCCAGTACCAGAGCAGGACTTAGAAGTTGGCTCATTTTGCCATTAAACGGCGCTAACAAGGTCCGCTGGGATCGAGCCGGCACAGCAATTGATGTCAGTTTAGAATAGTTAAGGAGGGCTGATAATGCTCGCAGGAATGTCCCAGTGGCCCAGTGCTCTTGTTTTTCCACACTGGAGCTGATAGGAGCAGAACTGGACTCCATAGACCCACGAGCTTTCCCTTCCACTCTTTAGAGAAATGGCTTTTAATGGACTTGTGTCCTAAAATCATTACCACTTCATCTGCTAATAGATTCTCTTTGAAGCCTGCTTCTTACTCTGCGAGGAGGCATTCCATTGGTGCAAGTTATTGTCCTGGTAATCAGTATGCACGCTGAGTGCTTGATTTAACCAACTGTTTAACCAGTCGCGATTAGCATGTCGTTTCGACTGAAGCCGCTGTCATATATTACAGAAAAATAAAGGGATTTTGGCTCTCAGAGTCTGTCGCTCCCTTTCTTCTTCTCTCTGTGTCTTTGAGCTTGTTGCAGAGTAAGAAATTTGCATGCGATTACGCTTACCTCCGAGTTTTTGATGCTGGAGTGTTCCTTGAAGCCACAATCCTCTGGGCACATGCAGACATGAACTTGCATTTGTCAAATACTTCCCGGAGCTCATTGCTAGGGAAATGGGTCAGTAGCAGAGTTGAACTGAGTTCAGTGCATGGAAGGTGGTGCTGCCTGGCAGGAGGTGGTGGGGATGTGGAATAAAATATCTTCTTAAAAAAATTCCTTTGAACCTTCATGGCAGCCCTTCTGCCACAGTTCAGGAGTTTACATACATTGTGGGCAGAACAGATCGGCGGTTCCCAGCCCTGTTTGTCCCCTTCATCATCAGCGTGTAACACAATCCAAATGTCTTTATTCAAATTGTTTTATAGGTGGATGTTATTAAGCAATATTAATGATACAAACATAGATGATGTTTAGTATAGCTAATGTTTAGTTTGGTCGAGTTTGCATTTGTACAACTACCATTTACAGTGTCAGAAGTTGGACTTTAAAAACATTTATTAATTACTTCAAGCTATATACTGTATTTTAACCATGTATGCATTACCTTTAGCAGTTACCTATGTTTTAACCATTTATCCAGGCTGTTTAGGCTTCTGTTTAACTTGCTTGCTGACTGCTTTTTCAGCACTCCCGGTAGCAACAGGTGTTCAGGTGTCACAGCTAACTATTTAAATAAACATATTTTCAGGATCACACAGTTTCAGATTTCTATTTTGTCAAATTAGTTGAGCAACTCTACAATCATTAGTACCCCATGGCACCCGCAGAAGTGCCCCCAGGGGTACAAATCCACCTGGTTGAGAGTCACTAATCTGGAGATGAGCGAGGGAGATTTGTAGCTAGGTGTGAGTTGGTGTGAAGATAGAAGCTTTTTAAGCTCGGGAAGCGCTCCGCCTCTCCATCAGTAATTATCCCTGCTCCTGATCAAGGCACATGACGCCCTGTTCTTCCAGGCTGCTCTTTGGCTGACGGTAGCCGCCAGTGGTTTTACTGGGCATCTACCGGTGCGAGTGTGTGGAAGCGTGTGAGCGTGAAGCACGGCGGTGCTGACAAACAGCGAGGAGCTCAGCTGACTCCCGCTGAATAATTACAGTCCGTTCTAAAAAAGAATGTGAGAGCAGGGCTGCTGCAGTGGCTTATCTGTGTCTCTCTGTGTCGCCTCGACTCCTAAGTGCACCATCTGTTTTTGCATTGCGTCTGGCTGAACTGTGACACTGAGTCTGAACAAACTTGTGTGCTTGTGCTCCCGCTCAGCAGGTCACGCCGCTGCTAGCAGATGCCTTTTCTCAGCCTTCGGTATGTTGCACTGTGGCAACTCGGAGGGTTTTAAACCCGCACAGAGCGCTATTGTCTTTTAAAAATATTAATATTCATTGCTTCTTGTTATTGCCACTGAGACCCATTAAACTTCAGTTACATATCATTTGAATCCCCGTGGGGGCCTGTGCGGGTGTTTTTTAGCAAAACGAATCACTTCCTAATTAGATTACATTGAGAAAAATCTTTGTTTTGTCACCGGGTGAAGTTAATTGTTGGATTGTAAAGGAAATGGCAACAGATTAGTGCAGAGACCTTCTGTTCCCCTGCAGACTGCAGGGAAGTTGGATGGCATCCATGTGAACCTGCTGACTGGAACGAACATGCAGAGGAGAGGCAGCTCTCCTCTCTCAGCCAGGGAGGAGGAGGTGTTAGATCCTGGTCGCTTTGTTGGTTTCACAGGAACAAGTACTGTTGTTAGGAAACAACTTCAGTTTAAAGGACCATCGTGCTGTACAATTGCCATCCTTACACCGGCCACCAACGTGTTTTAGAATAGATTTTACACATGAGGCATGCTGGGTCCTGGCTCCTGTGTCTATTTCTGATTGTTACCTCTCTATGAGCCTCGGCAAACTGTGCCTTCCTCAGGCAGCACCATAAATGTGGTTCCAAGGTTTAGACTGACTGTGGGTCGACTGAGCCTCAGGAGACAACTGCTGCTGTGCAATGAGCTGCCTCAAGAAATTAGGTTAGTCAGATGAGTATCCACTTTTATATCTCCTCTCAAGACACACTTTTGTAGATGTGCATTAATTATTGATTTTCTTTTAATCTTCAAAACACTGCTGCGGAACAAAAGCGTGCTCTGTTAAACCAATCAAACAAAAATATGAGTCAAATTTAGACTGTGCATTAAGCGAAAAAATATGATCAGAACTGAATATACTATATCTGCCGTGAGTGGCTACAGAGCGAGCTCACAGAAGACAACAGGAAGCAACAAGAAGTCAAAGCGAAGTGCAGAGGTGTCAGAGTCACATGTCGCCACCAGACGTGACAAGAACGCGCCTCATTAAGAGAGTCTTTCCATGTCGGGAATAGAGAAATGAAGTCAGAACTGATGACAGAATTGATGAGAAAAATAAATGTTGGGTGAAGGAAACAAACTCTTTTGAGACAATACTGTCTACAATATATCTGACTGCCATAAAAAAACTTCAGCATGACTCAGCTATATACTTAATGTCTTTGTTTTCTTGAACTTTTTAGAAACAAAGTGCATTATTGTGATTTATTAAGATTGTCGGTATCTACAGTATGTACTGTACAAACACACATACACAAATATACACAGACTATTTGCAAAAACGGCGGTGGCCAGTCTGTTTTTGTTTTACTTTACTAACATCAGCATTAGATTATGTAGTTTTATTTTATATTACAGTCGGTGTGACAGTGCAGTGATGAATTAGTGAGAGTGGATGCAGTGTGGTCATTTACACGATATAAAGAAAAACCTACAACAAACTAAATTTACCTGCATGGGCCTGGTACTCCTGCATGTCTGTGCCTCCCACACACACACACACACACACACACGCACACACTGCTTTTTGTCTTCACTTGACAGCTTTACTGCAGGACTTAGCAGCCCTGTGAACACTATGTGTGTATGACCTTCTATAGCAGTTAATATGACTATCAAATGAGCTTGAGTGCAAGCTTTGATTGTAGAGATAGCTAACTGTATATATGTTTCTTATAAAGATAATAGTTTTCTCTTTTTTTTTTTTTACCTCATAGTGCATGTGGGTCATACTTTGTTTTTGCACATCTCACTGTTGGAATTGTTCAGTGCTGTTGCTGCGACAGCTTCCTAATGACCTCTAAGATCAACTTTCATCACATCACATTTCTCTACCTCCTATTTCAATTTCCCTTTCTCTAATTCAAAATTATCAAGCTGTTTAAATTTCATTTCTGCTGCTCTTTTGGCCTTTTACGATAAAATTCCCATTTTAAAACTGATAAAAGCCATGTTGCATGCAGAGAGGTTATCAGTGCAGAATGAAAAAGTCCATCGTGGGACCAGCTTTTCCTGCAGTCATAAACACAAGCACAACTTCCTAATATAACTAAAATATAATATAGCTAATATATTGTAACTACAGCTTTATAATATATCTTCACAGGGTTTTAAATGCTCTCACTCATCAGTGGAGAACAGATGGACGATATAAGCCCATCCCTCATGTGTGGACACTTTCCAGAGATTGCTCTTTAACTCTGCCTTTAAAGATCAACCTATCCTGTAGATTTCAAAGGCAGTTCAAATATGTTCCCTATAGGCCAACCGTATATTTAGATCACAGGAGACGTTGTCAGCAGAATAAAGCCGCCCTGCAGTAACACCAGCTACTCTAGTGAGTAATGTAGGACATTTGCACAATGCAGTGCTCATGACTTTCATTCCATGTTACACTTTAGGTGTAATGTACCGTAATTCACAGGGAGCTGTGTGTTTCTAGCATGGCCGCTCTGCAGTATTGTCACTCTGACGGCTGTAATTGCAATGCACGCGCATAACACTTGGGAGCTGTTTGGAAGACGCAAGGAGCAGACTCTTTGCCCGGGGATGTTGGCCTGGGTCTGTCATGTTTGTGGAGATAGACTCGAGCATGAATGCTGGGGGCATATGCTCTGCCCAGTTCAGCCATATGCCAGTTCTGCTGCCGCTGTTTCCCGACAAACTGCATCGCTTTAGCACAACAAGTCTGTGTCTGGCATGTCTGTTTCCGGCCGTATTAATGTGGACAGTTGCTGCATTTGAAACAGAGCCTGGGAGGCAGAGGTTAAAGGGAAAAATCCCTTCAAATCTGAATTAACATCCTAGTCTAATGATTTTAAATTGTTAAGTCATGATCCAGAAGCATGGCTAATTTTCTACGGATCACAGCATGAAGACACTTGTTTGGCAAGCTCACATCCTGTAATTGACCCCAAACAGACGCGTTAGCTCATGTTTGTTGGACACATCCAGTCCAGCTGAGGTATATGACAGTAGCTTCCAGCTGTGAATCACAAAATGTCCCAGTAAAATCTCACTGCTGCTAACACACAGTGTCCCAGCATGTGTTCCATTATTCAGTGTCTACGGATCAGCTTCAGCATTTGTCTACAGACGACCTGTCAGCAGGGTCTGCCTCTGTGCTGCTCCGCATCGGGACATACAATAACACGGAAATCCTGTTTAAGGTGAGATTTTGTCGCTAATTCACAATAATCTGGACACGCAGCTGGAGGGAAAAATATTAATTTAAATATGTAGATCGCAATGCTCATGTAAGTCCATGTATTGCAAACCTCTGGACCTTTGTGGTGCAGACATGGATACACTCTCACTCTATTTCTGAGCCCTCCCCTGGCAGCCTACAAATGCTTTACATGGGAGGCTGAATATTTTCCATCTCAATGGTACACATTCACATCCCTCTATCATGTAAAGCTGGTTTCTATCAAATGCAACCCTGAAATTGAGTATGCATGAGCACTGCACGGACTGCCAAACACTTGGCAGAAAATCCTTTTCATATTCTGAAGGGATGCTATTCTCTGAGTGTCCCATGGCTGTGTGCACAAATGCCCACCCCTTGGCTTTTTGCTTGTGGATGAAGTGCCAAGGGTAGTGCTCTTTTAGGGTGTCGATGCCGTGCTAGCCATTAGGGGGCACTGTGACTATGTGGCAGCCCTGCGCCTGTTGATTTCTTCCTGCAATTGCTGAGTGGAGTGGCCTCAGCTACATTATATCTGTCTTTTCTCAGGAGCTTTCACAGCTGGGAGAAAATCACTGTGTTTGCTGATGATAATGCAATTAATTAAAGAGCCAATCATTTTAGCCCGGCACGTCTAAATTTGAATGGAAGCTGTGACATATTGCTGTGTGTTGTACATGCTGACGCTGGACTGTGTCTCTGCTCATCATCGACGAACTTCTTTTGTTTTTTCGGCGACCGGCCAACATAATGCAAATCACGTTTTCTTATTAATTTTGATATTCAAGGTGCTGCATAGAAAGGCAGCAGGGTAAACAAATAAACAAACCTTCCCCTGTTGTCTTTGTGCGAGCTCCTTTTAAATTGAATTTTACTTCCCTTCCTCTTTGAGTGTATTGGCGAGGTTTAGTGTATGTCTCCTTGTGCGCTGTTGCTAGAGGCAGCTCTGGAGATGAGATCCTGTTCGCCTGCCAGATACAGGCCTCCGCTGCCATTAGTGCTGTGGCAGAGTTAGGAGGCTGTTCACATAATGCACCGGTTTGCTAGAAAGGGACATATACAAGGAGGAAGAAGACGGATGAGGAGGAAGACATGAGGAGAGGAAGGCAGGGGCTCTAACCAGCGTCCCGGCTTTACCGCCAGGCTGAGGGAATGAGTTAAGACAGTTTGGTCCCAGATCTGCTGTAATGCCCCCTCTTCTGCACTCCTGTACAAGATGGATGGCATGACAACGCCGGGGTAAAAGGGAGGCGATGTAAAGCACGTGTACACATCACAGGGAGCGTGTGCGGTTACGTGTGTGTGTTCACAGGGTCTTTTTCGAGCGTTGTGGGCACTGGCGTGAGATCCAGTCGGTGGACATTATCACATGGCTTTCTGGCGAAGCGGCAATGCTTCTGTGATGTCAGAAAGAGACAGAGAAGAAGAGAGACGGAGAGGGAGAGAGAAGAAGAGTGAGAGATAATCAGACACAGAGAGAGAGAGAGAGAGAGAGAGAGAGAGAGAGAGCAGAGGGGAGTAGTGATACAGTCAGCAGCAAATGCTGCCAGGGTTTTTCTATTTTTCTCTCCTTCCAGCCAGCAGAAAGGGAAAAGAAATCATGGAAGATGCTGTTGCATAGCCTAAAATATGAACTTGGTGTGTGCATGTTTTGTTCTTTCACCGTGTCCACTGGGATCTGATTCGCTCTCCACTGAAGCAAAGTGCAAGCTGTTTGTAAACCGTGCACAGTCAAATCTCCAGACGGGCTGCTCTGCAGTGTAAAACTGTATAATGTATCTCTGATTCACTGATTATCTACGAGCTAAAAATACACGCCGCTGCTCACTGTATTTACTCTGAGAAATTACCATTTGCTCCAAGAACAACAAGCAATTTGAATGCTCAGGATGTGCAGCAGCTGTAGGCACATTAGTGGAAGAGACCGGATTCTTTGCGGGTGCGTATGCAGCACCAGCTACTTCCTGGTGTTTGAGTTGCGTTTGCGGTTCATCAATCGGCGATCGTGGCGCTTGTTGTCCTGGCAACTCCCCCATCAGCTCATTTGTATCAACTCTGTGAGAGGCGTTTCTGAGATGCACTTTCCATCAGCGGTGAATATTGACAGCTTGGACAAAAACAGAGAATGTGTGGGTCCCTGTTGCAAACAAATAAATAAAAAATGCTGCCCTGTCACAGATATCAGGCTGATGAAACAGGAAGGCCACCTGGGACCATCTCACCCAGGGACGTCAATTGACCCTTCACTAAGGCCCCCTCCCTCAGATACTGTCGCTATGTCTCGCTTTCCGTCCTTGCACAGCACATGTATGCACTCCAGAATTCTGTGATATGTATGACATTATTGAAACCATCTTCCCTCTCAGCATGTGCTCTGAGTGCATGTCCATGAGTTTTAAGTGGAATATGGTGATTTATGGTGATTACTGTATATATAATGTAAGTCAGAGGTTATGGTTAGTGTACATTCATGCATATGCATACAGATCTGTTTATTCAATGCATGTATTTGGTCTCGCACCTATGTACATACAAGAAAACTGATAATCTGCCTTGTAAGGATGTTTGGTCATCTGTTGATGCAAGATACTACATTGATGTTAAAATACAGACCCTGATCTGAGTAGAACTTTATCAGGTCAGGTTAAAGTCATTTGAAAATCTGCAGGGAAGAATGTTGTGATAGTAACGATCACAAAAAGTTAAATGTTAATGTTAAAAAGTGCTCATTAGCCCTGGAATTAACGCTCAGCTAAGTCTAGTTAAAGTCGGTAGCTGGCTATGCTAGTGTTTGCAGCTTCCGTAGAGGTAGACCAACACACTCTTTAATTCCTGACACCTTTGCTCTTGTAGTTTTGGTAATGTGAAGGCTTAAAAAGATGGCAGCACTTTCCTTTAGCACTTGCAGGTAATTTAGGCTCTAGTTCCACATCAGTCTCAGTTCTGATCCAACAGTAGCACAAATCCCAAAACCATTTTTCTTTGGATAATTTATCATAATAAAAGCAATATTTTTTTTGCATTTCAATTACAGTTATTTTTGTTTTCGAGGGAAATTGGGCAGACTTGTGCGTTTATGTTCATTTCCTCTTTCCTCTGGCAGTGCTGGTAATTTGCTTGCTGTCTTAGCGCACCGCTGCTGAATGAATTCAGGAGGAAAACACTGTGAAATGTGCTGGTGATTATTGTGGTAGAGGGAGCTAATGGGAAATCTTCAGTTTCAAGGCTCAGTGTGTGTATCGCTGTCCACACAAACACATGCACCAGCAAAAGTGTGTGATTGGGAGTGAGTGTTTGATAATGTACAGATGCAGCAGTTGTCATATTCAAAATGTGATTTTCCAAAGCTGCATTTTGGCTACATTCTCAAGACAAATGGATTTAAAAAAACATGTTTAGCTCTGCTTTCTCAGTTCAAGTAGTTGGTAGTGAATACAATGTAGTAAGACTGTGTAAAATTCAAGAAATAATTATAAGAGCTGCCTGGAATACAGGGGCTTCAAAGGGGACCATGGCCGCTACTCCATAATAACACAGAATGAATGAAATCTGGGAAGAAAGCCACACAACAATTTCCACAACTGAATTAAGGTCAGCAGCAAAAATGGCCATGGCATTCTCACATGCACACATGTCTCACATGTGTCCTTTCACTCAGATGTAAGATGTGAAGCCTTAAATAGCATCAGTGCTCAAATAGGGCTGAATGGTGAAGCAGTCCAGCATGAGATTAATGCACAGTACTAAGGTACTGACAAGTTGCAACGACGCAATGCCCTGTGCATCATGGTATGTTAGCGTAAGTATGGAGGCATGCAGTACAAGAGGCTTCTACAGGTACACATGGTGAGTTGACCACCTGTGCTGCCACATCCGTTCACGTACAGCTGCGGTGACAAGATAATTGTTCAGTGCATTTCTTGCTTTTGTTCCTTATTATTACATAGCAGCTATATGTTTTTTTTGCTTCCCAATCAACATGAAAAGGGAAAAGCTGCTCATCACAGCTGTGTTCTAGTTTTCTGAGGCTGATTTCTGACGTACTCCAGGAGTAAACATGTGAAAAACAATGCTTAGAGTTTGTTTGCATTCATCGCTCGCATCAGTGGTAAGCTCTCAAATAGTTAACACAGCAAGCATGCACAAATATGTGCTTGGCTCTTGATTAAACAGGACTCATTACTCATTTGTTTACATTTATCTGCAACCCTAACAGAACTGTTCTAACGCTCATATAACTGACTTTTCAGCAAAGACAAAATAATGTCAGATAACTCTGAGGGGAAGAGAACAACAGTTATTGGACCAACTGTGGTGTTCGTCTGGAAAGGGGGCAGCGCTGGTCCTGCACTTCATTCTCAACAAGGCAGCACAACATCATGCATTTTAGTTTATGTAAAATAAATCTAATACACTGCAGGTCCCTTGATTATTTGACATCAGAGCTTGACTTTTGACTTTTTTAAGTGTTCAGAATGCTTGTCATGAACTAGCATGCTGGGACAGTCTCAGTCACTGCTTGAGATACAGTCCACAGTGAACTGTGCTGTTTATTGGAGGTGGGGAAGTTAAGAAGTCGTGCATTTGCCAAACCAACCAGTTAGTCTTCATCAATGTTTGTCTTCTTTGCATCATTGTGGCATAATAGCTCCATTACAACACCCTCTGGTACTTGGCGGTTGGTGTGAATTGAGTGTGACATGACACTATACTGGCTAACTAAGTAAGTGCACATAAGAGATATTTTGACCAATGTGAGCACACATCCCATGGTGCTTTTCTTTGCCTCATGCATGCAATCGCACTGCGACGAAGACCTACTGAGATGAAGATAGAACCGAACAGTATGTCTGGACAGTTGTGGCTGCAGTGCATGGCAGTCTTCCTGACAAACAAAGTGCAGTTGCTTTACTATTTCACACCAGAGAAATTGCTGTTGAAATGCTCAACTTGGCAGCTCCGGCTTGTATCTTTTACCTTTGCAAAGCCGGTGGCAGATATGGCAAGTAATTTCCCCCTTGGTGACAGCCGGAGCCACTTCAAGTCTCCTTTGGACAAAACAATTTTCTATAATGAAGAAAACTGGGCACCTCACTAATCTAGTACCTCTCCAAAGAGACTGTGCAGGTGGGTGTGATGCCTTGTGCAGACCCCTTTAATGACTTAAGAAGTAGGTCTATTATAGATCTATGCAATATGTCAATGCAATCCCAGCTCAGCCTTTGACAAACACAAATTGGCAAGCCATTTGGCGGCCCTTTTCCCCTCATTACATATGTATTTATTTCAGCAGCTTCTCTTTTCATGCTGTCTGCTCCCGTCAGAGGCTGTGCATTGGTGTGCATCAATAACAGGAACATTTCTGACTTGGTGCTGATAGCAATACAGCAACCAGAGGGAGAAGGAGAGAGACGGAGAAGAAACAACCAAGGCAGAGACAGACAGAGAGACAGTGACGCAGGTAGAGGGACACAAGGAGCGGCAATGACATGTCATTTTATCACTGAGGAACTATTTTTCTTAAAAACAAATTCAGCTTTAAAACTCTTGCTGTGGAAGAATTAAGCACATACAGCTTTCTGTGGGGAAAAAGCTGGCTAATAGCTTAAATGTCGAGCACACAATACAGCCGGCTCTGCGTTGCTTCTCAGCCTCATTGTCTGCAACTCATCTTGCTTGTATGCCAAAGCAATGCTATTGTTTACCCATGTTTCTAAATGGATTAGCATGTTTATAACTCCTCTGCTGTGTAGCCATGCCCACATTCCAGTCATTGCTGAAATGCCAATTCCAGGCATTTATGCATGAACACAGACACAGACGTACAATATAAATGACAATGACAATATCTGCAGAGAGATGTGCAAGTATTTCAACAGAAATGCATTTTTGTGTGTTGGTGTATTTAGAAATTGAAATTATCAAATAAATAAAGTACAGTACAGTAAATACAACCATAATTTCCAGATTAAAATGCTGACTCTAAGGTATATTTTGAGGTGGACACCTTGGACAAACAGTGTAGAAATTATAGCCCTTTGGGGAACTGCATAATAAATTGTTGCTCCTATTATACACATGTGATCAGAGAGATCCCATTTGTCGCTATTTGCTCCTCTCACTAGATGCTTATGTCCCAGTGAGGAAGCATTTGGGTGGGAGATGGATCTGTTTTAGTAGTCAAGCTATAGGCTGCGAGCGACAGCACTATCAAAGTTACAAATAGCCATGATCAGGCAAAGGACTTCGGGAACGTTTGATTTATAGGGCCGCAGGTACTTGTGCATAACATAACGGAGCACGAAGGCTGTCTGCATCACTGCCTTCATTTCTTTGACTAAATGAATAACAAGCAACTCTAACTAGCTCATAGACAGCTGATTGATACACTGACGTACTGTGTGTGTGTGTGTGTGTGTGTGTGTGTGTGTGTGTGTGTGTGTGTTTCTTAGGTAACGTTTGGGTTTTCCACGTCTAATTACATGACAGCCCTTTCTGGGACCACCCTGAACATATTAGCTGCACAGCTCACACTGCATCTGGCTGTCACCTTTATACATTAAATGTGACGGCACAGTGTCTGGGCTGCTGTGTCTGAGCTGATTTTCCACTGAAGTAAAATTTGCAACTTCACTCCCACTTGTTAGTGTTTATCCGCAGAATTGTCTCGCTAAAATTGCCTTCTATTCTATTATATTGCTGAGATATTGATGCATTTTGTTCTGGACTCAGAGCTATGCAGGGGAAAGAGGAGAGGCACTTTGTTTATGAAAATAGAAATTTCCCAGAAATATATATTTACAAGTGTCCCACACTCATGCTGCACCCTGGCAGTCATCCCACACTGCCAACCTGCCCAAAATAAAGACCTTTTCTAGCATTTTCTCTTAGCTTCTTTTTCCTGTGTGAAATTTCAGTTGTTCCTGTTGAATAATATAAAATGTGACACAGTCATTCTTTAAGTTCAGACAGATTTATCCCCATGAACGCATGAAGCCACTAATTCACTGCATGATAATTCTAATTAAAAGCTTGCATGCTGCGCTGGAAGATGCCGATTTTATATACTGCATCAAAAATCTGTCTTATGTGACATTTCCACACTGCAATGGCCTAAAGGTCATAAAATAAGATACAGACCACTGACCAGTAGTGTGTCTCTGTTCTGTGATGAGTTTGTGAGACAAGTGCTTTTCAGAGGGATCCCATCTCCAGTGAAACATTGATCACACTGTGATCTTTAGATCATGACAGCAAAATAAAAGACAGTATACAGTAATGGCGACTCGTGCAGCCTCACTGTCCAGAATCAGACTTTCTTTCATCAGTTGTTGCTTCCAAATGTGAGATTGAAACGTGTTTATATTTTAACTATAGCTGAACAAATACGTTATTGAATCTAAATGATGGGCTTGCTTTGTGGTCATTGTAACTGAGTCTGCTCGCTGACAGGTCAGCGGTCACTGTGGCTAAACCAATCTTGGCCTTGGGTTCGTGTGTTTTTGAATTATGCCCGCCTGTTGTCTTTATTCCTGTACAACTCCCTGAGAAAAGTGTGGCTTTTTCTCTAAGTAATCACTTGCAAGACAAATGGCTGGCATTGAGACATCTTACATCCCTGTCTAATTAATGGCTCTCTTCTTTCCTCCCCCTGTAATAATTCACGATGAAGGACAATAAATAAATGGTGCTGCCGCGGTGCAGGTTTTTTGTCTGGAGAAGGACGAATGATTCAATTAAAGGTAAAGCTTTGAGCCTATATTTACCTGAAGTTCTTACATTTACTTCAATTACACTATTTCTTAAAATCAAGGTGTTTGCTCTCAGACAATAGTTGTTGCTGTGCTGTAAAAATGAGAGAAACTGTACGCTTAACCCCTTGACGCCTGAATTTATTTAGAATTATATCAAAAAATTAACTATTTGTGTTTTTGCTTTCAAATTGATCCTAAATTAAGATGAGTTTGTTAATTTTTCTGTAGCACATACAATAGATATAAATTTAGGTATGATGCAAATTAACGACAACAGGCGTTAATGCTTAAATGCAATAAAAATACTTTTTTTTCAAAATTCATCATTTCTCTTTGGAGATTAATAAAGTATCTATCTATCTATCTATCTATCTATCTATCTATCTATCTATCTATCTATCTATCTATCTATCTATCTATCTATCTATCTATCTAAAAGCCACAAAATTGTTTACAACTATTTACATTATAGCACCAACTAGAACAGGGTTCAAACAAACAGTATATGTCCACTTTTTCAATGCTTAAATGCAGTAAAAAAAACATTTTTTTGTGTATTCAAAATTCATTTATTTCATCAAAACAGCCACAAAATTGGCTTACAACCATTACATTTTAACAACAACACGACGGATGTAGTTTTCACTTTGACCGGTCCGACGAGAAACCAGTGCTTGTGAAAGGTTCCTGAGTGTGTGTTGAATATGCACAAACCGGCATTAGAGGAATGCATGCGCGATTTGGCTGCAATGTGGATTAAAGCGGTACGATGTGAATTCGCGACAATCTGGGTTAAGAGGTTAATGAGTGCAAGTGGGCGTTGTGTTTAGTCTCAAAGTTTGTGTATAAATCTGTAAAAAATCTGATCTAATCTAAAACACAGCAGCAGAGTGAAAGCCTGCTGCACGCCATGCAGAGTTTTTCATTATCCAACACGTCTTCCTTCACGTTATTGTTGTGTTCTTGAATGTACTTGTGTGTGTTAGCAAGCCTGTGGCCAGACACAGGAGGCAGGAGATGCTGAAATATCCACAGCAGCCTAATGAATGAAGAGTAGGAACTGCTGAAAAAAAACAAATGTCATTAAATGTGACCTCTCGTATTCATAGATGAAGCGTCCTACCTTAAGCACACCCTCTGGCTGATGTGGAATGTCGCCTGCGATTTTCTTTCTCGCCGTGTTCAAAGTGCTTCCTCAACCTCACCTCTCACCTTCTCAGAAGCTTCAGCCAATTAGGACGGAAAACAAGGTTAATATTTCATATCTCATTCCCTGAGAGGAATCCTAACTATGGCCAGACGCCTGGGAATGTGCACGCGCCGTCTTTAAGAGATGACATTGGTGGAGGTGATCAGGCCTCAAATACGTGAGGCCTGTTCGTGAGCTTCCTTAAAATCTGTTGCAAGGGCAAACACAAATAGGGTAACGCAAGTTTGACTGTAAGGCAGAAAATGAGACAAATCTGATGCTATAGCAGCATCTCTGCCTCTTTAGGAGCCACCATGCTTGTTGAGTGAACAGTCATGCTGTGGTCACATCTAAACCAACTGAACGACTGTTGTGTGGCCCCAAGCGCATAACTTGATGCCTGGTAGGATGGATTTTTTGTGTCACATGACCTCGTGTGATCTTGCCTGGAACTCCCCATCTTCTCCCTGATGCTCTGCATGATCAGCTGACCTGCATATTTAATATTCCTAATATTCCTAATTCAAAAACACAGCAGCCTGCTGGTCAGATAATCCTGCCATGGAAAATCTGTGAAGATGTTCAGACAGACAAAGTCAACGGAAACACACGAGCAGGCACCACTACATCCGAATCCACAACAAAAAGGCGACGCATTCTTGTGAGCTGAAATTGTTTCAGCGACTTCAGCAAAGAATTTGCTTCTTACTTGAAACGTGCAGTGATGAAAGAGAAAGGAGAGAGACTGAGGGGAAAAAGCAGCGAGATAGAGTTTCTTTGGAGTAATAAACATGAAATGCAGAAATGGTCCAGTGGTCAAATTTGTGCAAATGAAAAGCAAAGATTTGCTTTGCTGTGTGCCTGAGCACACCCTAACACATTCCCGAAAGTACGACTGAAGTGCTCTTTGAAGAGTGCTCTCAAACTCTTGGTGGCTAACAGGAAGAGATACGAAGCAGGGATGTTGTGGGAAAACAGTATTTACATTTAAGTCCCTGAAAACTTGACCTCAAATCTTAAGTGTTCTCTATAAAATTACAATTCATGAGAAAATATGGAAGTGCTCTATGTGACATTACTGCTTTTTCAACAGTCCCACTCACTTCACACCCGTGAAAAAAACACGGACAAACAGAAATACAGAAATGTTGAATGTGAAATAACCAGAACTGTTACAGAAAGCAGTGTTCATGTATGACCCCATCATTTATTATTCATAATTGAAAGAACACATTTTCAGGGCCTTAAATCAATCCGTGGTAAAAATAAATGTAAAACATCAAGTGCAACAACATCAAAAATATGATTTAATATTAGTATGGAACAAATAACGCGGTCCCACTGTGTTACCGTCATTATCAAACCAGAACACCTATCGTCTCGTCCTCTCATATTCCATTAAAGCTATGGTGTCTCCACACCAACCATCAAGACACAAATCATAGCAGAGCATCTGTTTGTCATCATCCTGTGCCCCGAGGCTGATGCCGTGTCCTCCCGTTAAAAGCTACCTCCCCAAAGCAAATATTTCCAAAAGTAAAACACAGGGGAGCTTTCCTAAAAGCCTCTGGAACACATCCAAAAGCACTGTCCCTCTGTCCTGCGTCCGTCCTGTCTGTCTGTGTGAATGACATGAGCTGAGGACTTAGCTGAATCCATTTTGATGCTGTCAGCTGAAGGCTGAAGCAGAGGCCAGAGCACTGAGCCATAATCCCCGTGTGGCTGTAGGGGAGCTGAATTAAACAAAACAGAAAACACAGCAAGGGACTTCAGATGTAATTTTCCATTAAATTTCAATCATTTTCTCATACTCTGTGCTAATAGCCTGCCCCTGTTATTCCACATCTCCCCTGTCATCCGTATGGAGGCTGTGCGGCTGCCTCAGCAGCACCCTGCCTATTCACGGGCGGCCTCTGGAGTACTGCCTGTGTGCAGACATTCGCATATAACAAGATGACTAGCTTGTGACAAATGACAGCGCTGAGAATGCGAGACTAGCTTCAACGTGCTCCTAATACGCCATCAAACTGATGACATATCAGAAAATTAAAGACTGTTACTGATAGAACAGCAGACACAGACGTGGTCACCTACCAGTAGCACATGCACTGTAGGCTGGGAAGTTCACAGCGCATAAAAAGAGTGGCCCAGTGGCTCCATGTCCCGCCTTCTCCATGATAGTAAAGCTGCATATGCATCATATAACTCAGACCATTGTAACGAGCAGGCCAATGTTCCCGTCAGTCTCCTGTTTGAGATTCTGAGTCGTAATTTCTGACAGTGGCGATATCTCGCTGTTACTGAAAATAACTGGTGTCAAACCATTGGCAAGGTGGCTGCAAAACCTCACTGGCTGGCAGTACACTTAAATAAAATCCAGTATTAACTCTGATCCGCCATTTCCGATGCGTATCCGGACAAATTATCCAGAAAATAATTGATCTGATCTCGCCTCTGTGTTTGTACCTGGTGTTTTTGATGCGTTCTCGTTCCCCTCATTGAGATCAGATCTCTGTCCTGCAGAGCGAAACCTGCACATCAGTAATGAGAAGTGGCGGCAAATCAGCCCCAGACTCTCTCGAGTTTTCTAAATTGGTGAGTTAGGAGAAACTTTTCTAAACTTTGTGAAGCACTGTCTATGACAAACTCTTAATTATTTGTCCCCTCTTGTAAATTAGAAATTAAATGTAGCCAAAAACACAAAGTTATTCCTGTCTTTGTCTAAATATTGTGTCAGTTCGCCTGGGTGTGTTGCAGATCTGGTGTGAAGGCTAACTAGATCAAATATGGCTCATTAACAGCAGATCAGCTGCACAAAACAAAGCAACGTGTCCCACACACAGTTATTTCTGACTGTATGTCATTCATTTCCCTCCTGTACTGTTTCCCCACAGTTCTGCTGAATAACTCATCTTTTGGTGCTTTCATGGTGCAGAATAGATGTGTAATCAGTAATCAGAAGTGTGTCTCTTTCAGCCTTCTTGCTAGCTCGCTCTCTAAATTTGTACAACAACGTATATTTTATAGTAGCCAGACACAAATATCTGTATCAGTGTTCTGTGTATGTGGATGCCAGCACGTTGCACAGATTGTTTCTACGCCTACCTAAAATCTGAACACACTGCGAGCCAGAAAACCTCCAGATGTGGTCCAACAGGTTCCAGTCAGGGCGCATTTTCCATCTTGCATTAACATGAATTTCTCCTTATCCAGATAATGTGTCTACATACGGATCACATTTCAATACAAGGTGTAAAGTGGTGCAATTTACACTGTCTGTATCATTTGACTTGTCAATAAACTGCTGCACACGGCAAAAGAAACCAATTGAGGCTATTTAAATGATGTGGCAACAAGAGTTAGCTTTGTTGGAGCATGGCCGTTTCTTAAATAGCTAGTCTTTGATAACCCGGCATTTATACAATACAGATTAAGCCATACTATATTAAGTCATATTGCTTGGAAACTTGTATCATTAACAATTACAAACACATTTATGAAAATGTTGCAATTATTCATAGACAGAAAAATGTTTTATTTTGAAATTCATGATTGGTTGCAGCGTAGCCTGTTACACTTCCTGTTTATAAGGTACAGTCTAATCTCAGACAGAGACAAATAGAACTTCTCATAGACTGGTGCCAAACAAACCCAAATTACTCAGCACAGTAATCACACATCCCAGCCGTTTGCTTCTCCATCATTTCTGTGGCAGTTCCTCGGCTGAAGCCGCTTTTAGACTTTTAGAGCATCCATCAGCTTGTGGAAGTTGTGGCACCTCTTTCCTTTCCTCTGGCCACGGCCACAGTCGCTGAAGGCCACGTTTTTCCACAAAATGTGTTGCCTGTGAGCTCTTCTGGCTTCCCAAGTTGGAAATTTTTGTCCAGGAAAACTACTGGTGGCGATGGCGGGTTTTATCTCTCGTAGTCAGATTTAATATAATGCAGTGGAATATTCCTACAGATCCCACAGCCCCCTGACCTTCGTCTTGCATTGCTGTTTTCATGGACTTGGCAGTTTTTTTAATTTTTCAAAGCTGCTTAATTTTCTAATTAATTTGCTTTGACATAAATGAGTCAGGTCTATTAATTGCATAATACATTTGATGTAGATCTGTGTCCTGTTTGAAATTAGAACCAGCTGGCACTATTATTCTCAGGGATAGTTTGCTCCACTGTGCTGCAGTCTACGAGGGATAAAGCACTGTAGAAAGTGAGCAGAGAGGCTTGTCGTGCATTCTTCAAACATTTTTCAGTTATTGCCAGCATGAAACAGAGACGGGTGGGCCTGACATCAACTTGTATTTAATTTGTTGTTTGCAGTCAACTGAATAATTCATGCACATGCAGAGTTGAACCAGCCATCAGTAAGTAAAATACATATTTCCATATTGTGTGTGTTTGTGTTTGTGAGAGTGACGCTGACACAGAATCTAGTTTAAATAATAATAAAATCTTGTTCATCGATACATTCAGGCTCATGGCGCGCGCTCTCCTTGGTACTGAAGCGATGTCGGTGTTGCTGCCATTGGAGCTTCCTGTGTGCAGTCAGTCGGGGCGGGGGGTGGTGATCCTCATGTGGGTGTTTTTTGAATACTCTGCCAGCTCTGCAGCAGCACCAGCAACCGCCAGTCAAATCTGGACGCACAGACTGACAGTCTCCATCATGGCATAAGAGAAAAATACCAGAAGCCTCAGTAGCTCTATTATTATATATGATAATTAACACTGGGATGATGTTGGATGTGCCACAAGGTGTGACTGCAACAGGGCTAAATCATACGTTTCCTGAATGAGTTCTGACAGAGACATGATAGGACCATTATAGTAATATCAAACAAGGCTTCAAATGATAAACTGTGAGCTCGTGTTTCAGCACGCACTCACCCGCCTGCTCTTGTGCGGTTATTGCACCAAAGCTGAGGTAGGCGAGGGAACTATACCAGGTTCCCTCATCAGTCCTCGCTTCCCTTGGGACCGCCACTTGGATTTCCTATTTCATTTCCAGAGCTACTCTTTACACCAGAAATGCCTGGCTCGCAGAATATCCTCTGTCTGCCCTGGATTACAACGAGGAGCACTCAGCTGTGCAATAGTACTTGTAGACATAAGGTGTTGATTTCCAACATGGCTGCTAAAAGTCGCTGTGTCAGTAGAGAGAGTGGTAGCTAATCATCGTTCATCTCTAGTGAAAGCAAAGTAGTGTTTCTTTGGAGGAGCCGACGGGTTGTTCTGTTATTAACTGTACAGTTTAGGTGTAAACAGAAATATTTTACGGACATCACTGCAGAGTACTGTGCACTATTAGCATCAGAGAGCTCCTCTATGATTTCTAAGGGATTTCAGCATAATGCTGCCTTATATGACACTCGAGTCTGTCCAATCATGAGGCTCAGTCCATCCTGCTAACAGAAGACCTGCAGACATTGTGCTCCTTCAGTAAATCCTGGTTTGATGGTGTTTCTGTTTTGCATTCAGTATATACATTTTAGTGTATTTCAGCTGCCGTTGGTACATTTCACTGGTATATTTTATTGTTTATTGTTTAGTATGTTTTTATTGTCTTAGTATATTTTCATTTCTGGTATATTTTTATTTCATTTACATTAACTGCATGTTGGTTTATTTTATTCTAGTATCTTAATTTTATAATCTTTCTTTTCTTTCTTATTATCTTGTTTCTAACATGGGGGTTGCAATGCAATTTCATTGACATGTCATGCTCAATGACAATAAAGACATCTTGAATCTTGAATCTTAGCCGTGTATGAATAAATTGATATTCAAATGAGCTGAGAAATAAATGAAATGATGTTATTTGGTGGTTTTGCCATTTTCCAGTCATTGATTTGTGTTCACCTCGAGCTATTTGATGCAGTTTCTCCTCTCTGTGCATTTAGGTTTTTTTTTGTTTGATTTTCCTCCATCTCCTGTTTTGTTTTAATTGCCTTACCCTACATGTGTGTCACCTCTGTGCAATTAATTTCTGTTTCCTCAAGGTTTACACTGCTCTCTTTGTCTGTCTAGTCTCCTTCATCTCCATCTCTCCTTCATGACTGAAGTAGATTTCACAGGTAAATCAATCAGGGATCAGAGCTTTCATCTGGATTCACCTGAGCAGGCAGATTGATGGAGACACTAGCTGCTCCTGATATCCTCATATTTTGTCCAGCGCGTAGATTCGCCCTGCTGGGCCCTCGCCGCTGCTCTTGGTGCTGAGTGTATTTGGTCTGAGGCTTGATGGATGTCTGAGGCTTTTAAATGGAGGAATAAAGAAGATGAGGCGAGATGAGTGCGGTAAGGAGACGAGGAGACAAAGGAGAAAGGGAGAGAAGGTGAGGAAGGAGGACAGGAGAACGCTGAACCAGCTGTTTTCACACATGTAGATTGTTGGTTGTTTGTAACAAAATGCTGGCTAGCATCCGGCTGCAGCTAGTCCCTCCCCATCCCAACACCACCTCCGCCACAAACACCACCCTCCACCTCCCCTATCAAGCTGATTAATAGTGAGAAGAGGCAGCTGCATTGCTCTCCCCACAGAGAGGCCAGGCATATGGCAGAGTGGAGAGCTGAGCTGCAGAATTATCATATCAAACCCGGTTTCCCTCGAACACTCGAGGGAACGAGCGTCGTAGCCACTGATTCTGAAAAAGAGGCAAGTATTATGAAGATCAAGGTGCTCAAGCCGTCTCTACAACCAGTTAGCTTTGAGATTATGTTTTTTTTTTCTTTTTGGAGCCAGGCTGTGTGAGAGCTGCCGGACCTTTTCATCTTCCTCACTATATCTGTCCTCTCACCGGTCCTGATGTAAATTATGCATGGAGCAGCAAGGCCAATTTCCCAAATGTTTAAGCCTGTAACCTCCGAGGCATTGTCCTGACCTCCGTTATACATGGAAACTCAGCAGTTGGCGGATGTAGATCTGCAAGACTAGGAGGTCTTGTGCCAGTGTGGCAGCAGGAATGCCCACTGGTTAGAGAGTGACACCCTTTTGATCCTCGTAGCAGCACGTCTTGTCAAAGGTTTGCTGAGTTTTATTCCGCAGAAGTCCTCACACCTGCAGCACAGAATAGTTTTTCTTGTCAGTGTCTTCCAGAAAGAGCCATCCAACCATTCCAAAGACTAACTCTATGAGTGTTTGCTGGTCTGTAACCTCTGGAGCAAAGGTTTGGTGAAGTTCAGGCAAGCAAAACATCTTGATCGCTGTTTGATGCAGACAGTGAAGCTGCACTGATCTACTTTGAACATGAAGAATGAATCAAATGATCACAATGTGTGTAGTGTTGAAGGTGTTGTTTCTTGCAATTTTAGCACTGGCCTGCAAACTCTGCTTGCATCATTTGCGACGGCAAGCGTGTTGTTTATGGCAATGAGGCTGAACCCACGTTTTGTAAATGATAAGGAGCAACTACGAATGTTGCTTTGTATCTGCCGGATGTGTACAGGTAACTGTTTGCTAGCACATCAGTCGTATCCACTCTGCAAGGTGATACCATGTCAGTATGGTGTTACAGCTTGAGCGGACCCCAAGTGACTAAAATAATGCCAAAGCCAAAAAAAAAAAAAAAAGTAATTGTACAAAGTCTCCACAATTATCATATTTCATTGAAAGCTACTATCGCACATTCAAATCCTGAGTGAGCACAATTTAAATGAGTTTGTGCCACATTCAGAATAGTGTGTTTTACCCAGATTACAGGACATAAAATGGGTTCTAGCATGTAAGATAATAGCATTTCTGAACAGTAAACAGGCCAAACACAACTTGAGAACAATAATGCCAAATTAGACGATTTGAAACGTCTTAATGCGTCACTACATTACTGATACAGTTAAAGGTACGAGATGTAAGAACTGGCCACCTTATGGTCACTCCAAACAAACAGAGGGCAGCATGGCACCAGAGTAACCGCTAACTGCTGCTCATTATACTCTTTGCTGTAGCTGCCAACCTCAGCTGATGGTGTCAGAGAGCTCAGAGCACCGTGGGATTGTCGGATGTTTACATCGCGGACAACAGAACCGAACTCAGCAGCCTTCCAGTGAACACGGCCAGATCACAGCCTCCCAGATCAGCGGAGGCCAGCTTGATGACAGGGTTACTCAGAGGGTACACGGCCGCATTTCTCTGTTTAAAAATGCAAATAGGTGCAAGAATATTTCTTTATTTGACTTTCTGTGAGTTTATTTTGTTGAAACTAAAAAAGACAAGAAAAAAAATCTTACACATTGTGGTTTTAGCATTCAATGAATTATGAGGCTGCAGCTTACCGTTTCACCATTATGGAAAAAAAACCCAAAAAAAAACAAAAACAAACATTAGACGTTTTGCTAGAAGTGTTTTGCTTTACTTTGCAGGTTGAAATGTTTCAAACGGAAAAACTTGGGGAGGTTGGAAATTTGAGTTTGTGGACAGCCTCTGCTTTTCCCTTTGACTGAAGTGTATGAACCATTACATGGACGTGTGAAATCTTCTGTCAGACATTGCCAATGAGGTCTGGAGACTAACTCAACTGCTGCTCTCACTTGTGAACTTACACCACAGCATCAATGCTGCTGCTTCCACGTGCATAAAAAAAAAAACGACTGCAGTTTTGTAAAAGTACAAAAATCAACAGTTTAATTCCATAGGTTATATATAATTTATCTGCATTAGATAATGCAGCCCACGAGCTTGCCTTGTTGGTTTATTCTGTCTTTGAAGGTCCTTTGCAGTGCAGAGGCCCACCTCACTCTCATTAGTACATCTCATTCAAATTGCATGTTGTCCAGAATCCCTTGTGATTAGCATAGCAAAGATACTTTGCAAAGTTCTGCATAAATTCTAACAAGTAACTTTTGGATATCATTAATATATGCATTACAACGGCAAGTCTCCTCTTTTATATGTAAGCCCTTTTTGGGGGCAAAAAATCATACATAATTAGAAACAGGATCTTGCAATTTGTAGCAGCTAATTACACCTTTTTGCTTGAGCGGGGATGGTTAGATAGCAGTGCTGCTGGCTCTCTCTGTGCTCAGTGGCAGTGTGGAAAGCCGACTTCTCGCTTGGTATCGGTGGCACAATGACAGACAGATGATTGGAGAGTCTGCTGTTGTTGCTGGACTTCCGGAGCTGTGGGAGTCTGCTCTGTTTGTGCCAGAAAAGACAGGATTGTGTTTTAAGGAGTTAGAAAAAAAAGAAGTGGGTTACAGGGGGACAAAAATGCAGCAAAAACATTTCCAGGACAAGATAAGAGAGAACAGAGCTGGAGACGAGGCAGTCCAGTCGCAGCAGCACTTCAGGAGAAACTCTTCCTCATCGCTCCTTGTTGGGAGAAACATGCTTAATGTTTCAGTTTGTTTGGGCATTTTATTCCCTGGAGGTCTAATTTAGAACGAAGCGATCTGATTAGCCCGGCTCCCCGGGAGCCTCTCTCATGGGAGCCACCGCAGAGGGCATCACTTGAATTGGAATCAGAAGATGCATAGACAAATTACACTTCTTACAAAAAAAGAGATGTTTTTCTAATCTTTTTCCTCCAAACCCACTTCAGTGCTGATCTTCCTCTGTGGCCCATTGCTGTTCAAGGGGACATTTCCTCTTAACTAGCGCTCTATGCTTCCATTAATATGGCTTCATTACCACAGTAACAGTCAGAGCCAACATAATGTCCATACACTGGAGACATTAGATTTTGGATAACATGAACAGTTAATAAAGCAAATATCTTTATCTATCTATCTATCTATCTATCTATCTATCTATCTATCTATCTATCTATCTATCTATCTATATATATAAAAATTCTTTACAATGCACTTCTGCATATCTGCAGATATATTGATGTAAACATATTTTTGCATACACTAAATGGTAAATTTCAGCTTTTCCACCCACTATAAATTTGGCTTTAATTACTGCCTACATTGAATATTATGAGTAAGACCTTCATACAGCATAAATTAATGTTCAATAGTTTGTTCAAATAGCATACATATGTTTTTAAGTTTTCATCTCAGTAAGTCCTTTTTGAATGCAGTAATCTTTATCTTTTTATTTCTGCCAATTGCATGTGTACACAAATATTCTCCATCTTCTACCGCTCCATCCTTGTAAATTACTTTCTGTGCTGCGTCCTCTTCCACTTGAATATGAAAGCAAAAGGCTACAACGTTCTACAAGTTTTTTAAAAGTGTGGTAACAAATATTTTAACGCCCTGTTTGCGGCGTTCAAACCGTTGCAGTAACATTGTTTTAAACCACGGTGTGAACAGGGTCATATATCAAACCTACACTGAGCACTTCTGCCTCCCAGCAGGACCGTAAAACCTCTGAAAGTAGTCGAGTCAATGCAAATATGTTTTCATGTTCTGCCTTGTGGGAGTACTTGTGCGTTTTTCTCAAGTGTTCTTAATGTCACGGTGCGTAGCGTGTTTTCTACAGCACCGTACACGGACTCCACCCAGAACTGATCTATTCATGAGCTGACAAGGACACGATTGAACACGCTGTGTGTGTGTATCTGCAGCATTGTACATGAAAGCTGCATTATGTTTTACAGAAAGACGTGGGGCCGAGAGGAGGCAGTGATGACACATGCACTGTGGCTGGAGTGATTGCATGCGTGTGTGCATGCTATGCCGTACGTGATGCGTGATAGAGATATCAACTAGAGGGCTGGCTATCAATCATGAGCCAGGATTAATATGATCATGTTCTTCCTTGGAGCTAAAAAGCCAGAGGGACAGTGTTAATCTACCTGTCAGTTTCTCTTGGTTCTCCCAGGCGACGACGCCGACTGCCGGCTTCATATTTGTTTTGTTTTTCTGTTTATCGTGTTACTGCTGAATCATTTAACTGAGTAACAACTGTATCGCCGCTGTGAATTGTTGTTCGGGGCTCTGTGTGGTTCGTTACGCTCTCGTGCATTCTCACCTCTCTCCCTGCCTCTGCCTAGGTCACACACACATCGAATTTCACACAAGCTCACGCACGAACATACACACACACACACACTGCTGTGCACGTAGGCCCTTGCACGTTTCCACCTGGTATGGGAATACAAATGATCAGTTTCCCAAGTTGAAGTAGAGATGCTCAAAGAGGAAAATTAAATCCCATGCCTGGGGCTGATGGGATATTCATCTCTCCCATTTTAACTACGGCTTTCTTCCTTCAGCAGTTGGCACATTTTCCATCAGTGGCATTCTCCTTCAATCAGCCGCACTGTGTGTGTTCACCAAGACACAGTGCTCCCCTCTCAGCGAGTCAAGGTTTTTTACTTTTTATTAAATAGATTTTAATAGAGAGGCACGACGGTGCAATCACGCCAGCTCTCTTCCACACCAACGTGGCACACAATGGGGGGAAAAAAAACCAAGGGGCTTTTTTAAGTCCCTCAAAAAGAGGTGCGCTGATTGCTTGGAGGAGATGGAAAGACAGCAGCTTCCAACCTAATGGTTTGAGTCGGTTCAAGGCACGTCACCAGTTGATCATCTTGTTAAGAGATACACTCCTTTGTCAGTCTGCTCACGATCCGTAATGATCAATTGCTGATTCAATCGCTGTCATCGCCCAATCACCTGTGAGTAATTACCACCCCAGCTAATGGAAAACACGGTTGTGTGGCATCTTTGCTGGCTGGCGCTGGTTGTTTTCAGCGTTGTCTGTTATTATTTTTTTGGAAATTAGATTTTATCCTTGAAGATGGTGACAGCTGTCAGTACCACCAGGTAGTTAAGGTGATGAAAACCAATTCCTCTCTCCTCATCGCTCTATCGATAGAAAGCGGTATTGACTGGTGTGCTGATGTGGAGGGAATTGAGCAGCAGGAGGCTGGTGGAGTCGGCGGATGTCCAGGACCCTCTGGATTCATCAGCCTGGCTGACTGTCAGAAGCCTAGTGATTCTGCTGGCAATCAATGAGCCCTTTAAGTAATGCATGGTTCCAGGTGACATGCTTAAGACAGGGTCACAACGGAGTTTCTAATGAGAGCCGTGGATGGCCCCCATAGGCCTGAAAATCACTTACTGACACTTAGGAAAGCGGGAAAAAGGCGATATCTCACATAATGGAAGCATTTGTAAGACATCACATATTTCATTACTTTCCTGCCAGTAGGATGGAAAAATCAATCACTGCTCTCATGTACGACACACCAAGTACAGATGAGAGTTGACGTAATCTTGCATTGTTAAAATCATCATTATCGCTGCCTCTATGGTGAATATTGAACAAGGACCTCAATAATACCAACCACAGTCCTCTACCTGTTGGCCAGTGTATAATCCCACACAGACCCCCCTGCCTAAAGTGACCGACATCAAGAAACTCTCATCATGTAACATTTGATAATGAGACCTGAGACGCTGAGTGAAGGCAGTGCTGATTGGCTCTGAGTTTGAGGTAGGATTCACACACACACACGCTTGGAAATGACACTTCTAATTTATTTATCTGTCTTGGAAGTTAGCTTAGCTATGGTGCTAGCTAATTAGCAGAAAGAATGAAAATGGCAATCTGCTTCAAGCACAATTCGAAGTTGAGTTTCAAGACACATATGGTGAGCTGGGAGGAGCTTTTGGGACAAGGAGTGCTATTTGAGGCTAATCAGGAAGTGTAACTCTGTGCGAATACACGAGCCATGCCCACACAGAGGAGGACATCCAGGGGATGCATTGGCTATGAACCCATGCACAATACATGTGCAAACTGGTTGTTAAACTATTAAGAGGAGGGAAAAATTATTAATTCAAATGTATATTTGCAGTATCTTACGATAAGTAAATCCAACATTATATAACAGTTTTAATCATTATATTCTGTACAGTTTGGTCAGTGTAATATATTATATGATGTACTGTATGTTCCTAAAATATTAGGGGTACAGCTGGTAGACAATTAAAAAATCTGGCATATTTTTGAAACATTCGTACAAGAAATAATATTTTGAGGACAATTGTAGAATTGAGAAACGCTCATTAATCAAAAGCACAAAGAGAATTCACATTCACATTTTGCATGCCTTGTCTAATTATCCAATTGAATTTTCATATTTTCTTAATGTGTAATTCTGAGTATGGGATGATTGCGCATGATCCCTAACCAATTTCTGGGGTAAAAGCCCTCCAGCACCACGTCACATTGATCTTGGTGAATAAATCTGACATCCTGGACTTCCTCCTTGGTCTCGTGGAGCATCGAGGATTTCATCAATTCTGACCAGCTGTCCTTTAACACAGAGCCTCTTCCTACATGTTGGCTGCAACGGCAACACCAAAAAGGCATCCACAATACTCAAAAAGGCCGAAGGACCCTAAGCCTCAACTACTTGCTACTGTCAACCTGCCCAGCCTTCAAAATTTTATTTTATGCTATTACTTTAACCTCTTTTGGAAGCGCCCATCCTTTTATAGAACTAATGGGATTCACCCGGGTGCTCTGGGGGCACATTCTTAACCTAACAACATTTACCCCATGCAAAATGCTTCTACTGACTTACTCTGTTTAACCTTGGAAGATAAACATACCCAAACTATGTATGAGCTGAGTCCTTAGTGCTGCCCTCATGCTGCTGCAGCCCGGCATCATTCAGAGATTTTAGATATTGCCTAATTTTTCCGCATGATGTTCGTGGTTCTCAGTAAAAATCGATGGTGAAAATTATCTGCTGACAGTCATACCAGCAACATAACACCTTTCACTACAGTTTCAGTGTCTATATGTATAGAGTATGTCACAGACAAGAAAAAGATCAGCCGAAGGGCAGCATTTTTTATTCTGTGTGGACTCGACGTGCATGCAAGCTGCAGCAGCGCAGCGAGGTAGCCGTCACTCAGATCGAGGTAAGCAGGGTGTCCCAAAAGACACTTCTGTCAAGTGTCTTTTTCACTTATGCTTGAAAAAACACAAGGTCAGGCCTTTTCTCACAATGTGACCGCGCATGAATTTACACATTTACTTTAGTTCCAAACACTGTAATAATACAACTGCTAAGAGAGAGACTACCCAGAATGCAGCTGGAGGAGTAATGTGAAGGCAGTGACCCAGCCCTTCAGGAACCAATGGGTAGAAGAACTGTGAGGGACCGCCACAAAAATACAGATTTAAGTTAATCCCAATTTTATTAATAGTCCCCCTTTTTTTCTGAGTAAATTCTTTTATTTGAAAGCTTAGCATGTATAATTTAATTTGCTGAAGTTATTTATTAATTAACTCATTTTGTTCAAGCTCTGAAAATAAAACATTAATTACAATTCCAACCATGACTTTCTGCTGTTTCAAGATTTATACGTACACCCTTCTCTAGTGCCTTTATCTCCATCTTCATTTTCTTGATTCTTAGTTTTTTATACTCTCTCCAGTCTCTGGCTTTCAATGTCAATGAGCAGATGAGGCTTGTGTATCGAATGGACATCCTGTGAAAAAAAAAAAATGTTTCAAAGAACTGCTGACTATATGAATAGTTACCTTCCATGCTGAGGTTCTTCTTGTTCCGGTCATGTCCTCAGCAAGATGTGTGGCTATACAGAATTTGTAGAATGCAGACACATCCAAAACATCTCACATTTAGTCTTACGCTTAACGCTGACATTTCTGTGACTGTAGACAGTCTCCTCACCGAGGGCACAAGACATGCTGGCACCATCTCTTTGCTAACGGAAGATCACTGCAGTCGTTAAGGTGAAAGAAGAAAGAATTGCACAAGATTAATCCTTTATTTTAATTTGGAATGAGGTAGAGACCTAATGTATTATGGAGCATTGTAAAACACATAGACAAGAGATCCTAGACACCAAGACACACAAATAGGAAGCTTAGTTAAAAATGATGATAAAGAGTAAAAATAAAAATGAGGAAATTAATAAAAGCAGATGCAGATCAAAGCAGATAAATCAGCTCAAACAAGACCAGCTGGGAGTAAAATAAGATGAGATTACAAACTTTTATTTATTGACGTGGGGATGAAAATGACATAAGGCTTAGATTGTTTATGTTTTTCCAGGTTGCAGGTGCACAATGAGAAAAAAATGGATTTTTCAAGTTCAGTAAAAGCAGCAGGCACCTGCAGCGTAACCAATCATATGCTTGTGTTCAATCAGGGCCCACATTTAAAGACAACAAAGAAGTAATGTAAGGTGGTAAAAAAAGCAGTTTATACACAGGATACAATATTTATAAGTGACCTACTCATCAGTCCAAGTGCCAAGATACTCTTTCAATATTAGATTATTTGATGATCATAAACCACTTTTTTAGATATTTAGTTATATCTGCATTCAGAACTAATTTATGGTTATTGAGAACAACTTCTAAATCAGCAAAGCAGTGCTGAAGTGCCTCAACGGCAGAATGTACATGATCTGCAACAGGGTACAAAATAATATTGTTGGCATAAAGATGTATAAACACATTTACAGAATAAGCAACGTTTTATATATAAAGAGTGAACAGAACAGGCCCCAGGATTTCCAAACAAATGCAAAAGGGCCGATTTAAGATTTAAAATAGCCACACAATGATATCGTTCAACAAGGTAACTCTGAAACCATTTATAAGCAATTTTCATCGAACTGTGAAGCCTTTTTAAGAGCAAAGCATGATCGACTGTATCAGACACTGCTGAATGCCCCCTCCACAGCGTTGAGGGGGCATCGCAGGACAGAGCCTTCTTCGACAGTCTGGACTGTCAGCAGTCGGGATGCCGCTGCCCCAGCATACCACTCCATAGAACAAGAGTGGGGAACCTTCTTCCTATCAAAGAAACTTTTTACAATATCCTTTGAGGGCCATTCACTGGCAACCCCCCCCCCCCCTCCTTCATAGGGGTGGCACACAAAGCTGATGATGGTACTAGCAGCTGCTTTTCCAGGTTTGGGTGAGTCAGTCTTGAACAGAAATGAGTCTTAAAAAGAGCTGCTCACAGTAGTAGGTCATTACTTTCCACCTGTTGTTGGTTGTTGGCCTAACACATATGTTCAGTATGTTTACTGTTCTTGTCCTGAAACACATCTACTTACGCTTTGCTTACAGGTGCCATGATGCATTGATATCAGCTGCAATGTGTGCGCTGTGTTCAGGGGTCACTGGCAGTGTGACAGATAAGCAGTTCACAGATGTCTTTCTAAGGTTTAAGCATGAACAGGAACTCCCGTGTGCTGCTAACTGCTTGGCCCTGTTCTGTTTTTATTTTTCCAACAGTGAACACAGTTCACCCCCTTTAATTCCACAGCACTGTGCCACAGACACAAGACTCTCCTATTGAAGGAATGTGGCATGCTTTGGGTTGGGAGCTGACATTCTCGTGAGAACTGCACCTGCCTCTCTGGATGGATGTTCCTTTGAAATGGAGCTCTTCTGTAGATGGTAACAGAGACCTTTGGACACAGGGCTTCTGCCTTGCTCCATATGGCTCTCAAAGAATCCTCTGTGGGTGTGTGCGAGGTCAGTGGCAAGACAAGGGGGCTGCAGAGTGTCAGGCATGAACTTTCCTGTGCAGAACAAATCCTCGAAAAAGGATAAGGTGGAGGATGAATTCAGCATCAGTGAGTGAGAGTGGTGAACGCTTGTCAGTCCATCTTTGTGAATTTGGCTGTGATTTAAAAGTCCTTTAAGTTTGCAATGTTGGCGCGGAGGGGTTTTTTGCATTGCCGCTGGGCTGCTGTGAAAGTTCCCTTTGCTTCTTAATGGAATGGGCATGGACAAATGAGCCTGAAAAACACCTGTACACGTCTTCCACAATAATAAAAAAAAATCCCCTGCTAGCTTCACATTTATGACACAATCCACTAAAAAAAAAGAGTGAGAAAGTGAACATGGCAGTGAACGCAGATTGTCTGCAGGATGTCTTCTTTGAATTTCTCCTGGACCTTGTTGTGAACACCAGACATGACAGCCATGTCGTCATAACACTGAGCAATACGGACAGAGTGATCAATTTACTGAGAATCGCTTTAGTCATAGCAAAAAGGGACTGGCCATCTAATCTGTCAGATGGAGTAAAGTAAGAAAATTACTCTACAACTTTTTAACACTTTTTACCACAGACACTTGTTCCGTTTTACGCAGGCGATTAGCATTTCTAGGATTATCTGAAAATTTCTATGCAACTGTTTCGTCAAATTTGCCTGTGACCTGTACAATTTTAGGAAGTTCCCCCCGGTAGACAGCCATATCGTTTTCTGTGCCTCCTCTCTGTGAAGGTCTCTGGTATGCAGTGTAACACAATGGCTCCACAACTGCTCTCATATACTTTCTTTCTTTCAGACTATTTTCGAATGTCCATCACTCAGAGCATTGCATGCTGTTGAGCCAGACTCTTTCTGAATAGTCCACTCATTCATACTCATTGCATATTTATGCTCCACACTAGCATTGTGCACCTTGAATGACTTATTGCCTTCTTCCTGTTGTGGTAGCCATTGTGGGTAAATGCCGCTTTCACTACATGGTTTTCCGCATGATGAAAGTGGTGGCATACAAAGTGAAAAGCACGGTCCTTTGAAATGGAATATTTCTTCCATTTATAATCCTCGTACCATCTACGATTGAAGTAACGATCCTGCTGTCCAGCTTTTGTGGCTGGATAACATTGAAGAAGAGGGTGCCTTGGTTCTTCAGCAGGTGACAGGCTTAAATAAGAGGGATCAATGGCTGTGCTGACAGTGGAGGTAATGGTGGCCGTGGAGCAGCTAGCAGTACCAAATAGCTCTGATTCTCCCTCACATCGTGGCTCATGAGTTTCTCTCTCCGACATATCTTTCTAGTTTTCTAGTGCCCTCGGAGAAAAAGGGGTGCATCCCAATTCTCTTAAATTGTATCCATGTTGGACCTCTCTTCCCGGTGAACAGGTGGTCATTTTCTGACCTGAACTTTATCAGCCTCGCTGTGCCTTCTGTCCCTGTTCAATGAGACAGATTTCAGAGCTGTCAGTGAAAAGAAACCTACGAGCCATGAAACACATTATTTCACTCAGATAACACGTGACGACAGGCCGATGCGTTTGGTTTATATATCAGTGACAGTTCTGGAAACGTAACATGGTCATGTGAAGGCTTGTGATCGTAACGTCAAGGTTTCCGACACATGAAGATAAATAACAGAGTACTGTTGTCTATATCAAATATATTACAAACTCCTCTGAGCAGAAATAAGAGCTTTGGGACGACCGGCAAGATAGCGGACCACAAGTACTTCTGGTTTGAGTGAGGAGCGAGGAGTGAGGAAACAACAATTAAGAGAACTGAGATGCACCCAGGGTCAGGGTCTGCATGTTCGTTTCCTACTCAAGCTTTTCTTGATCAGAAAACATTTCATCACCACTAACGTAGCCAAATGTGCATGAGTACAGACAACAGATACTGTCCACTTTTACTCTTGCTCTTCAGTAAGTACGGGTAAGCCACCTCCAAATGGTGAGATACTTAAACAAACTTTTATTCTTTTTGGCAGGCACTCCATTCCTCTCACATTAATCCATCCTCTTCTCCTTCTTCTTGTTTTATTGGGTGGTATCGTTTCAATGAATGCCTCCTCATCACTAGATGTTACAGCTAATGTTCTACATACTGCCACCTGCTGTACTGGAGGGAAATGTACAGTAGCAAACTCATCATATAGGCAGTTATGCCTCCTGTCCACATAACAACAGCCAACCTTTTTTTAAGGAAGATTAAAAATAGTGGAGATTTACAGGAAAATACACAAATGGGAAGACAGCAGGAGATGAAATATTTTTTGCATATCCTATTCGTCATGGTGGAAGCTTACTGTAGACATTAAAAAAATAATAATAATTTACTTACATAGTTTTCCTCTAATTTCTGAAAATGGCATTCTGTTACCAAAATGGTAGCTCATTAAATAATGTCCATAGTGCATATCCAGCATTATAAAGGTATTATACTTGTTCTACACCCAAGAATTTGGAAATTGTTGCTATTGATAGCATGTACCAAGCTATACCAAGTGGGACCCCGAATGTATCTCTAACTTGTTTTTTCAAACATTTATAAAGGCCAATTAGGTTTACAAGGGACGACGTGTACTGCACCTTGTGTTATCCACTTTACCATCGATGCACATGCAAATGATCCAAATCCAGAGATTAAATAAATGCAGATTGGATAATCACTGAATGGCACAAAACCAGGAAAACAAAATAGCCCTGATGCAGATATTGACTGTATAATATAGCACACACAGCACTGTGTGCACCGCCTACGAATATTTAAATCCTGTGAAGACATGCCAGCAACATGCTATTACTCTGTACACAGAAAGAGGTAATGCACATTGACAAAAGACGATACTAATTCCCTTCCTCATTTATTTGCAAATGCTGTTTGGAAGTCCCTTGCCATGCTCAGTCAGACTTGATGCTTTCTGACTGCGGTGTTTTCAGGATATGATGGGCCACAGGGATTCACCTGAAGGTGTGTGTTTGGTTTTATGTTCCTGATGATTGATGCTGCAGCTCACTCCTCCTAGCCCTTATTCTGTAATATAGGTGCAAGTCTCACCAAGAACTCACCTAATCTATTTTATTTTTAAGATTTGTTTATGATTGTTGGTTTCACAATTTAGCCGAAGAAAAGAGCAAGCCATTTCATCATCTCCCCAGAGCTGAAAATAATGATGGCTTTAGCTCCATGTCCTGACCTCTGCCGTGTAATGGCTTCCTTCAGCTTTGTCTCCTCACAGTCTGGTTAGCTGGGGAACTTTTTTCACAGGACTCTGCATCTCTTAGAATTCCACAACTTTTTTCGACATCAAAGTCAATGAGTGCAAGCAAGGTGAGTGGCTGCTGCAGTAGAAGATGCTGTGCAGTGCCTGGCCTCTCTATAGGCAGCACACAGAGAAATGTTCAACTTTTTAAGAGGAGATTTGGTGACCTGCGCTAACTGAGAAAGATACGCTGAGAACAAGTCAAGAGCTTCAATACTACAACTCAATAATTAACCCAATGTACAGGCTGAGCGCTGATTAGATTAAATTGAGCACTATACCACAAAGAAACATTACAGTCAACAGTCAAAGAGTGAAAGCAATTCAGCGTGCCAAATTGGGCTCAGAGGGTTCATATAAATTGCATCTGCTTAATCAAGAGCAACAATTTGAAAAATGTGGGCACTATCAGTCTGTACTCTCTAAGAAAACAGGCAAGGTGCTGATGGATAGCTCGAGCTCCAACAACAAGCAATTAAGCAATATCAAAGCACAAGGGGTGGACATAACTACAAGAACATTGTTGTAATTCAGCGCAGTCCAGTGCAATACATCTACCGTAGTGAATGTTGCATTATTCTGTCAAATGTTTTGTTGATGTGTTGTCTGTTGCGATGCCAGATTCCTCTTATACAAACACTAAAATCCTATCTGACCTGAAAATACAACCAATAACAACTCCTTCTGTATATCTATAACAGGATACACACGAACACAAAGTACTGTGACACTCATGAAACCCAAATACATCACAAGCAACAGCCCCACAAAAGCATAAGGAAATCAAGTGACTTTTTGGGAATTATTATTATTATTATTTTGCATCAGCTAGATTAGAAGGTTGGTACCACAAACATGTCTGCACAATAAACATGAAGCTACCAGCAGCAGCAGCCACCGAGGTCCGGGAACAAGGAGAAAACAGCAAGGCTGCCTCTGTCCAAATAAAATCTGCCTGCCAACAGCTCAAAACTTAAATAAAAACCGATGTGCAGATCAAGAATTCATTGTTTCATGGAGAATTACGTCTGTGAAGATTCAGAGAATTATGTACCAGACTATTTCTGAACGTAAGTATATTTCCTGACATATCCAGCTAACTCATGCCTGAGAATGACGTGTGTCTGAGACAGCAGCACAGACAGAGACTTCACCTCTTATGGTGAAAATATAGATACAGTAATTTGGAGGAAATATAATTCCTGCCTGGCTTCTGTTCAGCCTTTCTAACCAATGACGCCTCTGTGTTTGTGCTATGCTGTGTTGAAAAGAGAACGCAATATCCACCCTCTCAGCTCTGCTTCCCATGTCCAGAATTCATTTTCTTGTGAAAATTTGACTAATTTAATAAAGGAAATAGGTAGGTTTTGAAAAACAGGTTCAAAGAGTTTCCTCAGACTGAAAGCCTCGGGAAGCAACCAATTCCCAGCTGTGATGTGCTGCTGAGATCCGTCTCATTTTCTCTCTCTCATTAAAGTTTTTTTAACCTTCATTTGGCCCATCATCACATCTCTCTCTGCCTCTCTCACCCATTCTTTCTCTCGTTCTTTCTGTTCCTTATTCATTGAATGTCACCCTGGATAATAGTGTCAGATCAATGCCCAAACTGTGAATGTCTTCTTCCCTTCCACTTCTATGGATTCCTCCTCATATCGCTGCATTAGAGCTGGCCTTCTGGACAGAGCCTGCCTCTTATTAACCGCTCACAACAGGAGCTCTGTGTCAAATCTCTTCTGCAGATGAATTCAACTAATATCCCTTTTGGCAGCTGTCTGTGAAGTGATAATATTGTTCATTTTTCATGTTTGTAGGGTGGGTGAGGTTTCATGGGGATGAAGAAAAGGGGTAGTTGTGGTTAGATTCAGCTGTTGGAGGCATTTGACTGATGCAGTGGTTTGTGTGGCTGCGGGGCCAACCGTCTCACAGAGATTCGGCCGTTTGCATCATGGCTCCTCTGGCGTGATGTCTTGTTGCTTTTTTCCAGTGGGGATTTTGTCACAGTTATTCACAGGCAGCTTTATGACAGAGACACGAAATAACACGCAACCATGCTTTGAGGGGGGAGCACAATCTAAATGGAGTTAGGCGCATCTGGCTGCAGTCGCACAAAACAACTGGCGGAAAGCTTTCGTGTGAGTGGCGATGGCGACCTTGAGCTGAGCTCTGGAAGGAATGGCCGAGCCGAGGCCCCAGAGCGCTGAGGTGAATATGGAGTCCTGTCAACATGAGGAATGTTGTCGTGCTGTTGTCTGGTAATAAAAGAAGCCATCATTCTCCGCAGAACATCAAAAACAATGCCGCCACAGAGCCTGTACTTCAACAACCCGGAGAAATGAACCCCTCAGAGATGTATGCATTACACAGCTCTGGTCTGGTGTTAGCTTTTTGACATTTATTAAAACTATGACAATGACAAGACCAAAATACAGTTCATCACGCGACCACAGAGCTTTTCATTACTGTTGACTATTAATGGTCAATTTGGCATTTGCTGTAGCTCTAAACTACCTCCGGGCAGTGCAGCTGTTTATTAGAGGTGGGGGCTGGGTAAGGATTGAACATAATAACATAATGCTGTTTAATTTAACTGCACAAGCATTTCACGCTTGTAAAATATCACGATTTACAGTTACGGCTCCTTTTCAAATGGTTAAATTGCTGTGCTAAACCTCAGTGTTGTGAAATCAACTGCTTGAAAACATGGTAAAAATCAGTGCAGTGTTAAAATCAGTGTCATCCTGCAGACTGAGCCTAGTTTATTCTCCCCAGGCGGTGACAAAACAGTAACAGACTGATGATATTATTCAGAACAATCTACTGTAGCGACGGTAAGAAAGGTGAACCTTGTAGCAGACAAAAAAAAATCAATTTCAATATCACAATTTAGCAGTCAAATACGGTTTGTTACTCATTTGATCCGTGCAGAAACAAAAACAGACAGAAATTGGACTGCAGGAAATCTTAACCATCAAACCAATTCTGGTCCAAGGCAATAAATGATCAGCAAGTTCGCCTTAACTGAGTTCCAATAATTCAGTTTGGACATACCTCCAGATCTATGAGACATTTATTTAGCAGCCATTTATTAGCATCATAGAAGAATAGTGAGTATCTGCAGTAAAAGTGCGGGGGCAGCAGAGGAAATGCACAGCAGGCCACGCTGAACCGTGGTGTCAGCCATGAGAGACACGATGGTACAAAGCCGAGAGGGGTTAAACAGTATTGAAATGTTTGGATCCCTTCCTTGCCGTCCAAGCCTGTGACATTGACTTATGGTGACACCCTCCAGCCTGTTTTGCTTAGACAGTTAAATGACAAATGGTCTTGCCTGTCAGCCAACATCTGTTATTCATCTGCAGCTTGGACTGGCGCTGCCAGGCCAGCACCACGCAGAAGGCCGGCCTGGCAGCCACCTTTAAAGCCAGCCTCCCGCAGCTCAGTCACACAGCTACAGCCAATCAGCAACCAAACAGTGTTATCTGTGCTCCTTCAACCGCTATCACACCCAGTCCACCCAAACCCAACCTGCGCTCAAAGGGCTATTCATCATTGGTTGTTTGAGTTAACTCAATTGGACTGAAAAACAAGAGCCAGGAAGTTCAAGTGTATGCTTCATGATCCTCTACAAATATAAAATTGTTGGCATTCAACATATAAATAAAAGCAATCAAATAGCTAAGAAATAAGTATGAAGTGCAGGTAATAATATAAACATACATCACACCAGAAGCTGTACTTTATGTGTTTTTTATATGATATTACAATCATCGGCCTAAATCATGGAATAAAGCACTCCATCTGGCCTTTGAGACCCTGCAGAGTTGCCCTAATTACTCAAATGCTCAAATGAGCTGCCTAATGCTGCTTCACCTAGAATATAACGCATGAGAAATGATTACACCATTATGTTGGTGTTAAAAATATCAGCAGTACAATTTAGTAAGAAAGAGAACAGGCACAATCTAAGACAAGAAAATAAGCAAATAATCTGATAATAAATGGTCAGAAATAAATGACAGTGTTTGAAATTCATAAAACAAAGAAATAAGTGCAAAATATGCACATATGAGAATAAAGTGAAAAATGACAACATGCGGTTTAATGTGATGCTCAGTTTCCTCCTCAGGAAATGAGGACAGCTGTATGTCAAACAGTAGAACAAATCCCACATTCTGCTTTCCTCTCCACTGGACGACCCAGCTAATATATTTTCTGTAGGTGGAATTAGATGTTAAGTCAAGGCTGAATGGCCAAGGGTTTATGCTGTATTGTGTTTGGACGCTGTGTTATGCAACGTTTCTTCAATGATTATGGATCGCAGCAGCAGCAGTGTTTAGAGACTGTTATCTGCAGCCTCTTTTCATTTATGATGGTTTTATAATGCTCTCTCCTTCATGGATCACACTCTCGCAGCCACAATACCTCACAGTGCTGCATACTTTATTATATTCAACAACAGAGGTTAAACACACAGTACACGCTGCTCTCTTTGAAAAGCCTCCGTAAGCAGCAGCAAGTTGTGGCTCCGCAGAGGAAATGGAAAACATTCAAAAATGATGTCTCTTCTTCTTTTTCTGCTTGAAGCTGCACTCGGCACAAGTGGTAACATAAAGGTGAAGACGTCTTATTGATCCAAGTTCACCTCACCTACCCTACCTTCACAAAGTTCACCTCATCTGACCAGAAGAGATTCAAGTGTTGGATAATTCCCGACGAGGACTGTACCATGAAGTTAGCTTTGCAAAGCCAGCCCGTATTCCTGTTGCAAGGTTCAACAGGTACTGTATTTGGTTGACAGATGTCATTATACCTGTTAAAGTGGTCACATAGGACGTGAACTTGAACATAGAACCTTCTTACAATTGACTGGACGAATGCAAAGCTTATTTGACTTTAGACTAGACTTTGCTTTACATAAAGGACACGACATTTCTCCAAAGTCATCAGGCAGGATCTGAAGCTAGAAATAAGCCAAGCAGTTGTAGAATTAGATTTTATGTTAGCACAGTAAATACACTTTTCAACACAAGTGCCCTGCTTCCATTTCTAGAATCCTACACAGCGCAATGTTATTAGCAGCACCGGCAGTAGACAAAGGAGCCAAAATCTCCCTCTCCCCATCCACATCCTTCAGCTCTTCCTGATGATGATGAGGTCTTTTCAAGCTAGACTGGATGTGTAATTCTTCCAGCGTGCGTGTACCCCAGGGCCCTCTGCCAGTTGGAATGCCCGAATATCTCCACCAGGAGATGTCTGGGAGGCATCCTGCTCAGAGTCCTGAATGACCTCAACTGGCTCCATTCACAAGAGCGCAAGTCCTGTTCCAAGCTCCTTCCAGATATCTGGAGTTCATTTCATTTCTACATAGAAAGAAGTATACAAAGAATAGCTTGTATATACCAGTATTAAAGTTATATATTTAGATATATTATATGTTTGAATAATGTGCTCAAAGTTAATGCCTTCTCAAAAGGTGCACAGTCAACATAATTTGTGTCACATTTGTTGCCTGTTCCGCATTCAGTGATTAACTGTTAATAGCTGTGAACGGGAGCATGTGTGAAAGAGCAGACCACGGAAAATTTGCAACAAACACCTCTTCTGTTGTGGTGGTCATGCCAGACAAGGAGAAATCAATATAATAAAACTAGGCCTGGGTAATCCCTACCTCTGAAAACAAAAGCACCATTAAAAACCTGACTTGCTTATTAAAAAAGAATTTCTCCAACATGAATACAGAGGTAGCAGCAACTGCAGATCCTAGTGTCTCCAGACAAACGTTAACTACCCGTGTGAAGAGTGTAATAGGTACCCCAACTCAACTGTCATCCTCAACTTCCCGTCACACACCTTTTTCTAGAATTATTCACAAGTAAATGCACACAGTACAGCAGCAGCTCAGGTTGACTAAAAAAAGCCTACGAAAAGCAAACTAAACTAACCAGCTGAGCATGTTTTGAGCATCTGGAGAGAAAACAGAGGAGGGGGAGAGAAAGAAAAGCAGGAGGATGAAAAACACTCACCCAGCCTGCAACCCCCCCTATACTGTTAAACCAGCCCCTAATAATGTAGTTGTTTAGGCAACAATGAGATTTACTTTCAGTATTATTTACTCAAAAACACTGGGACATGAATGAAAATTCTTCCCTGTTGTCAATGTATCCATCAGCAAAGGGCACCTAATTCTGTCATGACCTCAGAGTGTGTGTGCACCCATTAATCAGTGTGTTGCACAAGGGAAGAAGTGTATCCTTGCTGGTTTGACTAGCTCATAAAAATGAATTTAAAGCAATCTGATTTGTACCGTGAAACTCTAAATATACAACATTCACCTCAAAAATAAACCTTTGAAAGAGAAACATAAAAATCAAACCTTTCTGCATGGCTGAGGGTAAGTGACAATTTTTTAACTGGGTCTTTAATTTTACAGGTTTTGAACTGTGAATAAAACACCTGCTACACGAAGCATATTCATGCTGCCTTATTTAGGCAGAAATGAGGCACCTCGGTGGCTGAGGTTTTATGGTGTCAACCATGACCACAACGTCCTGGGTTTGACCATCCCTTGCCTCCCTCATTTCCTGTCATCTCTCTACTGCTTGACCTGAAATGAGGACACAAAATGTTCCCAAAAAGACAGAATAATGCACAAAAAGAAGAGATAATGAACTTTCAGCTAGCCAAATTGTAGAACTTTTCCATATTTTTACAAAGACATCTACTGACATGATGTTACACATCTGCAAATGTCAGTATGTCATTGTCTAAAATGGGAGGGGACCATCTGGCCTCCAGGCCGTATGCAGGGCAATTCACATATGCCAAGAAAAACAAGTCAGAACTACAAAGAAATTATCAAGACAGTAATTGAACGAATCGTAGATGTAGTGGTTACATGTCAACTATGACATGCATCATGGCAACTATCAGGAAGAGAAAAGTAGCTGTAGAATGTTGCGCTTTTATTTTGAAGTAAAAAGCAAACCAGTGTGCCAAAATAAGTTTGTGGGGATGCGCTCGCAGTCATTACGACTCTTGAGACCAATCTCAAGAGTCGTTACAGCTCGGAACATGCTGAACTGGATTAGCTGCAAAGACAAATGTGCTTGGATTAAGTTAGCGTTTATTGGTTTGAGTCTGAGTTTGGGTGCCCAACAAGCAGCTTTCACAAGGCCACATTCTGACAGAGATAGTGTTCTGCAGGCAAGTTCTGCAGTGAGCGAGCTAATAGCTAAGATGCTAAGCCTCATTCAGAAGGAGCCTTTATGAAGGACAGCCTTGTCATAGCACCGAACAAATTAAGTGTTCCAAAGTGTCAGTTCGTCCCCAGAACCTTCACCGAGCGTATTACTGATATGGTACAAAGTATATGGGGCAGCTGTGGCTCAAGAGATAGAGTGGGTTGTCCATAAATCAGGTGGTTGGTGGTTTGATCCTCTGTTCCACCTTCCTTCCTTCCGATGTGTGAGTGTACATATGTGAATGAGTGATCACAGAAATATAAGGGGGTGTTGTGGATAGTAAGTGCTGCATCCCTCTCTCTCCTAATGAGCAGGTTTCCATTGCAGGCTGTACCTGTGAGTGTATGAATTAGTGTGTGAATGCATGAATGATTTACCATATTGAAAAAACAACACATGAAATTTCCAATTTTTGTCTCTGTTCTGTGATGAAATAACAGACATAAAAACAAATTAACCAACTAATAACCAACGAGTCAGAGAGGATTTGTTTGATAGTGTTGTTTTGACTGTGAACATATTTCAATTATCATTTGAAAAGTTAAGTGGCCTTGCCACAAATGGAATGTAACGTATTTGCAGCACCATTTAATTTTGAACCAGCTGATGTGCCTGACAGCCTACAGCACAAAACCACTGAGCAGCAAAGCAGCGGCGAGCTCAAAGTAACAACAAGCTCCCTCTGCTCCTGTCCTGTAAACCGTATGAAGGTGAGGAGACATGCACTGAAGGTTGCAACCTACTACTGTGAGCAGCTCTTTTCTAAACTGACTCAGTTCTACACCAGACTGACTGACACAAGTCTGGAAAACCAGCTGCTAGTAGCATCTTCATCATCATCACCACCATCTGACAGCAGACCCCTCACCAAAGAGAAGCCGTCAAAGCCATCGTATTAGAGGTTTGTGTTCAATAATTCAGTATGGCCCTAGAAGGATGTTAAAAAAAATGAAATGGAACTTGATAGAAAAAAGGTTCACCACCCTTGGCCTAAAATATCACCACATTTAAAAAAAAACAAACAAAATGCATTAATGAATCAACACACCAAACATCCATTAAAAGGCTTAAATACTGCACAGAGTTCTTTAATTTGCAATGGAGATGTGGAATCGAGCTAAACAGAAACACATCAGTCTTATTTGCCTAATTTATTTGCAAAGTGGATTTGGAACAGAGACAATACATTGTCACTATTAATGAACACCTTTCTAAATTTGCCCAGAAGAAAATTGTGGTGTCAGGTGGAGACGCTGGTGGGAAATCTTATCCCGCACAAATGATGATTGTTGCAGTGGCAAAAGGTGATTGAAAAAAACTGGGGAGTAAAAGTAAAAGCAGAAACCTTGATGTTTTCAAAGCGTTGCAGAGATGTCGGAGGGGGTCACAGTCACAAAGCCTGCAAAATAGAATCTGAGGAGAAAGTCAGACCCTTATTCTGGGAGAAATAAAGACCAGGGGAAAAAAAGCAGAGCATTTCTTTTACTTTTTTCCCTCGGTGCTGGGCTGCATGTCTCAGTCTGTCTGAGGCAGCTACAGTGTTTCGCCTCGTTGACTCGTTAATGATGTGGTAAAGACACGTATGAAACCAGTTAGATGAACTCTGTGAGGCAGAAACACGGCATCATCTGCAGCACAGAAACATTAGTATCGTGTTTTCCGTGGTAGGAAGCTGGATAACAGGATGACATGAATCTTTTTTGCTGCGTGAGTGAAACAATTATGAAATCGTTTTGTCTTTGTCTGTTACTGGATCTAGATTATGACAATTTGTGGTAAAGATTGTCATTGCTTTATTTCATGTCTTCACATCGAGGTTTGTTTGTGCGTATTCGTTGTATATCTGTATCCGACCAATAATTTCTTTATTGCCAGTAGAGGACATTGGACTGTTTGAGTTTCTGTGCATAACACATAAAAAAAGGATTCAGTATGCTTCAAAAGAACATGTTTTCACAAAGTGTCCTCTGAACACATGCAGTATATAAAGACCATAGAGGGGTGAGGTGCAATTAATCATAACAATGCAGATAATGGCGCACATGTTCGGACAGTCATTTCTAAAAAGAATTTGTGTTTACATGCAGGAAGCGATGCAGGTGGTGTGAGTGACTGTGCCTGCTTTCACACCTCTGCAAACCAGGCCGACCACTGTGTGAAGTGGCTGTGAATGGCAGATCGGCGGTTTCCAAAACAATTGATGGACACGCTTCCTGGAGTCTTTTCATCACCATGAGGCTGCCAGACGACCAGTGCTGACTCTTGAAGTTAGTTAGTTGAAGGTGCTGTAAGTGCTGAGCCAGGCTCGCTGTTTCCCCCTGCTTCCTGTCTTTATGCTAAGCTAAGCTAACTGGCTGCCAGTGGAAGCTTCATATTTGACATACAGGCAGACATAAGCAAATAGGTCCCAAAAGGTCCAACTATTCCTTTAAAGCAACAATGTGTTCGCATTGTCCACCAGTCGGAGGTCACTCCAAAGAAAAAGGGGGCAGCATATCCCCAGAATAACTGCTAACTACTGCTCACTTTACTCTTTGCTTTAGTGTCTTTTGCTGTTGTACTAGCTGCTGTTAGCTAATTAGCTAGTTAGCCATGCAGCTAGTGGCCCTATACTGACTGGAGCCTGCACTGACCGAGAGCTCGGAGCAGCGGTGGAAAGTTGGTGCTTACACCGCGGGCAGTGGAGCCAGGCTCAGCAGCCTCCCAATGAACACAACCGGACCGCAACCAAACACAACCTCCGAGACCGAAGGAGGCCAGTTTGATGACAGGGAAAACGGTGCTGAGGTGATCAGCTCGATCCAGGACTATACGACACAAAGACATCAAACATCAGTAGTAAACAGAAAATTCACACTCTAACATGCAGCAGAATGCTAGGACTGACTGTAAGAGATTACACTGAAAGCAAAAACAAAAAAAAGAAAAATCTGATGAAGCATCACGTGAAACACGTAGCCCTCTCCTTTTTGTTAATCTGTTAATAAAATAGTGTCAATCCTGCTGTCCTGGTGTGCACTGGAATATTGATTTGTTGTTTTACTGTGGGTTACCCTGCACCAGCTGGCACCCAGGAGACAAGCAGCGCCGTGCATATCTTCAGTTTTTTAAATATCAGGTGTATTAACCACTGTTCCAGTCAAATTACCATCTCAGGATACAGATCAGTAATGACTTCATAAACTTTAATTAAATCACACTCTTATCTGTAATGCTATGCTAACTAACAAAACAGGCTTTTTTTCCCTATCACTCAGCATGTGTACCACATATAAAACAGGCAAACCGCTGGGACGAACCCCGACAAACATAATTTAGCAGCATTCATCATTTTACTTGACCTCATATTTAACTTGCATTGACTTTTTTGTTAACCTTGTTTAAGTAAATCTGTTGAGATTAAAGATGGTTTTCCAGGGAGACCTGACTGAGAAAGCAGCATCATCCATATGTATAGAAAGTGTCTAGACAT